>NC_034409.1:1058778-1109312 GCF_002078875.1 Numida meleagris
GCACATGGGCAAGCCCTATAGGTGGAAATATCCCCCCACATGGGAGGGCTTGGAGTGTGGGGACCCTGGTGGGGGAAGTGACAGATCCTAAAGGTGGAAAAAACCCCACCAAAATAATGGGAGGGCTCGGGGTGGAGGGAAGAGAGGGGGTGAGGCCTTCTCCTCGCTATGAGGAGGGGGGGGGGGGAGCTCTGGCTCCATGCTAAGGGGATGGGAGAGGTGGGGAGGGAAGCCTAACCCAGCGTGAGGGGTAGGCCTAAGCCTGAGGCCTCACAAAGGGACACTGCCACCGCTGGGGGGGGGACAACAGAGGGGGTCCCCAGTGCCCCCCCCACCCCCACCCCGGTGCAGGCCCCAAACCCACAACCCTGAGGGGGGGGGGGTAAAGGAGGAACGAAGGAAGAGGGAAGGATACAGCTTGACCACGTCGGTGTCCATCCGCCTCTTGCCCGGGCTGGGGGAGGACATGGTGGTCGCGGCCGCCCCCGGTGCTCCGGGCGGGCTGTCAGCGCCGCCGCCTCTATACCGTCACCGCCGAAGAGTGAATGGAACGGGGCGGGGAGAGGGGGGGGAGCCGCTGGGACCCCCCCTCGGTCGTCGCTGTCGTCGTTGTCGCCTCCTCCTCCGCCCTCTCCTGTGGTGACGGCGCCGCCGCGGCCGCCGCGCGCTCCCTCAGCGCCGCTCCGCTCTCCTCTGCCGGAGCCTCTCTCTGGCCCTCTGACGTCACTGCGAGATGACGTCACAGCCCCGCTGCGCCCCCATTGGCTGAGCGCGGCGGCGTTCCGCAGGCTCCGCCCAGCCGCGGGGGGCGATGGGAGTTGTAGTGTGTGTCAAGGGGAGGGGGGGTGGGGAGGTTGAGCTCATTGCGGGGTCACGAGTTCGAGACCGCGGTCGGTGGACTTTGGCTTTAGGCTTTGATCATGGGGACGGCACCGAAATCACCGCGAGTTCGCGGGTTCGAGACCCCGGTGGGGTACGTGGGAGGAGGGACCCTGGCGCCCCAAAATCACTGTGAAACGCCTCAACAAAAAAAACCCCAAGGGATTGTAAATGAGGGATGTGTCAGAGGGTTGAAGTGTCACCGTCGTCACGTGGGGTTTCCGGTGTGACAGAGCCAAAGCATCGCCCCATGCCTCACTTCACCCAACCGGATGGGGCAGGTGGCCCGGAGGTGACAGCGGGCGACGTGACAATGACATGAAGGGATGCTGAGTGTACCTCCACGCCCCAGGGTGGACGTCCCGCATTCCTGACCCTGACATCATCCCAAATTTACCCCAGCGCTACTTCCCCTTGAGTAAACGCAGATGAGGAACCTCAGAATGTTCCTGCAAAGAGGGAACCCCACCCCAAAACGTGGGGGTTAGGGGCTGTTTTCCTCCATCTGCTGCCCCAAAGGGCACCTCCATCCCTGAACCCACACCCTGAGTGAGCCACGCAGGGAAGAAGTTGGGGAGGAACATGGGGAGGGCCCCATTTCTGTGTGAGCTGAGATGTGGGGTGCTGGGGTCTTCCATTTCCCCTTCCTGTTCCCTGGGCAGATGGGAGCACAGAGGGGAAAAAAAAAAAAAAAAAACGAGGATTTTTTCTTTATTTCTTCCCCTTGGCGCACCATTACGGCTGAAGGCAGCTGCTGCCTTCCCAGCCAGAAAATAACCCAAAAACCACACAGCTCAGAGGCACCCCCTACCCCCAAGAGGGGACAAGAGAGAGCCTCTGCTCTGCAAAACAGCAATGACATTTCCCTGTGCTTTCACCCGCTCTTCGACAGCAGCAGACCCACAGCAATAGGGCTGCTGGGGGGGGGGGGTGGCTGTGAGGTCCAAGCCCTCCCCAAAGCCTCTTCCACATCATCCTTAAAGGATGGAGATGACAGATTGAGGTTTCCTTCCTTGGCTTCTTCTCCCTTCTTTCAGCGGGGAGATCAGCACCAAAGCTCCAAGCAGGGTTTTGCAGGGTTTTTGGCTGGCCCCAAGAAGCGTTTTGCAGGGTTTTTTTGGCTGTGTCTCAGCCTCCCTGGGTGACTTATCAGCCCAGAACAGAGGACCAGGGATGCTATCTGCTCTCGGCAGGTTGGAGGCACACCCTGACGCTTCAATTGAATCCACTTTGGGCAGCTGCCTGCCCTGCCCCCAGGAGAAAGGGCTGTAACGACTGTAAGAAATAAAAGTGAAATGTTTATTCCCACCTGGCATCGCTTTCCTATGCTGCTGGTGGCGGGTCACAGCCAGGCAGATGTCACCCTCACCAGGTGACCACGTCTCACCCCACGCATCCCCCGGTTCCAAACAAGGCTGTTGAAGCCTTGGGGAGAGAGGGGGTCCAAAGCCTCCAGCAGCAGTTTGTGAAAAGAAAGAGCTTCCAGGAAGGCAGCTGGGGATGGGGAGGGGGTCCTAGCAGGCGCTGGGGGCTGTGTTTGGCACTGGGGTGGCCCATGGCCTTTGCAGCACACAGCTGTGAAGTGGATCCGTGCCGGATGGACACGATGCCCCGTGCTGCCTGCGAGGCTGAGGTTCCTGGAGGCTGCAGCCCGTTCAGGAGGGATTGATGCTTTCCCACTGGCGGAAAATGCGGAACACTTTGCAGGATTTCACCGAAAGGCTCTGCAGGAGAAGGGAGCAAAGCAAGAGAGGTCAATGCAATGCAAAGGGACCCACAGACAGCCACCCTAAGGACTCCCCTCCAGCTCCAGGTACCCACCACCAAAGCATGCAAGGAGAAAGCCATCTGGAAATATTCTCATTGGATAGCAACAAACCAGTTAGCTCCAGTTCTTCCCTGTTCTGGGCTACTTACCAGCATGAAAATTGTAACGGATCAGCCCTTTTGGGGTCACAACTCATGCAAAATGCCTGAGATAAATGATGAAGGAGGAGTGCTCCAGCACTCCCTGCAGCTCAGCCTCAAGCAGAGTGGAGGGAAGATGGCAGGAGCACTCAGAGCAGATAACGGTGCCCTGGGGAGGGGACATGCCACCCACTCAGAGCGGGCTGCAGCCTCAGTTTTGCTCCCCTGGCTCAGCAAAGCCCCCGCTCCAACAGCCCAGGGCTGCAGAGGGCAGGACCCAGTGGTCACATCCTCAGCTGGGATGCAAAATGAAACCGGATCTTGGGCAGCACTGAGCTGCTCTGAAACACTGTTATTTATAGCAGCCCTTGAACAGATCTGTGCTCAGATGAGACCTGGCTGAGAGGCTGTCAGCACAGCCAGAGGGGAAAGCAGAGGTTCTGCAGACACACGCTTCGCCTTATCCACTCTGCTGGGTCTCATCTACCCCATAGGCTTTCAGCTTTGGGAAAGGTTGGAGCAAGCAGTGCTCGAGTGCTCGGGTTCAGGGCTGTAGGCTCACCACAGGCTCTGTCTCAGGCACTCGGTCACACTTTCTGCTGGAAAGGAGTGTGCTCAGGACCACTTGCCAGCCGGGTTCTCCTTTTGCAGGCTCCTTCTCAGGATCCTCCGGGGCTTCTCCCCTCTCCACCGCGTTGACCCAGGGACACCAGTCACGATGCTGTGAGCTGGGGTCAAAGAAACTCCTTGGAGAAGTGTCCTGGATAGCAGGGGAAAGTAACAGTGAAGGGAATCATAGAATAGCTTGGCTTGGAAGGGACCTTAAAGATCATCTAGTTCCAACTCCAGTGCTGTGGACAGAGCTGCCAACCACTAGATCAGGTTGCCCAGAGCCCCATCCAGCCTGACCTTGAGCACCTCCAATGACAGCATGCTTTAAAAGAGACTCCAATGACACAATAAAACCCCCTCCATGCCCAAACCCCAGCCCAGATCTGTGCTATGAGGACAACGCTGTCCCATGGATCAGGGACGTTGCCCAGGTCTGCCTCCAGCCCACCCAGACTCTCACTGCCCGTCCCTGTGGCACTCACCGAGCTGCTGGAAGAGCAGAGCCGTGGCCGCTTGGCTCTGCGGAGGGGACTGGATGGCACCTCCATGTTGTCTCCCTGCCCCATGCTGCGGGTAATGGGGCGGCTCCTCTGCGTGGGGCTGGCGGCCTCCAGCTCGCTCCCTCGCTCCATGGGGCTGAGGGGGGGATCCGAACCCCGCGGGCGAGAGATGGATGGGGAGGGGCTCTTCTCCTGCTGCCAGTGGGGAAAAAGAACAGGTAGTTAATGGAGCTCCAGACCCAGGACATGCTGGGAAGCCTGGCAGGAAGAACCTGGGGTCCTGGTGGGCACCAAGCTGAACATGAGCTGGCAATGTGTCCTTGACACAAAGAAGTATTCTGGGCTGCATTGGGCAAAGTATTGGCCAGCAGGATGAGGGAGGGGATCCTGCCCCCCTGCAGTGCACTGGTGAGGTTGCAGGTGGAAAACTAGGGGCAGTGCTGTGCTCCCAGTACAAGGGAGACCTGGGCATACTGGAGAAGTGATGAAAATGGTGGAGAGGTTGGAGAATCTCTGCTATGAGGAAGGGATGAAGGAGCTGGGACTGTTCAGACTGGAGAACAGGAGGCTCAGGTGTATCTCTTCATAAACCCAAAGAGAAGGTTCAAAGAAGAAGCAGCCAGGATTCTTCAATTGGTGCCCAGTGCAGTCCCAGAGGCACTGGGCACAAACTGGAGCCCAGGAGGCTCCATCTGAACACTGGGTGGGTGCCAAGTCCCTGGCACATGGACTCAGAGCTATGGGATCTTCTCCTTAGCAGTTTGGGGACATCTCTGGTGGACCTGCTGGGCAGGATGGAAACCAAATGGACCCAAGTTATCTCCAGCCCCAGCCAGGATGGCATTCTGCGATTCCTCTGGTCACCATCCTAAAAGGGACAGGGAGGTGCCACCCAGCTTCAACAAGGGATCAAAACCCTCTCAGCTGTCCTGCCAGCAACCGCACCACCGCAGGCATGACCCATGGATGGAGACACAGCACTGAGACGAGTCCCTTTAGACACCCCAGACTACAGCAGTCTGCATGCTCTAATAACCAGACATCAGGACCGTGCCGTACCTGCTCAGAGCCCGGTGAGATCGTGTCTTGGCTCCGCGTGAGCATCCTGCGTGGAGATGTGGGCACGGGAGGGCCGCGCTCTCCAGGTGCTGTCGAAGCAGCGTTCGGGCTCCAGGAGTCCAGCTCCGGCCCCGCAGATTCCAGTTGGTGGAAGCCCCACAGTCCCACCTTCCTCATGCAGCGAGAGCACGTGATGACTGAGAGCACAGAGCCGGACACAGCGCTACGGGGACAGAGAAAGAATGGGAAAAGGTTGGGATGAGGTTGGACCCTTCCCTAGGATCACAGCTTTCAAAGCAGATGCAGGTATTTGTCACTTTTTTCTTTGTAGCCCGACATGCTGAAGTACGTTTAAACCCATCTATAGCACTGATTTAAAACCAGCTTCTTCCTGCTCTGTGTGGTTTGCCACAGATCAGCAGCACGCTCAGCAATCAGCTGAAAGCGCCCCGAGACATCGCTGTCCCATCTTCAGCCCTTCTCTTGGAAGAGCAAAACGCCTCGGGCACAAACAGCGTGGCTGTTCTGCTCACATCACACACTTTGGGAAGCAGAAACCTTCGGGTCATGAAACTTCCCTCTTTTCCTGCAGGCCTGACAAGCCACGAGAGCATCCCCGAGCCTGACACCTCGGGGTGCTTCAACATCCAAATCACCATGGGTGACTGACAGCTCAGAGATCTCATTGCAGATCCTGACATCTCAGGGAGGCATCTATTTTAGATTGGGTAGGGGTGGGGGTTTCTGTAGGCCCATCCATTTTAACAAATAAAATAATATAAAAATAATAAAAACTGCGAAATAGGGGATGGTAAACATTTCACAAGAGACACATTTGCATCGCTCCAGCCTCTAAGAGATGTCACTGGCAAAATGAGCGGACCCTTTGGATCACACCAGGCATCACCCACGTGCTGACCTGCAGGTCCAGCCGCACAGAGCCAGGACACAGGCAGGAATGTGCACCTGCAGGATTTCTGAGGCAAACTTCATCGCTGGTTTCTCTCCCTCCGTCCCGTGCTCGAGTTCCTCCTTGATCAGCTGGAGGAGCAGGCTGATCTTCTCCTCTGTGAGGGACTGTGGGGCAGAAAAAGCCAGCAGAGCTGGAGATCAGAGGCAGCACTCCAATCCCTTTGACCCTTTTGCAGTTTGGGGCTGAATTCTGCCTCCTGTTTGGTGCCACGTCGCTCCTTTCTTACTGCAGCGCTGCCCTCGAGACTCCTAATGCTGGCAGTAGGAAAATGAGCATGGGAAAACCCATAGCGAGCTAGAGTTTCTGGTTAGAAAAGTGAGAGTGAGCAAAAAATAAATGCTTTTCATACGTTCAAGTAAGTCATTCTCCCCACATCAGGCAAGTTGGTCTGATAAAACACACCATTTCTACTCACAAACCGTGCTACATATATGGAGAGGTCCCATTTCCACCTGCCCCAAGGGCAAGATGCACGAGCCAGCACGCTCAGCCCTTTGCTCCTCTGGTTTTCACAGCTCAGCAGTGGTGAGCACAGAACATCTCTGTGCTTTCTGCCGAATGGATGAAGAGTTCCCTGGGTTCTCTGCAGCTTCTCACTGCTGAGAGCCATCTGTTTCCCAAGGAGCGTGCCCAGCGGGCCAGGCTTGGGTGCAGCAGAGCAAAGCCTGCCCAGGTCCCTGCGAGGAGGCAATCCCAGTCTACAGCCTTAGCTCCTGTCTCTCCCTTCTTTCTCCCTGAAAACGCAAGCTCTCATCTCCAGATTCATGTAGGATTCCATTTATTCATTAGTGAAGTGAGCCACAGGCTGCTGCTGCATCTCAGAGCCCCTGGAGGTAATGAATGGGAGTTCTCTTTGCCTGTGGGACCCCAAATCACTCTTGCTGGGCATGCTGCATGCTAACAAAGGTGCAGAGCTGCAGCCCACTGCTTCAGCCCTATTCTCACTGATAGCATTGTGATGGCATAAGTCAGATGTGTCAGTGCTGGGCAAGGGCTTGCACAGCAGAAACCATTCCAAACTCCTTTTAAGGTGCTTCCAGAAAGGCCAGGTGAAAACCACCTGGCAGGGAGCATCCATGGAGAAAGCCAAGGAGATGACATTAACACATGCACACATAGGGATGTCTGGCTCTGTCACCAGGGACTTCAATGTCCCCAGTCCCCCCAAAAACTCACCATGTTTTTCATGTCCTCTGCTCTGAGGGAGGGCAGCTGCAGCTCCAGCTGGCACAGGTTCTGGAAGCGCTCCAGAAAGTCCTGGAGAAGGGCTCTGGGCTCATCCACCAGCAAAAGAGCAAAGCGATCTGGTGAAAGAAAACACAGGCTGTGGCACCAGCTTTCCCCCTCCTTGTTATCCCACAGAAAGAGAGGAAACGACCAGCAAAGGTCTCCCAGTAACAGTCTTCCAGCTTTTAAAGGAAAAGCTGAGCAGTCTCCTGTTCCTTTGCAATCACCCTTTCTAGTGCAGCACAGCTCTGAATCACAGAACTATTTAGGTTGGAAAAGACCCCGAAGATCATCATGAAAATGAAGTCCTTCACCCTTTGAGCGTCCCATGTCATTCATCCTCTCCTATCTCCTCTCAGTTATAACTCAAGCAGTATTTTAACTGCCCGGAAGGCCCAGGAAGCTAGAGAGGCAGCACCAGGTACAGCCCTGGCCCAGGATTCAAGATCTGGGGCTCAGTTACCTGTTGAGGCTGCTCAGAGCCTTCCCTATGCCACCGTTTCAACATCCTTGTGATGGGTAAAAGAGGACTGCGACGGCAGTGCCTGCACTGAGAACTTGGAGAGAATGCACACGTACAGCAAGGAGAGAGAACAACAATAGAAAGGGAGAAAGCAAAGGAATAATCCCAGAGCTGTGCATTACGTGGGCTCTATGGGACCAACCTGGGCAGGGGCTGTCTGGCCAGAAGCAGAACTTCTCATGAGCGGTGCACAAGGACTTCTTCAGCTCCACGCAGCGCTCCTTATCTGCAAGGCAAAACTCACTTGTACTCTTCTGCAGAGCCACCTCCTCGGGGAAGGGCTGGGAAAAGCAAACCAAGGGAGAGAGGAAGGCAGAAGCCTGTGCTCTTGGCAGCTGAGATCCTCCTGTTCCTGAGGCTGTAACATGCAGAGCCTGGAGCTCTTAGCTCTCCTCCAAAAGGAACTGGCAGCATCCTGCCCCTCCAGCCTCCCTGCAGGAAATCACACTCCAAAGGGAGCAGCAGCTCCGGCGAGGTTGGATCATCTGCACAACACTAAGCCAGACCACAGCAGTGCAGCCAAAACTCTGTCCTGCTCCTGGAAGCAGCAAGCATGGACTAGAGGAGCCTGTCATGCCATACGCATGCAGCAGACACAGCTCAAGCCAGCCACCAGCACAGGGACTGCTTGGCTCTTCCCAATTTTCTGTTTGCCTGAGCTGCTGCCAGTCCCTGGCTAACTCAGCTGACCCCTCTTGCTGTGGCTGGAGGAGCCACATCACGGCTGGAAATCAAGCTCCCACCTTCCACAAAAGAATGGACACTCCATTTAACTTATTCACACCTTTCAGAACCAAAGTAGTAGTATTACTATTATTATTTTAAACATTTACTCTTCTTTCCTCTCTCTGGTTTTTAGGTCTTCCCAAACCAGCACCGTGATTACTAACTAACATAGGCCAAGGTTTATTTAACAAAGATAGCCTGAACAAACAGAGGGTGTCAATATTCAGATAGAGCCCAAAGGAAATGCAAATGCAGCTCCCAGTTATGCATGATCTGCACTGCATTTGTCAGACAGTGGGGCTGCACCCTCTGCTATCTTGCAGGTAACAAGAGCTGGGACCCACAGCAGAGAGAAAATATGAGGAGATGGCACCCATTGGTAGCAGGTCAAAAAATGTCTCTGCACAGAGGGCAGACCCAGGTGAAGAAAAGTAAAGGTTTGGGCACAGACCAGCGTGGTTCAGCACAGTTAAGCCCTGCTCCTGTTCTGAAGCCATGGGGCTGAGAGGGAGGCATTTCTGCTGTACAGCACAGGAGCTGCTATTGCTCTGTGCCTGTGCAGCACAGTATCAGGACTGGCCAATGTTCTGTAGCCAGCACAGGGCAACAGGAAGGAGAGTTTTACTATTACAAATCCAAACTAGCTTAAGCAGGGCAGTGGAGGGATTTATGAATTAAATTACACAAGGTGAGCACCTGCATGTATGGACTTAGTGCCCTGCATCAAGATAAAACAGCAGAGGGTCACAGCAGCAGACCAAGCAGCCTGCAAACCCTGGCAATGGGAGCAGGGGTTTTAATGAAGCCCTGCCATACGTACACTTGTTGACGTCGAAGGTGAGCTGCAGGCTGACACAGAGGAAGGCTTGGCAGCTGGAGCACTTCAGCATGTCACATTCCACGTTGGTCCACCCGTACTTGGCACACACCAGGGGAGACAGCTCGTGGGGTTTGCCTGCCCACTTCAACGGGTGCTCGTGTTAAGGATAAAACCCAATTAATTACAGGCTGACCTGTGAGGCGTTCCTCATAGGGTGGCTTGTCCCAGGAAGAAAACCCTCAGAAAAGATGGAGCCTGTGGGGAAACCCCAGGGATGTTGACAGCAAAGCAAAGGGGGGGATGGCTGGAAATTCAGCGTCAGAAAGGATATAGTGAATGTTTCTACTCTGCTGAAATAAGCTTCTTTGCTTGTTGACTCCAAGGAGAGGGCATCAATTTGCAAAGATCCATTAGCTGATTCTGACCAGTCGGACGTGTCCTTCCTGAAAGGAACAGCGAGTCAGCAAGTGAAACATCTGTGCTGTCCTGGAAAGATTTCATGAACGTATCAAAAATGCATAGAGCACTTCTGACCACCTTGTCCTTTGGGCTTAACCTTACTGTAATCCTTTCCCCAGAAATCAGTGTCTTTGAGGGGCAGCACAAGTGCTCAGCTTTAGCGATACCCTCAAAGCTGCCCAACAACACAGTGCCCACCAGTACATCCCAGCGCTCATCCAGAACCCCCAGTACACACCACTGTCTGTTGGTGTCCCACAGAGCCCCCATGGTGGGACTTGCATGCATTTGGGGTCAGAGAACTGGTTCCTGGCCAGCTCAGCTTGTTTAGGATCTTGGCAGATCATTTGCTTCCTCCTCTGGCCCTCCCATTGTCTCCCATTGCTCACGACTGCCTCCCAGCACCTTCCTGGTGCCTCACTACATCCCAGAGTTCCCAGTCAACTCCTCCCATTGTCCCCTGTGCTTCCCAGTCCCTCCCAGTTTCCTGTTTCCCCAGCATCCCTTCCCACAAGATCCAACATGTCCTCATACCTCCTCAGCACCTCCAGTATCTCCCAGTGCATCCCAGTAGCCCCTCAGCACTCCCAGTGCTTCCCAGCTGCCTCCTCCCAGTTGCCTCATTTCCTTGCCAGTGACCTCCATATGCTTCCCAGACCCTCACAGTATCTGTTTTCCCAGTAACCCATTCCACAAGACTCAAGACCTCTCAGTATTCCCTCAGCATCCCCAGTGCCTCTCAGTTGCCCCCCTCCCATTACCCCCCATGCATCCCAGTCTATCCCAATCCCTCCCAGTGCCCTGCTTCCCCAGTACCCTTTCCCACAACAAACCCCCAAACGCCCCAGTGCTCCCTCAGCACCCCCCAGAACTCCCCCAGAGACCTTCTTGGGCCCAGTGCTTTCTTCCAACTGTCCTCTCCCAGTGTCCCCCCATGCACCCAGTCCCCCCCAGTGCCCTGCTTTTCCAGAACCGCTTCCCATAACAAATCCCAGCACCTCCTAATACCCTCTCAGCATGCCCAGTGCCTCCCAGCTGCACCCTCCCAGTGCCCCACATCACTCCCAGTCCCTTCCAGCACTCCGTTTTGTCAGTATCTTTCCCCAGAAGAAGACCCAACATCTCTTAATATCCCTTCAACATCTCCAGCACCCTGTCAGCACTCCCAGTGTTCTCAGTTACCACCCCCCAGTACCTCCCTGTGCCTTCCAGCCCCCCTCAGTGTCCTGTATCCCCAGAACCCCTTCCCATAACAAACCCCAACACCTCCCTGTGCCCCCTCAGCACCACAGTGCCTCCCCATGCTTTCCATTCCCTCTCAGCTCATCTCAGTGCCCCGTTTCCCCATCACCCCTCCCCACAACAAGACCCAACACCTCCTAATACCCCTTCAACGTCCCCAGTACTCTATCAGCACACCCAGTGCCACCCAGTTGCACCCTTCCAGTGCCCCTCCTATGCTTCCCAGGCCCTCCCACTACCCCTTCCCAGAAAACCCAACACCTCCCAGTGCCCCCTCAGCACTCCCAGTGCCCCTTCACAGCTCTCCCCCGACCCCCAGCTCCCTCCCTCGGTGCCACACGACCCAGCCCCATCCCAGGCCCCACCGCTCTCCCCGAGGCCCAGCCGCCGCTCTCCCTCACCCTTCGGGCCCGCTGCCCTCAGGAGCGATGCCCCCATCAATGAGGTCTCGGATCTGCTGCGGGGTGACGGCGGGCGGCCTACCCCGACCCCCCCCGGCCGCCTCGGCGCTGGGCGCCGCCATCTTGGTCCCTCAGCGCGGCACTGCCCAGGGGCCGGGTGGGAACACCGCGGCCGCGCACATTCGTTCCGCCGATTTCCGTTCCCCCCCTCTGAGCACTCTCCCTGCTCGGCGCTCCACTAGCTCAGCCTGCCCCATACGCGCACCAATCGATCGTTCGGCTCTCTCAGCGCCACCCCACCTCCCAACAAGCCCGCGTCTGATTGGCACCGCCCCCCACAAGCCGCTCGCTGATTGGCCAGCATAAGGTGCAGCTCCTCCCCCACTCTTTCCCCACTTCCCAACAAGCCCGCGTCTGATTGGCGAAGCTCTCAGAAGTCGCTTGCTGATTGGTTGGCGGGCAGGGCGACGCTGGGGGGGGGGAGGGGTGGGTTCTCCCTGAGGAGTAGCGGTCGAGGCCATGGCGGCGGAGGATGGTGGTCGGGAGCTGAACGACCTGCGGGGCAAGGCGGAGGAAGGGCTCCTCAACCGCTTCGTGCAGCTGCCAGGGAGGCCGCACACGGCGGGTGAGCGGCGGGCGGGCCTTGTTGGGGGCAGTGGGACTCTAGGCCCTGAAGGGCCTTGAAGGCTTCTGTGTCGCTCATCCTCAGCCTTTTGGGGTGTGGGTGTTGGGGCACTGGCAGGATGGGAGGGGTGTGGAGGGAGCTGTCGATCTTCTCAGCCCCACTATCGGCGTATTGGGGTGAGGATGTAGTGCCAATCCTCAGTACCAATTTAGGGTTATTTTTTTGGGGGGGAAGGGGAAGGTGCCAGCCCTAATTTGAGGATTTTGGGTGGTGTGGTGCTCCTCTGTGAGGATTTGGTCTTCCAGAGGGGTTTGGGTGCTGTGTAAGCTTAGCCCTGCACCCTAAGGGAAGCCCTGTTCCTTTTCCCTTATTTCCCCTCAACCCTCTGTGTGTTGGTGCACAGATGGGGCCATGGGTCCCTTCCAAGGCTCTGGGTATGGGGATCATCTCCTCCCAGCAGCCCCAAAGCGTTCAGGGAAGTGGCTGAGGTTACCCACAGTCCCACAGTTGGAGCAGTCACCCCTCCATCCCATTGCTTCTGTTGTACTGGGGCACCCCATGGTTCTGTGATGGGTCGTGGGGGACGTTCCCCACCCTTTTGAATCCCATCCCCTGCTCCCATCCCTGCAAATACATGGTGGATGTTCCCCATCCCTTCAAATCCCATCCCCTGTTCCCACCCGTGCAAATCCTGTCACCATCTATGCCTGCGTAAGAGCGAACAAGGACGCCCTCGAGCTTCATGTGAAAGTGCTGTGAATGTGCTGAGCAGCTCCACGCCTTCTATTTTTGGGCCAACTCTCAAACCTATTTCCTTCCTTCCTTCCTTCCGTGATAAGGCGGTAACACAATGGCTGGTTGTTTTCTCACTGTCAGTTCATAATCATTGGCTCGAGCAAATGTGGTAGTGCATCCTGATGAGATGGTTGCAATTTTTGGCTAAGGATCATTCCCAAACCTGGAATTCTGCCCTCTGACACCTGTACAGAGGCAGGCACTGCTGCCCTGGGGACACACAGATCCTGCTCAGCTCAGCACAGGTGCGTAAAGCCAACCTCAATGAGCTTGAAGATTACTTGCTGAAAAATTGATGGAGAATCTTCCTGGATCCATCGCTGGAGTTTTGTCCCCATCTGACACCTGTTAACGTCCTATTTACAGCGCTCCAACAGCAGCTGTTGCATAAACATTGAGATTTGGAGACAGCTTTCTTCCCCTCCTTCCATTTCCTCCAATTGGGTTTGTTTTCTTTCTTCTGAATTCTCTTTTGGACTTCCCCACCATTTAGTGCCCTAGATTCTTTCTGGAAAGCATGCTGTGTCTGTGTCTTTTTTTATTAGTAATCGTTCTGAAAGCATGCAAAGAGCAGGTAGCATGCACTAGGAGTGGATATATTCCTTCCATCCTTCTCTGCAGAGCTCTTTTGCTCCCAGTAGACCAAGTGTCATTTCAAGCGGTTGTGGGCAACCTCCTGGCTAAAACACATCACCACATAAACACCAGAGTGTGTATTTAGGTGCTGCTTTCCTCACATTCTCCTGCTGCCACTTGTTGTACAACCATGGAAAAGTTTTGTTGTTGTTGTTTTTGTTTTTTTTTTAAACTTTTGACAGCCTTTTGCCTTTTCCACCCCCTGGGAATTTAAATTGCATGGGGAAATGATGGAAAAAGGTAAGGAAAGGGCTGTCAGGAGCTGATGTCAGACTTGTGCAAAGCTGCTTTCTCCAGAGGAGTATTTCTGTTGACAGTTTGTATATAAAGACTCCTTAAAACATCTGAAATCCTATGTTGGCTATGAGAAAGGAAGGAGGTGTATTTGTTTGTAAGCTTTAGAAAGATCCAAAATGTCAAATATAGGTAGTGTGTGTTTTGTTCTCCCCACTGGAAATCTTCCTGTCCACCTGGAGAATGAATGGTCACCACTACCAATTGTAGTGTATGTATCTTTTTCAGTGTTTTCATCACACTCCTGGGGTTAAGTGGATAGAAACAATCTGGAGACCTAAATATATCTTTGCTTCTTCCATGCACAGCAGTTATACTTGTGCCTTGAGCTGTAATTTTCCCAGTGTAGCAGTCACTCTAGGTCAGGATTTGTTTTTTTGTGCGTGCAGGGAGGTTCAACATTTCTAATGGGCCTTCAAAAAAAAAAAAGTTGCAGAAAATTAAAGAAAACACCAAATTCCCAGAACCCATTGGTGTCACTTAAAGCAGTTTGTGTGAAGAGCACTGTATATGTGTGATGCCTTCGTTTTCAAGAACTCCTTTCTCTATTTTAATATCTTTTTTTAAAGAAAAAGTCTAAGGAACGCTCAATTTCAGTAGTATAAACATACCACCGTCTGATATTTACATTTTCAGGGCAAACATTTCTTCTTTTGCTCTGGTTTTGCAATAAGGACAGTTGTCTCCTCTGGACTCCTCTGCTCTGAATGTCATTGAAGGAGTTCATTGTGTGAGCCGTGTCCATTCTGCTCTGCTGCTGGTGGATAATTCTCAACGTTTTTCCTTATTTTTGGCCCTGGGATGCTGTTTCATGTATTACAACGTCATCCCCATTTTGCTCATCATGGGAAATACCAGAAATCAATTGCTTTCTTCTGTGAATGCTCGAAATGCAAAAGCATGTGGAAGCAGAGAGAGACAGCC
The DNA here is from genome assembly GCF_002078875.1 of Numida meleagris. Classification (NCBI taxonomy): domain Eukaryota; kingdom Metazoa; phylum Chordata; class Aves; order Galliformes; family Numididae; genus Numida; species Numida meleagris. The sequence continues at coordinate 1,073,382 of NC_034409.1, forward strand.
CCGTGCTGCCCATCGATCCAAGCTCTGATGGCTGCGTGTGATTTAATGGATCCTTCTCCTCCAAACTCCCAATTGGAGGCTTCAGAAGCGTGAGAGGCTGCTGGGAGGCAGAGCCTTGTGCTGCAGGCACAGCTGCTTTCTCTCCTGGGTTTTTTCCAGCTTGGGCAGCTGGAGAGGCTGAGTGCAGCTGGATGAATGACCAGATTTGAAGGCTTGTTCTCACCAACGTGTTCGTGTTGCTTGTGCTAGGAGTGGCTGACTGGAGTCCTGTGTCCAGTGCAGGGCTCCTCAGTTCCAGGCAGGCTGGGAACTGCTGGAGAAAGCCCAGTGGAGGGTCCAGAGATGGTGAGGGCCTGGAGCACCTCCTGATGGGGACAGGCTGTGAGCCCCGGGGCTGTGCAGCTGGAGGAGAGAAGGCTGAGAGTTCTGATCCATGCTTATTGATAGATAAAGGATGGGTGTCAGGAGGAGGGGGCCAGGCTTTGTTCAGTGATGCCCAGCAGCAGGACAAGGGGCAGCAGGCACAGACTGGGGCCCAGGAAGTTCCATCTGAACACGAGGAAAAACATCTTTACTGTGAGGGTGACAGAGCAGTGAAACAAGCTGCTGAGAAAGGTGGTGGAGTCTCCTTCTCTGGAGGTATTCAAAGCTGCCTGGACACTTTCCTGTCCGACCTGTTTTAGGGGGGCTTGGACTGGGGGATCTCCTTCTAACTCTACAACTCTGTGATTTTGAAACGGAATCTGCTACACGAGTTACAAACGTATTTTGTCAGGCCAGTATGAAGGAGATGAAACTGAAGGCTGGCATTGGAGTCGATATTGACTTGTCCTCTTTTCTCTCCCAGGAGCTAGCAGCTGTGCTTTGGCTTCAGCCCTCAACATGAATGTCCTTCAGAAGCCTTGCTGAAGTCACAGATGGAAAGGGAGATACTGAAACCTATTCCATATGTTGAACAGCTAGGTAGAGTACTGATAACACGTTTACGAAGCCTTAAGAAGCAGCAAAAAGGATGTGTGCAGGAACCTTAACTGTTCAGCACTGACATTTGAAAAGATGATAGCCAAAAGATGCACCGTATTCCTTAGCTTTACGTCCTTTAGTTATTTATTTTGCTTTTCCAAAACACACCCCAGATAGCTGTTGGCTATGCTCCAAGAGTAATGAAGCCTTGCTTTGCTCCATGTGCTCTGCAGGAGGGGAAGAGGAGGGCTTGATTTAAAATAGTGAGCGTAGACTTGAAATCGAGATGTGAGTCGCATGTAAAATGAAGAGGATCCATGGTTGTGTGTGCAAATGGTTCTCAGCAGTAGATGTGAATAGAGCAAATGTTCCTCTCAGAGCGAAGGGACTGTCTCTCTAGGTGCAATTCTTTAACCACAGTGGGAACTCAAGTGGATTTTCAAATGCATCTCAGGTTAGGAAATGAACGAAGCACTTGCTCGTCCTTCACATTTACAGACTTTGGCAACATTTATGGGGTAAACTTCTTTTCATAGAATCATAGAATGGCCTGGGTTGAAAAGGACCCCAAGGATCATCGAGTCTCAACCCCCCTGCTGAGTGCAGGGTCGCCAACCACTAGACCAGGCTGCCCAGAGCCACGTCCAGCCTGGCCTTGAATGCCTCCAGGGACGGGGCATCCACCACCTCCCTGGGCAACCAGTTCCAGTGCGTCACCACCCTCTGTGAAAAACTTCCTTCTAATATCTAATCTACATCTCCCCTGTCTCAGCTTAAAACCATTCCCCCTTGTCTTATCGCTATCTACCCTCACAAACAATCGTTCCCCTCCTGTTTATACGCTCCCTTCAAGTACTGGAAGGCCACAATGAGGTCTCCGCAGAGCCTTCTCTTCTCCAAACTAAACAAGCCCAGTTCCCTCAACCTTTCATCATAGCAGAGGTGCTCCACCCCTCTGCTCATCTTGGTGGCCTCCTCTGAACTCATTCCAAGAGCTCTGTGTCTTTCTTGTACTGAGGGCCCCAGGCCTGGATGCAGTACTCCAGATGGGGCCTCACAAGAGCCAAGTAGAGGGGGACCACCACCTCCCTCTCCCTGCTGCCCACTCCTCTTTTAATGCAGCCCAGAACACAGTTGGCCTTCAGGGCTGCCAGCACACACTGCTGGCTCATGTCCAGCTTCTCTTCCACCAGGACCCCCAAGTCCCTCTCTGCAGGGCTTCTCTTGAGGAGCTCTTCCCCCAGTTTGCATAAATACCTGGGATTGCCCCGGCCCAAGTGCAGCACCTTGCATTTGGCCTTGTTGAACCTCATTAGGTTCTCGTGGGCCCACTTGCCCAGCCTGTCCAGGTCCCTCTGGATGGCTTCCCTTCCCTCCAATGTATCAACTGCACCGCTCAGCTTGGTGTCATCTGCAAACTGCTGAGGGTGCACTCGATTCCATCGTCTATGTCATTGATAAAGACATTGAAGAGCACCGGTCCCAGGACTGAGCCTTGGGGGACACCACTCATGACCGGCCTCCACCCTGACACAGAACCATTTATCACTGAACCTTCTATTGCACTCCAGTTTCAGATGGGTCTCAGTCCTTGAAGACCAAAAGAACAAAGAGGCCTAACTTCTTGAAGGGCTCCTGTGGTGGGACTCTGCTGCTCTGGCTGTGCCCAAGGGTATTTTTGGCATCCCTAGCGAGCCAAGTTTAGAAACAAGGCTTCTTTGCTCCCATAGGATGTAGGAGTTACTCCTGCAGGTCGCTTTGGCTACTGCTCAGCCTTGTGGTGAGGTTGGTGTGGGGCTCTTCCCATTCTCCTTGCTGTGTACAGGTTTGTGAAGAGGTGATGGGATCCAGATCCTTCTAGAGCTGGTGAGGACAGGGAGGCAGCAACGGCTGTGGGTTTGCCACCTCAGAAGAACAGCATTGCATCACTTTGCTGGGAGTTGATGATGAGGCATTGTAGTGAAAGTAAAGAAAACTCTTAAAAACTCAAATCAAATCCTACAGAGGCTGATAGCAGAGGCAGACCTCACTCTCTGCCAAGAGTTTGACACTGATTAATACATTAATTTGTTTTTTTCTGGCAGCATAGTCACGATAAGGAACAGGACAGTTTCAAGTAGGCCCCCAAAACAAATTTGCATTCCAGTCATCCGTTGTTTATTTATGTTTCTAAGAAATGCTTTCACCTAATTAGACCTTTCCCCCTTCTTTTAAATGCAAACAAACAAACGAAGCCAGCCAGCTGGTAGCTTACAAACTGGAATAGCAGGTATTCCGCTCTGCTGGTGTGGTGATGCCAGGGTTGTTTTTTTTTTTTTTCCTGCCATCATGAAAGGGAGGATAATGAGGTGGAAAGAAAACGCCTTTGTTCTCTGGAAGTCGTCTTTGTGCTGCTGTGTTTGCAGTGCCTCTCACCTGACCCTGCTGGCGATGCAGTGGCTGCGCTGAATCACAGAGCACTTCACGGTTTGATTTTCCTCTTGTATAACTTCACGGAGCTGTTGAAATGCAGCAGAGCAATCCGGCAGGCTTGGCTCTGGATGCTGACACATGCTGGAGCACTGGGCATGCCGATAGCATTGAATCTGCTGTGTAGCTCCAGGTAATCTGCTGATTACTTGAAAGCAAGCGGGTTTTATTTTCTTCTCCAGGCTTTCTATATAGTGGTGTAGCTGTGCAGGCCTCAGAGCTGGAATCGAATAAACTTTGAGGTGTTGTCCTTCCTGTACGAGCTACATTTTGACTGGGAGTCTTGTTGGAAACCATTCAGGACCGTGACACTTTCCTCCTCTAAAATGAAGGGTTGCTTTACATTAATGACATCTCTGTTCTCTTCTCCCCAGCTCAGGGTTTTCTGAGAGGTAGGAAACGTCTCCTGCATCCATGGCTGCGCTGTGTCACCTCAGGGGCAGATACTAACACTGCCTTTTTTTCTTACTCTCCTTTTGCTCTATTAATACTCCTTGCTGCAGGGATATTCAATTAGGAATCCGCTCTTATAAAGTCAACCTGGGACATCCCAGCAGCTCCCTCTGAAGTCACTTAATGAATCACTTGGAAAGCGTGAATGTAACAGGGTGTTAACAGGTCAGTGTGCAATGACAGCCAGCAAGTTGCTGTCAGATAGCTCAGTCCAAAATTAGAACTTGCCTTGCCTTGTTCTGTCCCTGCTGCACAGTTTCAGCTTGGTTCTGTTGGTGTGGCTGCTTATTCCCTGGAAGTTTTACCATTCCCATTTCTGCCCTAAGGAAAAGGAGGTGATGAATGTTTCCTTCTCACTGCTTCTCCAAAGCAGCAACACGTTGTGCAGTGAGCTGCCAAGCAGCCTGTTTTCCAATTCCTACCCTTCCACTATAAAGCTGTATTCCATCACCAGCTTTCAAGACCTTTTCCCCACACATCTCTCTTGGTTTGGCATCTCGTGCTCCTTCTCTCCACGAAGAATTTATAGCAGGGCTGTGCTGCTTGCAGCTTGTCGTGGTGGTGGCTCTGCCTTAACCTGTGACACCTGGTTCAGCTCCCAGGCTGAGCCTGAACTCCTCTGGTTGTGCTAGCTACAGGAGGAAGTTAGCAAACCATTGGGTGTTGCCATCTTCCTGCATCAGCTGAAGTTTGCCCTTGTGTAATAGGCTCCTTGTGTGCTGCAAATGTGGGAGCAAGAACAGATCCAAAACTTGCATTAGAAGTGTTGGTACGAGACAGGAATCATCAGATAAAACACAATTAAATGGAGATGCTTCTCTCACAAAGTGTAGAGCTTGTCTGCTGAAGAAATGAACCAGAATTAACTCTTCAATCCATTGAACTTGTACAGACCCTTCCTTTAAAAAGACAGAACTAGAGGGATCTTATTTGAAGACTTTCTTCCCAAGTTAATTAAGGTCAATTCAAATCTGAAAGGAAGAGTTGGGTGACGGTTTAGCCCGGTGTAACACCGTACCACTTGGTTCATCGATCCATTTGTGAATGTGCACTGTGTGCTTCCGTGCTCCCAGTCTTCTCCTGGAATTCAGCTCTCCCATCTCAGTTCTTTCCAGCCCTCTTTGGAGACCTTCAGGGAAGACCCAGAAGAAAGCATGAACTAGGTGAGCTCCCTTTGGCCCAGAGCAGAATTGCTTCGTTTTCTTCCTTCTCTTTGAGTTTATTGCTTTTCTAAGTGGGGATCGCTGTGAGATGTGCTACTGGAAGGAGTCCAGATCTGTTAGAACATTGCCACAAGGTGTTTGCTTGAGCCCTGCAGAACAGCTTAATTCTGCACAAGAGTTGGAGCTTACGGCAGCAGCACACTGGGAACGTGATGAAGCACACCAGAAAACATACCACAGATCCAGAATTCAGCCTGGACCCATCATTTGTTTCACCTTTCCTGTGGGAAGGATGCTCCTTGTCTCATTTGCTATTGCTCTACACGCCTGATTCACTGCAGATAATTGTAATGAGCTGCAAGAAGCACGGTGGTCCCTAAGCGGGCACTTCGCTGGGTCCTGTTCCATCATAAAAGTCCATGAAAGAGCTGGGAGAGCAGGCGGGTGGTGCATGGGTGAGGGGATCTTGGGGGATCCACATTTTGATCTTGAAGCCTCCTGGGTTGGTTTGCAACGTTCTACGCATGTCTTGTAACTGGGTCCTTTGTTCTGAGACCCGATCATTTTCTGTTCCCTTCGTCCCATGTCTCACTGAAGCACTTCTGTCCCTGCCTCTATGCTTGAACCTTACTGAGCTCTGAATTAGAACAAGCTTGGAATTACTTTTTCATCACTTGTCAGTTAAGACTTCAGTTGCCCTCACGCAAGAATATCGCTGTTTGGGTTTTCCTGGTCTGGCTGCCACGTGTGTACTGATCTTTTGGGCTGTTCTGGTTGAGTTCTGAGCCTGAGTTCCCCGCATTCCACCTTTATTATTTTAGGGAGGTGGTGGAGGGCTCCCTTTAGGGAAGGGCTCCTTGTGCCAGCTGTCTGGCTCAGCTTGCAGGCTCAGAGATGCAGCACTCCCTCCCCGTGCTAACGCCTTTGCCTGCGAGACCTGTTTCCTTGCAGTTACACACCAGCTGCTCTTGTTGGGGGACCACCCCAGTGGGGTGTCCTGGCCCTCAGGCACAAGCTCAGCTCCTTTGCTGTTTGCCCACAGACATCTCACTGGAGCTGTTCCCTCTCCTCTTTTTGCTGCAGGCCAGAGATCTCCACCAGCCAGAAGCGGCCATCGCTGCGTGGCAGATAATGCCAATTTGTATGTGTTTGGAGGCTACAATCCTGACTACGATGAGTCTGGTGGGCCAGAGAACGAAGACTACCCGCTCTTCAGGGAGCTCTGGCGGTACAACTTTGCTACAGACACCTGGCACCAAATGGGCACTGAGGGCTACATGCCCAGGGAGCTGGCCTCCATGTCACGTACGTATGGAAATTCAATTCCTGTGCACCTAGTCCTGGAGCTATTTTCATCGGTGTCCCTGGTGGAATGCAAAACCAGACAAGAACTGGGAAATCTGGATCCCGTTTCCAACTCTTGTGCAATTAGGCCTTGAGTTTGGGAGGGGTTTTTTGATATATTTTTTTTTTCTCTGCCCTTTTGCTAGGGTTGAGGAATTAAAAACTTCAAATGCCAGAGAGAGCCTTTGGAAATTGAGCTTAATAGCTGCAAGGCCTCTGTGCTTTCAGCGGATGGATGCTCAGTGCAGTCAGACAGAGCACCCAAAAATAGATCCTGCTGTTCACTAGCCATTTTTTAAAGTAAGCCTTTGGTTGCCATGGTTTTAGCTTGCATTCTTTCTCTTTTAGAGCATTTCAGGGCCATAAATGCACAGTGTGAGTTGTAGGGCACTTGAGCAACAACCAGCACTTGCTGCCTGCTCCCTCCAGAGTTCTGTTTTACTGCATTTCACTGCAACAAGCACCTCTGCCCTGTCTGTCTCTCCTAGTTGTATTGCATGGCAACAACCTGCTTGTGTTCGGGGGCACCGGAATCCCATTTGGGGAAAGTAATGGCAACGATGTCCATGTCTGCAATGTCAAGTACAAGAGATGGGCCCTGCTCAGCTGCCGAGGAAAGAAACCCAATCGGATCTACGGCCAGGTAGGAAGCAAGGCCCCTTGTCAGACACACTGTGTGTCCTGCAGAAGGGACCAGAGCAGGAAGATCTGCGTTAGTAACCTCAATCCATAGCATCTCGAATGAGCCTGATGTCAAACACAGCACAGAAAACTAATGGGGATCAGTCATGGGATGGCTGCCAGCTGTTGTGCTCCCCAGTAATACTGGCATTGCATTTGTGGTGCAGACATTTGTAACCCACATCATTCCTCATTTAGATGTGACACCTAGGGGCAGGGAGGGGGGTCTTCCCCTTCCCAGTTCAGCCATAGTTGTCCTTTGGGAGCAGAAGCAGCTGCACCTCTTCCACCTCAGATCACAGCCTGCTCCACATTAGAGCTTTAGAATTGTGACCATGGAGCTACAGAAACCCCCCTTTATTTTGTGTATTGTCTTTGTTTTGCCCTCTGCATTCCACCTGAACACGTCATTCTGGAAGCTGTGGATAGAGCTTTGCAAGCAGTGTCTTGCTTTGGGAGGATGGGAATTCCTTCTGTTTCAGTGCTGATGCTCTGCATCCTTTCTGACTGGTTTCTCTCTGCCTTCCAGGCCATGGCCATCATCAATGGGTCTCTGTATGTGTTTGGTGGAACAACTGGTTACATTTACAGCACTGACCTGCATAAACTAGACCTCAACACCAGAGAGTGGATCCAACTGAAACCAAACAACATGTCCTGTGACATGCCAGAGGAGAGGTGAGGAGCTGGACAGCCTGGAGAGCTCTGACACTGGGAAATCACCACCTTTACTGGGACTGAGGAGCTGAGAGAGCGCTGCTAGAGCAGTGCTTTTGGCTGTGAGCCTTGCACAACCAGTGCTCCAGCAGTGTGAAATGCGGAGGGGTGTAGGGAGGGGGTGTGAGGCCTCTGCCAGGACACTGTGTGGTGCCAGAACAGAGCTAGGAACCTGAGGCGGCTGCTGAGTGGGGAAGAGGCTCCAGCTGATGCCTGTTCCTTGCCTCATTCTGTAGCAAGGCTTCAGTTGGTGACCTTCTTCGTGTGAGAAGGGAAAGAAGTATTAAGGACTGTCGTGGTGCTCTATAAACTTTTGTACTTGAGATCTGTGAGGCTCTGCTCTCAGAAACTCTCTTTCCAGCTGTTGGGGTGCTGCTTGGGTTGCTCATGAAAGCTTCCACATCTGAAAACTCCCAGCCTGGGGGTCTGATACAGCACAGCTGTGCGTGGGATGTCTGCTTAAACCACTCACCTTTGTTAGTGTCTCCAGAAAGTTTTGCTGCTGCTCGCTTGCACTAGCTTCTTGTGCTGCTAAATGTCCCCCTCTGCACCTTCAGGTACAGACATGAAATTGCACACGATGGTCAAAGGATTTATATCCTGGGAGGTGGAACTTCCTGGACAGCTTACTCCCTAGATAAGGTAAGGTGGTGAGAAACCTTCAGAGCTTGCCTGAACACATTTTCTGCAGTGAAGCATAACCAGCACAGTCACTTCATCTGTCTGGAGAGCTTGGTTGTTTTTTTTTTAAATAATGTTAATAAAAAATACATTACTGGGAGCAGATTGTTCTCCAGTTTCTGTGAAGCCTGGGGTTACCACGGGCATGGCCTGCTGACTTAGAAATGGTGAATCTGTGGTACACCATGACCACACGCACCTGCAGAATAATCTTTTATAGATCTGTTACCAAGGATTCTCATTTAAGAACTCTTGGGACGTAAATGTTGTAGCTATACCAAACCAGGAAAGGGCCAAAGAAAGGAGTTGCTTGACTTTAAGTTTGCATATTGATAACGGTCGCTCTCTTCTTGTCTTCTCCCTTAACTCTGTGTTCTAATTTCCTTTCTTGTGGTAAACATTTTTCCCCATTAAGACTGAGAGAAGGAAGAGTGAATTCGTTTTGGAGGCTGAGATAATAAATGAAGAGACTTTAAATAGCATTCCACTTCCAAGAAGTTGGAACTGTTGCAGTTAACTTTACTTTTTCTCTCTCCTTTCTCTGTGTTTTTTTTTTTTTTTTCCCCTTAGGTGCAGCATGAAGTAATTGTTTCTAAACGCTTTTGAGAACTGGAGAGTGTGGGTTTTATTGGTCCAGCTTTTAGCAAAGCAATATTCTTTTTATCCAGCTGTGGGGCTCAAATAACAAAGTCTTAGGGGAAAGCCTTACTAAGCTGGCATGTTTTGAAGGTGATTTTATACCTGCTTAGTCACTGGCCACAATCAGCTATTTTTTGTTGGGTTTTTTTTTACACTCAGTGAGAAGGTGTTATTTGTAGTGACTCCCTGTGTCTGTCTAATTTGGTCACCCTGTATCTGCGTCGTCCTTCTGGCAGAGCCAGGAGGATCTAACAGTCCCTCTCTTCTTTTTTTTTTTTTTCCCCTTCAGATCCATGCATACAACCTTGAAACCAACACCTGGGAGGAAATAGCCACAAAACCTCATGAAAAAGTCGGTGAGTCTGCAATTTCACATCCTGTAAACCAGAGAGTGGCCGGGGTATGTGAAGATGCTCTTTGCTGGCCATCTTGGAAGCCTTTCTTGTAACCTTGCGTAGACTTACACTGGCTTCAGGACCTTGCTCCTTTATTGCTTTAGCAGTGAGAACTAACCCAGCTGACGTAGTAGCTGGCACTCTGGCTTCTCTCCCTCCTGGATAGGGTGAGGTGATGGGGACTGGCTCCCATCCCAGAAGGAGGTACATGTCTCAGCTCCCTCTGAGGGAGCAGGCGCTGGTCTGCTTAGCAGTGAGACTTCCCCTGAACAGCCAGAGGTGAGAGCTGGAGTCTGTGGGGAGGAAGGTTTTGGCACATCTCATCCTTCCCTGGAGAGCAGATAGGGGCCAGACCTCCTGAAGCAGCCACGTGCTAAGTTAGAGCTGCTGTAGCTGTGAGTGCAGGAAAACAGAAGCCCTTGTAAGCAGAGGAAAAAAAAGCGATTCTTATCCATGATTCTGTGTTGAGATACAGACACCACTTGTGCAAGCACTTGGAAAGCAGCAATACTTGAGATCTCTTTTCTCATATCTGTGTTTGTTTTTTTTTTTCTCCTCAGGCTTCCCGGCAGCTAGAAGATGCCATAGCTGTGTTCAGATCAAAAATGGTAAAGTCTTCCTCTTGAAAACGGGTGTATCTTGCTGCAGCCTAGCGTTGGGAAGCCCATCCCTCCAGCCTGAGAGATGCTGGCCTCCAAAGCATTTGAGAGAACTGCAGGGCACGTGTGTCTTTTCTGAAAGAGGATTTCTGTCTTGTTAAACGTCCTTAAACTGTCCAATTGGCACCGCTCTTCATATGAGGGTGCTTGCTGTTGTAGGGCAAATTTTGTTTCTGAAAGAGACAGTGCTGTCACTCTCTGTAAGTCTGAAGTATTTTATACAACATTCGTATTCATGGAGCATTATTGCAGCGGGGTTTGCACTTCTCCCGTGGCTTCGTTGTCCTCTGAGAACGCATTTTTCCAGTCTTGATAAAGAACCCACTGCCCGTAATGGAGTGAAGAAGCAGAGCTGATCCTCCTTCTCCACATTTCCACTGAATGCTGCATGCTTCAGTGCGCTGAGCCACGGAAAAGAGCGATGCAGTGGGTTCTGTTTCTCAGGAGGTAAAACAAAGGTTGAGCCCCAAAACGGTTTCAGGAAGGTGACGACCTCAGGCACAGCACGTTCTGCAATTCCCCAAGGAACGTAAGCGCTGTGGGTTTCCTCTCTCTGCAGATGTGTTTGTGTGTGGAGGCTACAATGGAGAAGTGATTCTGGGAGATGTTTGGAAGCTGAATCTGCAGACTTTCCAGTGGGTCAAGCTCCCAGCTGCCATGCCCGAACCAGTGTATTTTCACTGCGCTGCTGTCACGCCAGTGAGTGACTCATTTCTTTCCTCTGTAGCTCAAGTTGGAGCCGTTTGTCCCGGCGCTCCCATCTTTGTGTGGGTTGCAAATAGAGCTGAGCAGATGTTACCAAGGAGGTGACCTCAGCTGGATGCAGCACCCTCAGGGAGGCTGAGAGCTGCTCTGAGGTTACTGCACTGACTTTTTGTACGCCCGCAGCTGTTTGAAGAGCTGCAGCACGCAGCGTGTTCTGCTTTCTGAAAGCAGTGATGTGGGATTTCAGCTTTTAAACTGCCTGAGCTCTAGCTCCAGGAAGTAACTCGGTGTGTGAACATCCATTCCTGCTTGCAGAAGGAAAAAAAAAACCAAATGCACAAGTACTCCCCCGGGTAAAACTTCTCGCCATGAACTTGGCCTACAGAGCACAGGTAGGGTTAAATAACTGGCAGACATCTAGAAAACGTAGGAACACATACAAACTGGTAAAAACATTTACCAAGAAGGAGGGAGGTGAGGGCAGGGGCAGCAGGACTGCCCTTTATTTTCCACTCTCGTTGCACTTGTGTGGTTCCTGGAGCAGGGTTCTGTTGTGGTGCTGAGCCAGCAGAGGGCACACAGCATGGCTTCTAGCTTTAAGAAAATATATTTAACTGGAATTATAGAATCACAGAATGGCTTGGGTTGGAAGGGACCCTAAGGATCATTGAGTTCCAGCCTCTCTGCCGTGGGCAAGGTTGCCAAGTACAGGTCTATAATAATCTATTCTCATTTTGCCCCACTCTTAAAATCGATTCCTGGGGTTAGAATTCACCTACCAAAACACACAGCAAAGCACTCTGAGCTAGGGGATACGTCCTTAGGAGGAGAGAAGCGTGCCCTTCAGCAGCACGACCTCTTCTCAGCTAGGAGAGGAGCCCAGGGAGCCTGGCTGTGGTGGTCACACTTCTGTTCCAGACACAGAGAAGTGGTCAAATCCTGGTTTTCATGGCAGTGTCGTCCTTCAGCGTGTGCTCGTTTGTCCTGGCCCCCATCTAACTCCTTTTCCCCCTTTCCTGCCTAGGCTGGCTGTATGTACGTACATGGAGGGGTGGTCAACATCCATGAAAACAAACGGACTGGCTCGCTGTTTAAAATGTGGTTGGTGGTACCCAGCCTGCTGGAACTGTCGTGGGAGAAGCTCCTGGAGTATTTCCCTCATCTAGCAACCCTCTCCAGATCTCAGCTTTTGCACCTCGGACTGACGCAGGGACTCGTTGAGAGGCTAAAATGAGAACACCTCACGCTTCTGCCCCAGACACACTACGTCCAGCAGCCCCCCTCCCCCCCCCCACCCCTATTTATGGATCCTGTGGTTGGTCTTGCTAAGAACACGGAGGAACCTGCTCAACGCCTTACTCAGCAACTACATCGATGCCTTTCTAGAAGTTTTTAATTTGTCGGAAATCCACTTTTTATTTATGGATCTCTCAGTTACGCCGTGAATCGGAAACACTCCGGGACTAACCCATCCCATCCATCCAGCTGTCATCAGCACATGCTTGCAACTTAATTGGGGGGGAAGGAGGGCGGAGCTTAATGAATGTCAGAGCTCATGCTTACATCTGGTGCATTCAGCTTCAAGCTGCATCTAACGAAGGACGAAACATCTGCTGGGGGTGATGCTCGCTCCCCCCTGCTGCCCAGCCAAGCTCTCCCTCTATAAAAACGAGGACTCCTGCAGCTCGAGGGCTTTGTGTGTGTTTCGTGGGCACCTTCCCACCCTCTCTGAGCTTTGGAAGACAGACAATCATCCTGCACAGCTCCTCTGGTGTAGCGAGTTGAAGTGGCCGTGGCTGTGCTCCTCACCTGGAAAGGTTTGCTTAGAAGACTGCTTAAAAGCTGCCGCTGAATGGACTACTGTGTAGTTTGCTCGAGGTGGTGAGGGTGGGGGGGGAAGGGGTTTGCTGAATTCACCAGCAGCTTGTGCCCTTGCTGTAAGGAGGGTGAATTAGGCAGAAGAGCACTCAGCAGGGGCCAGAGCTGATCCTTCCCTTCTTCTCAGCACTGGTGAGGCCACATCTGGGCAACTTTATGTCCTGTGCTGGGCCCTCAGTACAAGAGAACCACGGCAGAGTTGGGGTCCGGCTTCAGCCCAGCACAAGGAGAGAGCTGGAGCAGAAGAAGCTCAGGATATCCCAGCCTGCAGTAAACACCTACAGAGAGGTGCAAGGGGCTGGAGCCACACTCCTTCCTGCCCAGGAGACTCCCTCTGGCTGCCAGGCAGCAGTGCTGCATTGGAAGCTTGCTAGTCAGCTTCTTGTTCCTCTAGGGCTGGGGCTGTTGCAGGCAGTTTTAATCCCTTCTGGCTCAATGGAAGTACTCATCCCAGGAAATATAATGGTAAAAGGAAGAGTGAGGAAAAATTTGTTTCCTTTGGAGATCATTTTTAAGTGCCTTTGGTTCTCTTGTGTTGTTTGGTTGAAGTTGCTTTTCCTACTACATTCCCTTCCCCTCCCCTCAGGCAACTGTGAGATTCTAGGTTTTTATTTTCACTAAGAGACTGCATTCACCTTTGAATGAACTGTAGCCCTGACTTCACCTTGGTAGTCTGAATAGCACCGAGTCATTAGGTGCACCCAGCTCTGGTGCTGTTTCCACATACCCCAGTCTTAAACATCTGCCCTTCTTAGGGACAGATTTGTGCCCCCTGCTCCTGTAAGGTTTTCTCTTGCTTTTTTAAGGGGGTGAGCTCAGATGCAAGATGGGCTCCAGCAGCTCCTCACCCCATTTTAACCTCTCCCCAGCTGGTGCATGCTGATGCTGCTGAACCAGGTGGTCTTTTCCTCACTGTCCTGAGCTCAGTGTCTGTTCTGAAGCTTTGCCTTATGGCCTCCAGTTGGGCTGGGGCTGTTCTCCCAGATGAGCCTGGTCATCCACGTGCTGGTTTCTCCCTTCCCTGCCACAAAGGACATTTCCCTTCCCTATTAAAACCATGCTCTTTGACTCAGTGCTACACCATGAGCACAAGGTCTCGAAGAATGTTCTGCTGCTTTTCCTAAAGAAAATACATTTTTTCCTAAAATACAATTTACAATGTAAGCACTCACCCTGCAAAGCATACATCTTCCTTCCGAGGGCTGATCGAGCTCATGGGGCAAAGTTAAGTCCCTCTCTGCAGCATTGTACTTCCAAGCAAAATAACTGGAGTGTTACTGCCTCAACCAGAGCACAGCCACCTCCTTAAGGGAGAAGGAAAGGAGTCAGTGTCTCCACCAGAACCGATGGAGGGGAATTTAGAGCTTCCTGGGATGTCTGAACCCAACGTGCACATTGCATGCAGAGAGCCATCGCTCCCCTTCCAGCTCCTTGCACTGGAGGATGTTCCCATGGAGCAACACCTGCATGGGGCTGTGGGGAAGGAGCTGTATTGCCTGTATTTGTGTCTGTCAGTGTTGAGCTTTGGGTTTTTTTTTTTCCCCCCTTCCAAACTGATAATAAACCCATCCAGATCATCCATTTTGTCCTCTCACTTTGGCTGCTGCTGTTCTTCATGGGTAGAACAAAGAGTGCTTCATTAGCATCATGGTGCTGCCACCCTTTGCCCCTAAAGGGAACCAGCTCAGAGCCAGGCATGGCCCAGACCTAATTTAAAAGCAGGAATGACCCAGGACAGTCACACCAACAGCAGGATGGCCCCGGACCTCTTTGCCCATCACATATCCCTGCATGGTGTTGGTGGATCTAATCCCAGTAACAGGTGATGGATGAGCATTGTCCTGCTCCACTGTCAGGGTTCCTACTCCAACCAAAGCCACCAGTGCCCACTTGGTGCCCACTCACTGGCACCAACCTTGCTGGGCACCATCACCCCAAGACCATCACTAACCTTTGAAGGGGTCCAGGCAGGTGAGCAAAGGGAGAAATGAGCTTCTTTCTGATTTGTACAAAACTGCTTTAATGGCAAAACAGCTGAGAAAGAGACATTTGGTGCAGCTCCAGTGCCAACACAAAGCCCTGTGAGATGGCCTAGGCCATAACCCCTTCCAGACCCAGAATAAACTGGGATCCCCATGGCCCGGAAAGATGAGGGCTCTTCTCAAGCACTGTCTCCCAGTGCAAGAATCCCAGGGGAGGGTCCATCCTTGAGACCACACCGATGTCCTTCAGGACTCTCCCACTGAGGATATTTTCCTTCCAGCCACAGGCACGAGCCAGAAATCCTTCTGTGAAGTGTTGGGGCACAAAGGCTCCCATCTGAGTGCAGGAGTGCTCCTGTTGCTGCTTTCCAGCCTGCATCCAGCCCAGCCAAATCCCTGAGATGCCAGATCACGCCCCGGCACACGCCAAACCCAGCGATGGGGTTGGAGGAACCCAACCAACTCCCAAACTCAGCAGCCACTGGGTGATGGGGCGAAGAAGTACACAGCCAAGAGGATGAAGTAGACCATGACCAGCACCGTGCCTATAGGGCAGAGAGCAGGTGGGAGGGAGTTACGCCCTGCAGCAGGGAGAGCAGTCACATTTAGGACCCTTGGGTGAGATGCTACCGTTACTTAGGACCCCCGGGTTCATGTCATAGGGGAATCGTGTGGTCTTTTGGAAAGTCTTGGTTAAGTCAATCAAACCCTAGAGTTGCTCAAGCCACTCTGAACTTGGAGCAGCACTAAATGGTGACCCCAAAGTGGTCTCTAGAAGCTCCTCAACCCCATTATCACAGGGACAATGGAAACATCAGGACCCACACTGACCTTGGAAATAGTCGCATTTGCCATCCATGAAGATGTAGTTCATGAGCACCACGCTGAACATGCTGGCGTAGACGTGGAGGTCGCTGAAGACAAGGGTGAAGTTGGTTGGCTGCAAAGTAGAAAGTTTTGAGCCTTTATAGACAGCCAAGACAGCCCCTTGTCAACCGCAAATGGAGACTTGTGTCACCCAAACCCATGCTGGGTACAGCATGGCCCAAGGTAGGAGACATCTGAACCCACTTCCCTCTGCATTGAGCAGATGGGAGAGGACACTGAGGACAGTGGCTGTGCCTTTGCCATCTGGTGTTGTGTGAGCACCCCCCCCCCCCCCCATAATGGGGCTTGGGTCACTGGGTCTGTCCTAGGGCTACTCACATAGAAGATGGTGAAGAGCACCAAAATGGGAATCTGGAGCATGCAGACCTGGACAGCAATGCAGTTCCCAATCTCGATGCTAGGAGGATAGAGTGGTTTGGTAAGTACCACGTCTCCAACAGCCCGTGGGAGCTTTGCTTGGGGTGAAGACAAACCCACCTCAGGGAGCTAAAGTACAAAGCAGAACCTGGTTCTGACCCCTTTTTCTGTGCCTTTAAACCTTCTTAAGAGGGAACACCTATAGGACAGCCCACCACTGGCACCACAGCAGAGCTACAGGGCTGGGATGGAGCACAGGGACCACACACTGGAGGAGGACACCCCCAAAATCCACCTGCTCACCTCAAGCTCAGGTTGTTCTGTAGGGCAAACTGGATGCCATTGACAATCTCTGGTAGCTCAGGCACCATTGCCAGCACAGTTACACCAATGAAATACTGCAGGGAAATGGAGGTATCAATGCATGTCTTGATCCTGACAGCTCCCCAGTGCTGGGAACAGCTTCCCCATTCCAAGCTTTTGGATTTCCCTATGCAGACAAGGCATGTCCCCCTCCCCTAATTGGAAGATACCCAACCCAGAGAGTCCCTCATCTGCCCCTGGTTGGAAGGGACCCAACTTCCAGGTCCCCATCCATTCCCCAGTTGAAAGAACCCAATCCAGAGGTCACCCATCCATTCCCCCAGGAGGAACCCAACTAGGAGGTCCCCATCCACACCCTGGTTGGAAGGGACCCAACCCAGAGGCCCTACCAACCCCTGGTGGGACATCCCCAACCTGAAGGTTCTCAACCATCCTCATCAGAGGGGACCCAACCTCAAGGTCCCTAACTCCCTGGTGGAAGCCTCAACCACCATGCCCTCCATCCATGCCCTAGCGAGGCAACCCAACCTAGAGGTCCCCCACCCACACCCTGGTTGGAGGGACCCAATCCGGAGGACCCCAAAGTCACCAAACCAAGTGATGATGACCCATCCCCACACTCACCTGTGAGATGGTAGAGTTGGTGAGGATGGGGCTGATGTGTTCCGTGGCCAGGTCAGCACAGGCCGACATACAGAGGGTGGAGAGCAGGAGGATGACCAGTGCTCGCCAGCGGGACCAGTGGACCACAGCACTGTGGTGGTGGCCAGGCACTGAAGAAGAGCAGACACAGGGGTTGGGCACTTGGACAAGAAGGCCCCAAAGATGGGTGTCCTGTGTTTTGGGGACACTCACTGTGACAGTCACTGATGTGGATGTCGTAGATGTGCGAGTGAGTTTTCAGGGTGAAGAAGAGGCCGATGAGGTACGCAGCAGGGAGCAGGAGGGACACTGTGTACACCAGTGGTCTGCAGAACAAAGTGCTTGGTGTCACCAGGGCCTCCAAACCAAGACCCCGCTGGCACCCCTGCACTGGCTGGGGGATGGGGTGTAGGATCAGAGCTCTCTGGGGTGGCACAGAGGGACACCAGCCCTTGGAGGCACATGGGGCAGTGCAAACCCCAAGAGCCATCCTCAGTCCTACTCACTGGACATGGCTGTAGTAGAGAGTGCCATTGTTCTCCATCTGCAGAGAGAGAACATAGTTATGACACTGGGATGCAAGACAGTCCCACTGCCACCACCAGGGCCAGGTGGGCTCTGGCTGTCCTCAGCCCTACTCACCAGGTCAAAGTGACAGTTGTGGCAGAGGTAGTGGCCCAGTGGGTTCTGGGTGACATTGTGGCACTCGCCACACACCAGCTTCCCATACACCTTGGAGAAGAGTGTTGGGGCAAAGACACCTATGGGGACAGAAGGACATGAGGTGGGTACCCTCAAGGCAGAACCCCCTGAGCCTTTGGGACACCTCTGTCCCCACCTCACCTCCAACAGAGAGGAAGAGCAGGGCTGAGCTGACACCTGCTGACCGGCTGTTGAAGCGCTGCTCCTGATGCCGGATGCCCCCTATCACCATGCACAAACCCTTTGGGACGAAGAAAAAATGCCCCAGAAAAGAAATGAAATCCATCAGCCACAGAGACTGGAGTGCTCTTCTGACACGCCAGCCCAGCTCACCGGGACAAAGAGGACACATCCCACCAGCGTCCCTGTCAGCGCTGACTTGACGATCTCAGCATAGCAGCTGTTGCCCTCACGCGATCCCTTGATGAGCGCTGTGATGTAGAAGGTGAGCTCCGTGATGGAGCCAAACGTGGCGTTCACCACTGCGCCCACCGCAAAGTTGCTCTGGGCTGAGATACTGGAAGAGGAAAGGAGGATGTCAGAGGGGTCAATGCGTGACCCTACTGCCACCATGCATCCCCACCTCCCCACTGACCTTGCAATGGCCATCCCGATGTAGTAGGAGAGGGGCATGATGGAGAGCAGCGCCAACGTGAACTTGACTGGAGAGCTTGTCAACTGGTTGTGGCTGTCCACGTAGCCCAGCACCAGTGTCACCAGCACCAGTGGCAGTAGGTCTGAGATGGATGGTCAAGGATATGGCCCTACTGGGGTGGGATTTGGGGTCAGGCCCCCCCAACATCCTCCCTCTACCCCAAAATAGAGAAAGGATACTGACAGCAAAGACATTGATGCCATCCACCGCATATTTGTAGTAGTAGGGGTTGACAGCACGATAGCAGCACAGAATGACCTCCCCATCCAGCGGCACCTCCGTCTGCAGAGGGACAGCTTGGTGACCCCAAAACCCCATCGTGGATGGGGTACCCCAACCCTACATAGGGCAGCACCCACCATCCTCAGACGACGGATGCACACCCGCTCCGGGGGCAGCAGCAGGACACGGGCAGCTGTGCGGGCACTCAACTTGGCCACGGGGATGAGGAAGACGAGGAGCCATGCAGTAACACACACTAGCCCATGGGCTAATGCCAACAGTGGGTAGCCCAGGCACAGCCAAGCCACAGTGCCAGCACGCTGCTGAAATAGCAGAATGCATTTAGGGTTTCGCCCTAAAGTATCCAACCCCATTGCAATTGGGGAACCCATAGGTGCCATCCCCACAGCAATAGGGGTCCCCACTGTCCCCAAGCCCAGAAACTCACCCAATATCCTTCATCCACCCAACACCTTGGGTCCCAGCGATGGGGCGTGGGGCCACCAAGCAGCGCTGAGCTCTCCGTGTTGGCCTCGCACGCACCCAGGGCCTGTCGGGATTTGGGAGTCTGGTGGAGATTGGGGTGGTCAAGGTCCAGTTTGGGGCACCTTTGTCACCCTCCCCATCAGATCTGGGAAGCACTGTTACCTCTGCTTTCTGGATCACTTTCCCAAAAGGCCAAAGGAAATAGCCAGCAAGGTCCCAGCAGAGCCGCCCTATAGGGACACAAGGGTCAGCTCCACTGGGGACACAAGTGTCCTCTCCAACCATGGGACGACCATGCAGTACCCAAAGGTTGGGCCCTTTGATCCTTTTAAGTTCAGCCTGAAGACCCATGGCTCCCCCAGCCCTTCCTATGGAGGGGTTCTCCAATTTGTGGCTCACCATAGGGAATCCCCACAACGGTGATGAACATCCCAGCAGCCACCAGGACGTAGAGCAGTGAGAGCCACCAGCCAAAGAGCAGCAGGTAGAGGACATTTCCACACGTCACCGTGGACCCTGCAGGAGAGGACACGCCAAATAGGGCCATCAACACCTACAGCAGCAAATCTTTCATCCCATGCTGCCATAGGATGTTCCCAAGGCCACCCACCTCCGGGGCCACGGATGACATTGAGGTCAGAGTAGAGCTCTTTGACGATCTCCGAGCGGTCTTCCCATGGCCGTGCTGTGATGTGGCTCTTCCATTTCTTGAAGCCAAACTGCAGAGAGATTTTGAGGTCAGAAAACCCCAATGGTATCCAACTGATTTTCGCCCCCCCACCCTACAGGCACTCACCTTGTAGTTATTGGAGAGCTTGTTGGCCTCCACAGCATTTTCAGCTGTCAAGGTAGTTTTCACCACGCAGCTCTCACAAACCTCCTCCGAGTGCTGCTGGCAGCAGAGTGGTGGGGACACAGCTGGGGACAAGGGACAAAACAGGGGTGACAAAGTGTGTGGAACCCCCAGAGCCCCCACCACTCTGCACATCCTACCTGCATGGCCACGGGGATGGTGCTGGTGGCAACCCAGGTCACCCTGCACATTGTTGATGGCAGCGCAGTGACGGTCGCAGAGGGAGCCCCGACGGGCGATGTCACCATCACCGTGGGTCTCGGGGACCTTGGGGACATCTGGGGAGGAGATCGGAGTCACACTGGGCTCAGCACTGTGGTGCTGTGCTGGGATGTCTTACCCAAAGGGGTCATTATGGGATGGGGAAGAGAGGCTCAGCCCAGTGACTGATCCCAGAGAGGGGCCCATGGCTCACATGCAATGGTCCCCTCCCCAGCACCCCACTCTCTTAAGCCATTTTTATGTTATTTCTCATCCTCCAGGTGGAGCATGAGCGATTCTGGCCACACATATATATATTTATCATCACAGAATGGCTTAGGTTGGAGGGGACCTTAAAGATCAGAGAATCCCAGAATGGTTGGGTTGGAAGGGGCCTTAAAGATCACGTCCTTGCTATGATGGGTGAAAAAACACTCTCCCTTTGCTTATAAAGGCACAAACTAGAAAAATTCAGGGCACAAAGTCAATGAGCGGTGGTCCCACCTCAGAAGTTTTTGGGATGGTGATGTGCTTTGGGATTATAACAAGCAAAGTTCACCCAAAGACCAGTATTTCATTTAACAGTGACTATCTGCTGTCTCAGAGCAACAAATGTTTTTTTTTTTTTCAGTTCTGCAGGACCACAAAGTCCCCACCCCAGCAGTGGGAACACAGAACACAGCCATGGGGTCTTCACATCCTTTTCTCCTAGACCCAAGATGCTCCCCACACTCAAAGTTGCCTATGGACCTACTATGGGATGGACACCTTAACGTGTGACCAATGCTACACCTTCAGGGTAAGTTTAATGTCCTTCATTTCCCGGTCACCTCCAGCAGTTATCTCACCCAACCACTGGGGGACAACAACCCATGGACGGGGACAGCCTGCCTCCCACCGGGGGGATGGGGACACCCACTCACCCATCGGAGGACGACCGCCGCCCATAGGGGAGGGGAACAACCACTCACCCAGCCCATCCTGCGCGCAGCGGCGGTGGCACCGACCCGGTTCGCTCTCGGTGGCCATGGGGGCAGTGGTTCCGAGGAACAGCGGTACGGCTAGCCCCGACCCGACGGCATTTAACGGGAGGGGTCGGGCATGCGCGGGGCGCGCCCCCGGGAGCCGCCCCCGGGAGGGGCCGTGATTGCAGCACCTGCGGTGGGAGAGGGGGTGGGGGGATGGGGTCGGGTCCGGGTGCGCGGGGCAGTTTGGTGCACGGGAAGCAGGGGGCATGGGGTTGGGGTGTGCTGTGTATTGGGGTCGAGGCGCCTGATTTTGGGGTGCGTGGAAAATATGGGGTGCGTGATGTATCAGGGAGCATGGGGTCGGGGTGTGCGGTGTATTGGGGTGCTCAGGGGTGCGAGGTGCATGGGTTTGGGGTCTGCTGTGTATTGGGGGGCACAGAAGATGTGGGATCCGTGGAGTTGGGGTGCACTGTATTTTGGGGTCGAGGTGCATGGGTTTGGGGAGCACAGTGTATTGGGGTGCATGGGAAGTAGGGTGCATGGGGGTCGAGGTGTGCATGGGGGTCGATGTGCATGGATTTGCAGAGCACGGTGTATTTGGGTGTATAGGGTTGGGGTGTGCTGCATATGGGGGTCGAGGTGCATGGATTTGGGGAGCACGGTGTAATGGGGTGCATGGGGGTCGAGGTACATGGGTTTGGGGAGCATGGTGTATTGGGGTGCATGGGGTTGGGTAGCACGGTGTATTGGGGTGCATAGGAAGTAGGGTGCATGGGGTTGGGGTGTGCTGTGCATGGGGTCCAAGGTGCATGGGTTTGGACAGCACAGTGCATTGGGGTGCACTGGAAGCAGGGAGCGTGGGTTTGGGGATTGCTGTGTGTTGGGGTGCATAGAAGATGTGGGGTGCATGGGGATGGGGTACATGATGTATCGGGGCACACAGAAGAAGCAGGGTGCACGGGTTTGGGGTGTGCATAGGGGTTGAAGTGTGTGGATTTGGGGAGCACAGTGTATTGGGGTGCATGGGGTTGGAGTGTGCTGTGTGTGGTGGTCAAGGTGCATGGATTTGGGGAGCACGGTGTATTGGGGTGCATAGGAAGTGGGGTGCATGGGGTTGGGGTGTGCTGCGCATAGGGTCCAAGGTGCATGGGTTTGTACAGTACAGTGCAATGGGGTGCACTGGAAGCAGGGAGCCTGGGTTTGGGGATTGCTGTGTGTTGGGGCACACAGAAGATGTGGGGTGCATGGGGATGGGGTACATGATGTATTTGGGTGCATGGGAAGTAGGGTGCATGGGGGTCGAGGTGCATGGGTTTGGGGAGCATGGTGTATTGGGATGCATGGGGTTGGGGTATGCTGTGTATGGGGGTTGAGGTGCATGGGTTTGGCAAACAGTGTAATGGGGTACATGGGAAAGAGGGTACATGGGATTGGGGTGTGCATGGGGGTCGAGGTTCATGGATTTGGGGAGCACAGTGTCTTGGGGTGCATGGGGGATGCAGGATGAACAGGGTTGGGGTGTACAGTGTATTGAGGTGCATGGGCTTGGGCATACAGTGTACTGGGGGACACTGGGATGGGTTGCACTGTACGTCATTGTGCGTGCTGTTTTGGGGTGTGTGGTGTATCGGGGTGCACAGAGATACTGGGGTGTGTGGTGCAACAGCATGCTTGGGGCTGGGGTGCACAGTGTATCAGGAAGCAGAGCGCATGGGTTTGGGGTGTGCTGCGTGTTGGGATTGAGCTGGGTGGATTTGGGGAGCACAGTGCGTTGGGGTGCACAGAATATGTGGGGTCCCTGGAGTATGCAGTGTATTGGGGCACACAGGGCAACAGGGTGCATGGGGAGCAGAGAACACAGACTCAGGGTCTGCTGTGTATTGGGGTGCGTGGAGGATGTGACGTGCATGGTTTTGGGGTGCTCAGGGAATGCATTGTACAGGGATCCAGGACAAAGGGATCCACACTGGGACTGGAGTGCGTGGAGAATGGGGTACACAGCATGTCAGATGCATGGAACTGGGGTGCAGAAGGGACTGAGTTGCACAGGGATCCAGAGGTGCCCATCTGCACATATAAAGAGCTTTCAGCACCTGAGAGCAGCAATGCTGAACCTGATTGCTCCTCCTCACTATCACTTGGGCAAATGCCCTTGGGTTAAATCAGCAATGCTGAACCACAGGAACAACACCAACATCGGCTAAGATGAACCCATTTAATGCAGGAACCAAATGAGCCATTTTCTTGTCAGTCACCAGAAAAAAAAAAAATCATCTCTTTCTCCCTTCCAACAGAGGCATGTAACAATCAGTTCTTCCATTTACAGAGAGAGGTGACAGCACCTGTCCTGAGCAAATCACAAAACCTCAGTTCGTGTTGGTGCATGCCTGGGGCTGGTAGGACAAAACTGAGTGTAAAAAAATAGATGTATACAGTACAAAAATATCTAACAAAACACAGGGAATGCTCACTCCCAGTCACAGCCCTATGTAGTTGTATGTAGTTCTTCCCACTTCAGACGTGCAAATGGTTTTTGGCAGTTGACAGTAGCAAATAAAGGACCCCATCAGTGCTGAGATGCTGAAGGAACAAGGTGACATGCTTGCCTTAAGCTCACAAAAAGCTTCAGCAACTCAGGGCGGTGAACTTCTATCCCTGCTTAAAAAAATTAAGCTATGTACATCTCTGAAATCTTTCCTCCTACCCCTGTTTAAAGGTGCTTTGGTTGTGTTTGGGTTTTTTTTTTTTTTTTTTGGCAAATATTCAAGAACCAAATGCACCTTTGAGACAAATACATCTCAAAACAGGGACAGGTTTGCAAAGTTTGGTCTCATCCAGAGATGCTGAAGCCAGGCTGCACGGCCTCCAGAGTGAGAGGGTACCAGCAGAAAAGCTGATGGGAGAAGTAAAATGAGATTAAAAAAATTAAAAAATAAAAAAGCAAAGGGTGATGCTGTGGTTGTAGTCAAGGCGCCCACGGTGTTTCACAGCTTGTAAGACACCCAAACTTGCTTATTTTAAAAGAAAAAAAAAACCTGAAAAGATCTTACATACTGAAATCAGAAAGCCAGTTTTCTCTTTCCACCTGGCACTGTTCATAGTGATGGCACTGAAGGGTACAAAAAACACCAACAGGAAAGGGCTTTTTTAAGTCAGGTTTGCTGAGGTGAAGAGATGGAAAGAGAAAACCTGCCTAGAATTCATGTGCCTGAACGTTTCAGCAGCAAAATGTTTTAAAGAATGTGATCATCAAACCTGTACAGGAGTTGTAAACACTTCTCTGCTCACAGAGCAGAGCTTAAGGTATTGTGTTTCATGGAGTCTGTGTTCAAGTCAACAAGGCAATGACACTGCTCACTTTGTCTTGCTAGAAGCCAGCTCATCCTCTTTTTGAACTGCGATCCCGTGAGGTGTTATTCTCCAAAAATCCACAGGACGTTGACTCCCGACAAGCCAAGGTTTACACGTCTGTAGAAACAAAGGCATCACCATCAGAGGCAAATAAAATCAAAGTGCCTGTTTAAAGCAAATATTCCCCACAGTTCAGCACTGTACCATGCAGGCGGGCACTGTGCTTTGCTCTGAGCCACGCAGAGCACTTCCAGAACAAAGAACTCTGCAGCAAGGGGAAGCCTCGACTCTGCTTTTATTTCAGGGCAACTTTCAGTGTACGCTACAAACATGGCTTGTTGTGCCAAAAACATGAGGTTATGGCATGATGGCTTTTGTCCCTGGTTACTAACAGCAGAGCTTCTCAGGCCAGAAAGCAGCACCACTCCTCCCCAGCACAGTTTCCACTTATGCACTAAACTCCTCTGTGTGCTCAAACAAATAAAACTTCTCTATTTTTATGAAAAATATGCTGTTACTTCAAATGAGAAGGTGATTTGGATATCACCCCGCTGCATCGCTTTCAGTTTGAGGCACCTTCAGACCATGGGACACAACACATCACGACGACGCGTTACTCACCCAAGCATCCCAGATTCTTTTGTCTTTATGATATACAGAAACATGAGCAAGGTGTGGAACATGTTGTTTCTGCCCTGGAGTCACAAAAGGAGAAAGGAGCTAAGAAATCACATCAATATCTCAGACAAGAAACAGTTATGATGAACACATCACAAAATGGCACTGTGCAGTGTGTTGGCAGCAGAGGGGGAAATAAAGAGGTGAAACGATCACGATGACTTGGTGGTTTAGATACCAATTGTCAGATGAGGAGAAAGAACACAAGAAGATACTGCCCAGGTACTTATGTACCTTAAACAGATATTAAAGCTATTACTTAGTGGCAGATTAAATACTGCACAGTGGTCAATGATCAAGCTAACGTTTGCTTTCTGCACTGAGCCAACCCACATGCAAATGGTCGGTTTGTGGGTAGCTCCTCAAAACACCCCAAATCAGACAAAAGAAAGATCTAGTGACGATTTTCTGACAGCAGGGAACACTGGTGTACCTTGGGGAGATTGTAGACGTGGCGTTGGTAGATGAGCTCGTAGTGGGGTGGGTTGATACTGCTCTGGTAGATGCAAAACACATTTTCATTCGAAGTGTCTGCGGAGGACAAGTTGAAAAGGTAACGGGGATTTCAAAGGTGCTGTCGTGACCCAAGCAGCAGCTCAGGAAGGATGCTGCAAACACCAGTACCTGGTTTATCGGGTGTTTGAATGAAGTGTTGGGAAGTGAAGGTTTTGCCATCAGGATACTTGGGGTGAGGTGGGAGTCTGGAGTCCAGGTAAGTGCAGAACACGTGCATGATGATCTGGGTTAACAAAAACAAACTGCGGTTTAGCATCCTTAAAGAGACCAAAGAACAACATGCTACAACACAGAAAGTTTCCTGCCACAACATTAGACACGACTCACAGCATTCGGTAGACTCTGGTTGCAACCCTGACTTAACTCCACTCTGTTTAGCAGCTCAGGGCTTAAAGCGTGGATTTCAATGGACCAGGGATGCCACGTGGGTGGAGACAAATTTATTTGTTCCAGTAAATGAAACAGTGTCAGCCACAGCGTGACAAACTGATGCTGTGTGTCAGGAGCTCAGTTCACACACAGGTAACTTTATCCTGGCGTCTTGCAGAACCTGGCAGAGCCACGGATCTTGTTAGCAGATCTGGGCCATGAACTGCAAGCCTTCTATTTCAGGGATGGCTGAGAAGGGCAGATGCCATCGAACTCAAGTTTTACAACACTACACCTATTTAGCAAGTTCCTCCTTTCTCCTCGTTTTGAAATAAAGTCCTAGGAAGAGTACCTTACTGTTCTGCAGAGAAAAGAGTTTCCGTGGGCTAAAGGCCAGAGAACATCAAGTCTGAAAACAAACCTCAGAAAGCACTTCTTTGTGACATCAGATGAGATTAACAAAAATGCACAACAGTACTGGGTTTTTGTTTTTCTAGTAATTGTCTTGAGCAATTTAATATCAACACTTCACAGCCAGTGTTCATATTAGCGTGATCCATCAGAACTTCCTTCCCAGAGTCCTTAGAAGCTTAATATACTTAGAAGTTTAATAACCAACACGACCTACCCTATCTGGTTTTAATAAAAGACTGAGTATAGGGGTTGTGATTTTCTGTCTCGGGATCTTTAAACACTTCTGAGCTGTTCAGCTTGCTCTCTGCCAATGCAGTAAGAGCTTCTCTGCAGCCACTCATGATTAAGTATTTAATCATCTTCACAACTAGAAAAATAAATCCCGTTTCAAGGCTGACTTTGCCTAAGTTCAGCCTCCAGCAGTTGATTTTCATTATGTCTTTGTCAGCAATCTTGTAAAGCTCTGGCATTCAGATCTCTTATTTCTTAATTCTCCAAAGCTACTGAGTGTCCTTATACAGTGTGGAAAAGGAAATTAAAAAAAAAAAAAAAAAAATCACCCTAACTCTACTTTTAAAAGCAGAGTTTAGCTGAGGACTCACGCTGTAAAGCCTATTTTCTACTTTCTGGAACATTTGTTGGTTTTTCTTTTAATTATTTTTTAATTACTTTGAATTACTTTCGTTGATTTTTTCCAAGCTGTTGTTTACGCTTATGTGGTGTTGTCCTGACATTGAGATGAATGGGTAAGCATCACCTCAATTCTATTCTCAAGTAAAATATGCACGTCTTCAGATTTCTCCAAAAATATTACTGAATCAAACAGCAGCCACACCACCCCATCTCCATTCTCCCTCTGTTTGTTAAAGCAAAAGAAAAGGAGAACAAGGTGAAAGGTTTCCATTGCATTAGGAATTAATAGGTTTGGTTAAGGCAGACATTTTGCCCCAGCAAGATCCCTACCTGTAAGGCTGCTCCCCAGAGTTATCTGAGAAACATTTCACGTGAGCTCAAGTAGGAGGCTGGCCTAAGACCAAGGTATGCAATTGCCTTTTTGTAATCTATGCAACATCCAATCCCATTTGCTTTATTCCCCACGTAATCTCACTGACTACAATGGGATTATCTCCGTAGCGATGCAAAGAGGATTATTTTTGTGTGCTTCAAAAGGCCTACTGGCCACCACCTCCAAAACCCATGCTGAAAGGCAGCCCACACTTCCAGCACTTACAGAAGAGTCCGTGGGCAGGTCGGTGTCCCACTTACGGCCTTTGAAATCTGCACCTCGGTTCCATCGGAAGGAACTCATGCATCCTCCCTGAGAAAGCTCTGAAAGCAACAAGATTTATTCCATTACTGGGAGTTGAGAGTATATGTGAGCAGAGTTTTATGCAGGCTTCAAGGACTTCAGGCGTATTTACGGTGCACCAAATAGGAAAAAATACTGGGGGAGTAAATTTCTAGAGCAATTTTTCTTTTTGATTAAGGAAGGGATTAAACTCAGCACTCTGCACTCCAAGCACGCTGGAGGAAAACAAGAAATAAAGGTTTTAAAAACATTTGAAGGCAAAGTTATATCCAAGTCCTGCATCGTTACGTTGCTGTAAAACTAGAAAATGGCAGAGGGGTGCATCTCCTGCTTAAACACAGCTCTTGTCCCTGCTGTGATGGTGTGAACACCTCAACTAAAGCAGCACCTAATGCCACCCAATGCTTGACTGTGGTAACTGAAATCTCCACGTTAGCAAAGCAACATCACACACCTTTGATCCTTTCGACCAAATACTCCTGGTTTGGTGTAAGATCCAAATATTGCACTATAGCATTCAGGGTTGGAATGAGAGGAGCTTTCACGAGCGCTGCCTGCTTCAAGCTGCTGATGCTGGCTTCTGCAATACAAGAAGAGCCAGCACATGTCAACAGACTCCTTTACCAAGGACTCTCCTTTCTGGCAAATTAAACCCCAGAAATATTTAACACATGATGCAGCACCCCAAACGCTTCCTTCCAGGCAAATAAAGAGTGGACAATTGCTTTACATCACAGAACACAAAAGCCACATGGAACCAACACCCACTTTGAAGAGCACAGGGACAGTCAGCAGATAGAGTAAGCACTGATCAGTTTTCCAGCTGCATCACAGCAGCTGCAGCTCTGGAGAGAACGCTGCCACCAGCCCACAAAAAATGGATTTCATTTAAAGGCAGCAGATCAAATCCTCTTTTTGGTTAAGGGGATATCAAATTCAAGCGACAAGAGAAGCAGTTTCTTCAGAATTTGATCATTAAATGAAAAAGAGAATTTCAGTTCGTCAGAATTTTGTCAAGAAGTCCTTTCAGAAAGCAGCTAATTTTAAGGTTTTGGAAAAGCACATAGTACATGGAACAGTGACCACACCTACAGCAGAAACAAATGTTCATCTTCAACAGACTTAATTTATATGGCACCAATTCTATGCTCCAGCCCAGAGCAGCCCTCTGTCAACCAATATCAGGAATCCCAAAGGGATGGGGCATCCCACCTCCGATCTGTAGTTCTGGACACCCCATTCTTCTCAGTTGAGTGCTCACAGACTCAATCTCTTGGACAAGTGGCACCAGAATAGTCTCATTAATCCACTAAGAAAGAAGAAGGTGAAAATTCAAAAGGTCAGAAGTCACAAGAATACCTAAAAATATCCCTTAGTTTATGCCCAGAATACCTAGAAATTCCCCTTAGCTTATGCCCTACTCATCACTGCTGTTACAATCACAAAAATGCTTACCAACAGAAACACGGAGCCACATACAGAGCATGGCAAGTAAATAACAACGCCAACTCAGGCTGAATTTAAATGACTCTAATAGCTCCTGAAAGGCCAGAAAATTCCGTGTAAAGGAGTTAAGAAAACAAATTTCTAGCAAGTATCAGATAAAGTTTTTCTAAACAATGACGGAAGCGGTGTTATGAGGGACAGCCCCTCATCCATAAAGATACGTTACACTTTGATGGGTCAACTCCCTTCTCAAATCTGCTTCAGGAAAACAAGGAGCTGATAACCACCACAGGAGTATTTGGACGTGACAGGATTTGGGAAGTGAAGCAAGCTGGCCCTATGTTCATGAAAAGATGCTTATGAGTTTGGTATAGATCTCAAGATCACAAGTCTTTATTTTTCACCTACCTCAATGCTATTTTTTTTTAACAAGTGAAACCTCATACTTGATAGATGCTAAGACTGGAGGGGCAAATCAAAGTTAGTTTTCCTAATTATACTGGCATTGTGTGCAGTTAAAATTCTTCTGCTACAGCAAGTCCTACTGATAAGATTAAGAATTTTTATTTTTAATTACACAGCTCGGGATCGTAAGAAAAAGCCAACTTGTGGGATGGAATTTTCCATGCTTCGAGCTCAGGACAATGAGCTTGAAATCCTGCAGATATATCTAGTTAGCCACCAAACCACAAAAAGGAAAAACCAATCTTGCTGTATCCAAGATGCTTTTGTTTGTCATTCACAAGGTGGATGGATTTTACACCTGTGACATTTTCAGGATACAAAAATACATCTCAGTATCTACGGTGATGTAAGTACTCAGTAATACATCCCAGTATCTCTCTTACAAGCTGTGTTTTCACCTCCTTGCGCAAGCACACCCCAATCCTCACAGACAATGCAATCCTTTCCACCTCCCCAGGCACGCAGGGGACATGCAGGTACTTTTCCACTCTGCTCTGCTTGTTCCCAAAAGCCACAAAGACCTTAGATTCAGGACTTACATTCCTGAACTTTGCGGTCCAGGAGTCCATGTGATCAAGCAGTTGTCGATTCATCGTCACTCGTGCCCAAACCTATGGAAAGGACATTGTTACACAGTAATGCCAAAAGAGTTTTGAAGGTCTGAAACGTTTTCTGCCACTAACTTCAGCACATCACTCAAATCATGTTTGCTCCAGAATCCTTGTGCCTGTTGGCTGTCACATGAGTTTGACAGCACTTCTACTACACCCCCATGCTTTACTCATGGACCCCTGCAGGAGTCCAAATTGAGTTCTACGCTCCCAGATCTATTTTGATTTGATTTTCAGATAGATTTGAAAGGTATTTGAATAGGGAAGCTGCACTGGGTTTATGTATGAAATACTAAAAAAAGGATAAATTTAACTGAAGACATGAATGGTATTTCTTCAAATCAGACTTTGAGATGTAGGAGTGAAGGAGATTGTTTTATATCCTTCAGATATACACAATACACACAGTTGAACAGATGTGCTTCAGGGTAATTTTTATGTTACAAATATATTTTATCCAAAGCACTCCTTGCCTTCCAGGGTAGAAATCATTTTACAACTACAATTCATGTCCCTTTACAGTGACATGGAATCTTAAAAGCTGTCAGATGTAAATGCTATGGGATTTCTAAGACTTCTCTCTCTCAAACACTTTTAAAGCTCAAATCCAAACTGTTGGACGAAGATATATATTTAAGAGGCCTGCTTCTCTCTCCTGGCTACTTTGCTGCTGAATTTACCTCTTCTGCAGCCTGCTTTGAGCTCAGATCAGCTTCGTCTTTGTGTGCTGATGGAGCCTGGGACCTGCAAGCCAGCTGATACTGGAACTTCCTCAGAATCTGTGCATAGTCTCCCATGGAACGGCTGTAGTTCCAGAAGGTTGGGCTGCTGGAAGGAGAGCTGGAATCTGAACTTCCTGAAACAATAATTCATTAACAGGTCGTGTATAATTATTGCCAAGTAACTCTGGAAGAAACAGTACAGGCAACAGGTCAGCGTAGCAAGACAGTGACAAGACACAAACACAAACTACCATGAGTACAGACCCTGAAATCAATCTGCCTAAACACTGATTTCATTCTCTATCTTAACAAGCATTGTCTCTATCCAGGACAAAAGCTGCCTGCAAGTAATTCACGCTCCTCTTTATCTGCAATACCTTCTCCACAAGATACACCTCTCATCAAGGTGATTAAAGCCCTTCATCTTATCAAAGTCCACTACAGCCAACAAACACTATGGACATAATCCATCAGCACACGCTTCAATAAGGTTGATTCTGTGGGTAAGAAGTACTTATCCAATCCTAAGGAGTATTTGGAGGAAAACTTCCCAAGCTCCTAAGCCACGGAGATGTGTAGAAATTAGGGCATTCTATCTCATGTCTTAATTCCTCAGCAGAAGGCCAAACTGTTCAGCAACCATGTTGCTGAACCAAAGTTCACAGATGATTACCAAGTTCACAGATGATGAACATTCATGAGTTAGGCCTATCAGCGCTTTCTCCTGGAGTCCTTTGCAACTTTCCTCATCCAGAAAAGCAACTCTCACATCAAAACCAGCACCATCGCCTTGCCAAGCTTCTCAGAGCAAGCTGTTTTCTTTCCTTACCCAACTGAACTCGATGCTGTTTCTCTTCTTCACTTCGAAGGAAGGTGTCCAGTGACTTGAGGTCTGTCATATAGTCTTCTTTGCCAGTAGGAGAATTATAGAGAATGGGTGAAGAGCGGTAACGAGACCTCAGCCCACCACTTTCCATTGGTCCAATGCTTGTGGGGTACGGCGATCCACCAGGAGAAGGGCTGAAGTTGGAAATCTTGGGCAAATGAAAGAAAACCATTGCGTCACACATGTAAGATAGAACTCCATTTTGGTTTGTAAAGGATGTGAATATAAAAGACTCTTGTTTGGGACACGTGTAAACACAACTCTCATCTACTTGGTGCTCACTTTCAACAGCACAACTCAAGGGCACAATGACCTAATCCAAACCTCACTTTTTGGAGATGCCTTGGTCATTACTGTAATAAATAAAATTACCTTATTGTAGGTGCTGCCTGGTGAATAGGTGACGGTACCGCTGTAAGAAGCGCTGTTGTTCGACAGAGCCTGCAGCTGAGGGCTGTACCCTGGGATACAAGCGGTGGCAAACTTTGGACTGGCACTAGGGGAGCGGGACGGGCTGTAACTCAGCACACTCTGACCCTGGATCGGAGGAGAAGGTGTTGAAGAAGGGACTTTCTTGGCTGTCAGCTCACGTGGTGGAGTTGTTTGCACCGCTGAAATACGGAAATACAGCTCTCATTAGGCACTTTCACGAAGATGCTGGAAAGAACATTAGACAAATTTGACCCCTGCAAAACTCTACACTCAAGCCAGACAGGAAAAAAAAAGGGAAGACTGAGGCTGTAGGGTTGGTACTGAGGGATGGTCGTGTTCCTCCATTTCAGACGTCAGTTAACGTTAGCGAGCATCTTGTATAACCCACTACACCAACTACTCCAGCTGCTTACTTTAAGCATCTTTAGCACATCGGATATCTTGAGTTACCTGTGCATATAAACACATTAGATCCATGACTATGGGTGATCCCATCCATACACCTTTTTATACGGTCAGGCTAGCAGTGTGCAACACTACTCTACTAACATTTAGCTTTTGGTACATTCACCTTGTCAAGCCCTGCTGTACTTAAGAAATTTGCTGTGATATTCAACAGTTTTCTGAGTGACTGATCTCCAGGCCGTCACTTTCAGACTTCACATTAAGATTCCTAAGACTCTCTCATTTGGTTCTTTTTACTCCATGTGATATCAGCACGATATTAAATATAAACCTGCACTGTCTTGCTTTTAGTCCCACACAAAGGTTACAAATTCCTTGTCCAGCCTCACATCTTTTAAGTCCCTCACTATCAAATCCTTTTTTTACTGTGTGTTTCCTACAAAAACTCAATGCTCTCAATTTTAATTCATGCTCGCTGTTCGTGTAATTCTGAACTCATTTCCTCAAAGAATCTTGCACTGAAGAAAGATGCCACCTGAAAACAAAACCAAAAGAAGGAAAAGGGCTGCCAGAGGTATTTATTACACCCACCTGTGTTCTGCAGCCCCAGCAGGGTCTGCTGTCCAGGACTCATAACCAAACTTGTTGGTGCTACGGTGTATTTGAAGTACCTCCAGAAATCAAATAAAGCATTCAGGCTGAACAGAGATGCAAATGCAAGTTCTAGAATAAACACAGAAGATTCTATAATACCAGGCAGGGTGAGCATGGGAAATAATAGCAACTCATGATTTTTCTCTCCCTCTTACTCCTTTTCACCATTTAGTTCTATTTGATACTGCTAGTTTAGAGTCTACTCATCTGAAACAAACTTCTGTCACTGTGATACACCACACCCACCCACTATACAGCTGAAAAAAAAATGAAAAGGACTCTGAAAATTAAATACTGGAGCAACTCACCGATATACCAGAGCGGCCAGTACGTTATGTTGTAATACGTGCTTATGAGTTTTCCAGTCCTGGAAAAAAAAAAAAAAAAAAAAAAAAAAAAAAAAAAAAAAAGAAGGTGCCACTTTGCAGCAACTGTACCTAAAGAAACACTCAGGGATGAACAAAGCACGATGCTTTGTTTGTTTGGATCAGATGTAACAACAAAACATACATTTCAGTATATATCATGCCTGCAAAAGACACGTTAAGGAGGCCCCAGGCCAAGACCACCTTCCGGGCTTCCGTCTCTTTTCTCATCTTGATGGTTCTGTCGATGAGGGAAGTGGCTGGACTCTGTTCTGGCGTCATGATCTGCAATAACAAGGCCAAAGTAAAGATAAAAAAAATCTCGATTTTTAGACAGTATGATTATTAGTCAGCATAAGGTTCAAGAAAAAAAAACAGGAATCTAAAATTCAGGGCTTTACCTTTAGGCATTAAGTCATGTTTACCAAATAAAAAGCAAACAAGCAAACAAACCCTACAGATTATTTTTACTGTGTAAAAAGAAGGAATATTTTTCCAGTATTTCTCCACCTCATTACTGCAAAGCATCTCCACCTCAAGCGAGGTGCAGATAAGAAAGACAGAATCCAGTCTCATTTCTGAAAGAGAACACCCTGCTGAAGCAGGAAGCAAACCTCCCATCTTCTCCAAGCAAGTGCAGCCATCAGAAGGAAAAGACTTGCAGAATTCTGCAGTCTTTTCTATGGAAAATTCCCACTCACATCTGTAGACAACAGCGTTTTCAGGCTGTAAAGTGGCCTCCTGTCAGTTCAGTACATCTGGATGCTCTCTGTACACCTGGCTACCTTTATGCCCAATAGTGCCTCGTGTGAGAGAAATAACACTGCTGACAGACTTGACATCAACGTCTGTATGCCCCTCTAATTTGGTTCTTTTTAGCCCATGTGGTATCAGTAAGATATTAAAATTAAATATAAACCTGCACATGCTCCTAGTCCCATATATCAGTTACAAACTTGCTGTTCAGCCTTGCTACATTTGAGTTTCTCACTGTTCTTCAGCAGAAAATATCACAAAAGCATGCCACTCCACCCTGCTATTCATTTAAAAACTTGTCATATAATTCCTCACTAGATGGGAACATAAACAATGTGGTTTTGAGGACAAACACTTCAGCGGTGTTTGTAGGCTGCGACAGGTTAGTTATTGCAACTTGAAGGGAATCTCACCAGCACAGCAGTCTTCAGAAGTAACTTTTTAAAAGAATAGTAATAACAACAACAATAAGAAACCCATCTCAGGGCTATCTGTGATTTTCTGAGCAGTCCTTTTGCAGAAGGTGGTGTGTTTTGGGGGCACCTGCAGGCAGCCTCAATCCATGCTGTCCTCCTTGGTCCATGTATCACCAATCTCTGTGATAACTGCACGATGCCTCTCTGTAAGTACAGCCCCATGGAGCTGTCTCATGAGCTCAGTGAGCCACACTCATTACTTTTAGTAAATTACTTCAGCCTTGGCTATGCTGCAAGAGAATAACTAGTAAGAGAAGCATTAATTGGGTTATTTATTTAGATTTAAAATAGGAAACACTCATCCAGAAGACTGGGTGCCTCAACACTGTGTTGGTTGGCCAGGTTAGTTGGGTCCTGATCTACTGCCTGATTGAGTGGGTGGCAACCAGCCCACTGCAGGGTGCTGGAACTGGACAAGCTTTAAGATCCCTTCAAACCCAAGCCATTCTACGGTAAACACACTGGTACAAGTCGTCCATAGTCACTGTGGGACCTTGCTGTAGGTATCCCTGTTCATTGCAGGGGAGTTGGACTAAATGACTTTTGAAGGTCCCTTCCAACACAAACGAATCCATGGACTGCGCGTTGCTTCCACAAAAATCACATTACTTGCTGTTTACTGATATGACTCAAAGATGACAGAGAACCACACTCACTAGCAGAATTATATGAGAATAAACTGTCTGGTACATTTCCTACAATTTGAGCTCTGAGTCTTCTCACGCTGATAAATACAGTCCTAAGCAGAGACCTTTACTTTCCTTCCCATACCTGCAGCACCTCTGAGAGCAGCAGTTCCCCCTACTCACACACACAGCTCCCCCGACTGCACCCCCCCACACACACAGGCAGCTCTACCCCACAGATGAGGCTCCACATCTCCCCCTCACCCATCACACAGACTCGGCCCCATAGCTCCTTCCGCCCCAAATCCTGTCAGGCACGGCCGACCCCAATCCCTACAGGCCCCATCCCTACAGGCCCCATCCCTACAGGCCCCATCCCTACAGGCCCCATCCCTACAGGCCCCATCCCTACAGGCCCCATCC
>NC_034409.1:1109417-1212925 GCF_002078875.1 Numida meleagris
CCCCATCCCTACAGGCCCCATCCCTACAGGCCCCATCCCTACAGGCCCCATCCCTACAGGCCCCATCCCTACAGGCCCCATCCCTACAGGCCCCACTCCCCAGCCCCTCACAGACCCAAACAAACAACCCCTCCAATTTAGGGGACCCTGAGAACAATCCCAAATACCTGCTGCGGAGCGAGAAAAGCGTAATGTCCCTCAGAGACAAAGAAAACACCACCAACCCTGCCGCGCTCCCCTCACACAACCATCGCCACAACGGCCGCACCGTCTGCGCCTGCGTGAACGGCGCTGCGCGGAGTGACGTCATCCACCCGCGACGCGCCGGGAGGGGGCGGAGCTTGTTGGTATGGGGACGGTTGCTCGCTGGCAGTTTGGGCGGGAAGGGGAGAGTGAGGGCGCTGCCATCTTGGCGTTGAGGTGCGAGGTGCGAGGTGCGAGGTGCGAGGTGCGAGGTGCGGGGAGGGGACGCTGACGGAAAAAACGCTAGAATATAGTTTCAAATAAACAATAAAAGATAGATGTGGGCTAATGGGGCAAGGAAACTTAAAAGCTGCTGAAGTTTTCTGTCTTTCGGTGTGCAAGATAGAGAGTACCCCCCTTGCACCCGGTGTATGCGCTGCACTGAATACCTGCTTTATAACCATCTCGGTTGCAAAGTATGTTTCCGCAAGTCAGGTGGTGTTTCCTTCTGTAAGAAGGATGGCAGCCCCAGAACCTCCTTGTTGAGCATCAAGTTGGCATCTTCAGCTGTCATTTAAGCTGCTCAGGGTTAACAAAGTAGGCTGCACATGAAGAAGATATGTAAATTTGTTCACTACTAAACTTGGAAGCAGTTGTTGCTTATTTTTCTCCTTCCTCAGCCTCCTGTTAATTGACATTCCTACTTCTGGACATGTACCCAATGGAAGAATGCTGGAGATTCACAAAATATCTTTGTGATAGAATCTTTCAGAGTTCCTGCAGGACTCCAGGAATGGGATTCATCCCACATAATCTCAGTATAAAGGATAGCAGATCAAACTAGGACCTTAATGTAGATAATGGAGAGAAATAGGTGATAAGATGGGGTAAAAAAGTGATAATAAGGTGCAGTACTTCTCACCTGTGAATCAGATCACATTTGGTCAGATGTGTTCCAAACATTGCTCCCACTGACAATGAAGGAGAATGCGTCTCCCTGTTGGCCATGTATGCCAGAAAAGAATCACAGAATCATTAAGATTGGAAAAGACCTCTCAGATAATCTACTCCACCCACCACCAATGTTGCCCACTAAACCATGTTCCTTAGTACCACATCTGCTTGTTTATTGAACACCTCCAGGGACGGTGACTCAACCACCTCCCTGGGCAGCCTGTTCAGATGAGTAGGCTCTAAACTAGCAGTGTCAAATATAACTAAATAGCGAAAAGGAACAAGAGGGAGAGAAAAATCATGAGCTGCTATTATTCTCCATGTTCAACCTGCCTGGTATTATAAAAACTTCTGTGTTTACTCTAGAACTTGCATTTGCAACTCTGTTCAGCCTGATTGCTTTGTTTGATTTCTGGAGGTACTTCAAATACACTGGAATTGTTCAGTCTGGAGAAGAGGCTCAGGGGAGACACATAAGCCCAAATTAATTGCCTACAAAGTAACAATTACTCAAGATTGTTCTTTGTGTAACTGCTCATATATCTACTCTCCACGCTGAGGACTACAGTCAGAAATGCCAGGGTCTGTTCACATGGTAACCTAACCTTAACTCCAAATGTTCCTTCATAGATATCTTGATGTTCCTTCGTGGATATCTTAAAAGCTAAGCCCTCTCTTTAATTCCATAATATCAAAGCACCTTATTAATTACAGAATATTTTAGGACTCCTATCATATATTCAGAACTTATATATGGGTGATTTAGGACACATATTACTGTACTTATGAACTTAAATTTTAAGATCATAGAATTATAGAATCACCAATGTTGGAAAAGACCTCCAAGATCATCCAGTCCAACCGTCCACCTGTCACCAATATTTCCCCATTAAATGATGTCCCTCAGTACAACATCTAAATTTAGTTTCTTGAACACCTCCAGGATCAGTGACTCCACCACCTCCCTGGGCAGCATGTTCCAGTGCCTGACCATTCTTTTGGAGAAGTTTTTCCTAACATCTAATCTGAATCTCCCCTGGCACAACTTGAGGCCATTCCTTCTAGTCCTATCACTAGTTACATGGGAGAAGAGCCTGACCTCCACCTCACCACAACCTCCCTTCAGGGAATTGTAGAGAGCTATAAGATCTCCCCAAAGCCTCCTCTTCTCCAGACTGAACAATCCCAGGTGGATCCCACCTAACAGCCCCTACAGACTGACAGGAATTGAGATCGCTCTCTGCATCGATGGCTTCTGTGGACAACAGGGCAGCTGATGTCATCTACCTGGACTTGTGCAAGGCCTTTGACATGGTCCCGCACCACATCCTTATCTCTGAATTGGAGAGATATGAATTTGGAGGCTGGACTATTTGGTGGATAAGGAATTGGTAGAATGGTCACAGCCAGAGGGTTGTGGTCAGCAGCTCCATGTCTGGGTGGAGGCAGTGATGAGTGGTGTTCCCTAGTGGTCTGTCTTGGGCCTGGTTTGGTGACATAGATAGTGGGTTAGAGTGCACCCTCAGCAAGTTCGCTGATTACACCAATCTGAGTGGTGCAGATGACACAATAGAGGGAAGGGAGACCATCCAAAGGGACCTGGACAGGCCTGAGGAGTGAGCCCACGTGAACCTAATGAGGTTCAGCAAGGCCACGTGCAGGTGTTGCACTTGGGTCAGGGCAAACACAGATATGTACACGGATTGGTAGAAGAACTCTTTGAGAACAGCCCTGCTGTGACTGGACCTAGATGAACTTTAAGGTCCCTTCCAGCCTAAGCCATTCTATTATTCTATGACTTTATGCCTTGAGAGCACTCCCTGGGTCAGAGCCAAAGGATTTAATGGGCACAAAAAAGACAAACTCTTGTGATGTCATCATCTCTGTGCTTCCTCTCCAGGTGTTCCAGAGACTGTCCGTTGGACAAAGTGTTGCCAAGGAGCTGCTCTGAGTGCAGCAACGCTGTTGCTCTGGACTAGGGATAACGCTGGGTCTCGCGTCTAAGGACACAGCTCCATGGAACACTTTTCTTGCTATCTTTGGTGCTATTGTCAGCAAAATGAGCCCTTGCTCTCTGGCACCAGTCAGAAACCAGACAAGAGGGAATACAATGAAGATGAGGAAGGCTTTGGGAGGACCGGAGCAGAAACCCTGTTTTGGTGCTGCACTGGCATTTTGATTATCTGCCTTCTCTGCTGTGCTTACACTCGAGTAAGACATTATTTAATGTCGTGTTTTGTGCTGACATCTGCTGGACTTCAGCAGAAGCCTATTATGAGCCTTGTGCAGAACTTCTGAGGAAGTTATTGTTATTATTTATAATTATCTCAAGGGATGGTGTCACTGCTAGACTACCTTTAATCTCCAGGTATAAGTAACTGATCGTATCTCTCCCATTACCCTTTCCATCCTCTTCTGATTATTACTAGTCAGAATTCATGCAAGTGCTTGGTGTCCTACAATACAAAGCCACAACATAATCTGTTGGAGTGCATGTTGCTGTGTGACTCAGAAACACGAAATCTGGGGAGAACACTGGAAAGTGGAAGGCATTGATTTCCTGATTTAAAGAAACTTAAGCTGGATATAAATTGCTTCACTGCAACCAGTGTTATTTCATTGGCATAAAGCTGCACATTCTCCAGGGTGATCAATATGAGGGTTTTGATCCTAAAATGATGCCAGTGCTGTCTAGTAATGGTGAGCCACACACTTAAATCCTTACTCATTCCTTATCTGGGGCATTGCTAAGGTGCCTTGTGGATTAGGAATGCAGAAGTAATCCATTACTTACAGAAATAATAGTTCTCCCAGCAGTAATCCACAATGAATTGCATTATAGCCAATTGCACGGGATTAACTTAGACCAGCCAGGACGTGAGTTGCAGATGGAGCCCTTTGCCATGTTGCTGTTGCAGACTGACAAATATTTCTATGTACTGTAGCATATATTTTCCCCTGGATATGAAGGGAGTAGTGTTTATACACTGTTCTAAGTAACAAACCCTGTATAACGTGTTATTTTCCTAAAGCAGATCCTCCAGAAAGCTCAAGATAAAAGATTATGTTCTGACAAAAGGGAGAACACTCACAAAGGTAAAGATGAATTTTGGATATTTGTGCGTGGGATTCACCAAAGTTTGACACAAAATGCCCCAGGACCCCTTGAGAGAGCAGGAGGTGATGTAGAGGGAGAGGGCAGAGGGGAAATGAGGGGCACCAGGAGCACCAGGAGAGCAGCACTACTTGTCCCCCCTTCCCACTCCCTCTCCTCCACTTTCCTACAAATTGCCAAACACTTGGTTTGAGCCACAGGATGGGAGATAAGTGGGACCACAGGTCATAGACGCCATCTCAGACGTGCTCTGAGAGCACAGTGAGGAGAGATGCTGCCTCTTCCTACCCAGCCCTTACCCTTCCTACATGATAAGAGAGACTGCCATGCTGTATCTTGGTTGCAAGAACCTTTTTCGGATATGGGCAATGACAGAAGTTCCAAACTTTACAAAAAGGAGTGACTCCCTCTAATCTTGATGGCTTAACCCTTCATTTAACCCTTCACTTGTTAACGTGCCACCGTGGTATTTGTGATTCACTGCATGGGACGGCACTTTGAGACTGCGCAGAGTGTCCCACTGCCCACACAAATGTGTCAGGGCCTCATATGGGGCACCCTCCCACACACCCTCCGCCCACTGGGAGCTGCATTTAAGCTGAGGGCATTCATTTGGTCATTTGAGCTGCAGTGGGCTCAGAGTGTTCTTGTAGCTCTTGACAACCTGCCCTTGGACCTGCATTGCAACTGTGGACTTATCTGGGGATCTGGACTGCGGCTGTCCTTGGTTGGTGTCACCAGACCTGTTTTGCTCCTCGTGTTTGGGTCCTGCGGGGCTGTGCTTCTTGTGGTGAGCTCTCTACCCTACCTGCCTTGCTGTCACCTTTGGCTTCTGGCTCACTGTAGTGGTACACCCCTGCTCTTGCTGCTCCATAATTTGTTCTAGTGTTCTGAACCCTGAGCGGAGTGCTGTGAGGTTGACTTTCAGCCTGCGCAGGGCTTTTCCCATATGACTTTCCCTGTGGTTCAGCCCTGCAGGACCTCATGGCTTCTGTAACCACCATATCCCTTCAGTGAGGATTAGCAGTGGGTACAAAAGTTTGGGCTTCAACGCAGCTCCTTAAATGCAGTGGGTGGAGGCACTAAATGGGGCTGGTCAGGGCACTTGTTGGTATGCTCTGGGCCCTGACATAATGTTTGGCGGGATCTCTTGGCAGCCTGTAACCCCATGCAGGATATAGCGTGACTAATGAAGCAAGCTATAATTTCACCCTAAATTAAGCCTCCCCATCCTGTTTTCAAAGAGTGAATCCACAGGAGGTGGCATGGACCCTCTGTCAGTTCTTTACAGAATTTTGAAGGCTACGGTTTGAATTCATCTTCCACCAGCGTTATTGCAGTGCTAGAAGCAGGAAATCCTCCTGGTGGATCCTGTCTTTAAGGAGAAACTCACGTTACCTGATTTACTTTGCGGAGAGTGGAGATCTGCTCGTTTCCCAAGGACACGAAAGACCCATGGACTTGCAGGAACACATTTTAACTCC
The DNA here is from genome assembly GCF_002078875.1 of Numida meleagris. NCBI lineage: Eukaryota > Metazoa > Chordata > Aves > Galliformes > Numididae > Numida > Numida meleagris. The sequence continues at coordinate 1,115,154 of NC_034409.1, forward strand.
TTGCAGAGTGTATGTTCTCCATAACTTGCCTCCAAGATACAGCCATAGCAGGATGACTAACTCCTTTTTGTCAAAACAGGCAGAATCCCTGCCTGAGGCTCCCTTGGATGAGACTTACTGGGATGAGTTTTGCACACACATGATGGGTAGGAGTAGCAGGGTAGGAGTGGAAACTGGGGGAGACTCCTCAGGGATGTGCTGATGAATCATAGAATCATTTGAGTTGGAAGGGACCTTTCAAGATCATCTGGTCCAACTCCCCTGCAGGGAACAGGGACATCTACAGCTTGATCAGTTGCTCGGAGCCCCATCCAGCCTGACCTTGAGTGTCTCCAAGGATGGGGCATCCACCACCTCTCTGGGCAATCTGTTTAGAGCAGTGTGGGTAAAGTCTTCAGTAAGAACTTCCTTTGGGGATTGTCAGAGGTTTATTTTCCTCGATCCTTCTCCTAGGTTTTCAGGGTGGAAGGTGTGGCTCCTGGGAGGGGAATCCGAGGCTGACTGCAGAGTAGCTGAACTGTCTCTGTTCTCTCCCATATTAGTTCCCAGTAGCCCTATCTGCACATATTGCAGCACGTTCAATGCCTGGCTCTTCCTTAGTGACGTTTATAATGGGATGAAGAAGAAGTGCATCCAACAGCCCTACTTCTCCTCCTGTCACTCTGGGTCAACCACAGAGAGGTGTTCCTGTGACCAAAGGCAAGAGAAGCAGTTCTCAAAGCTCAGCCAGGAGAGAGCCTCCAACACTGACAGTGGCAACTCAGATCCCTGGGCACCTCTGTGGAAGGCCAGTGAGATGCAGTCCATCCCCTGTGACGTGAGCCACAAACAGCGTCCAGCACAAAAGCAAAGGAAGGCAGGGAGCTGTTGGATCAGGGAGAGGCCCTGTGAGCACTGTAAAGTTGAGAGGCTCCAGCAGTGGCTGCACCAGCACTTTATTAAGCCTGCTGAGAAGAATTCATTAGATGAAGACATCTGGCAAGGCTCTCCAAGGAGGAGAGTAGCTGCAGAGCTGAGCTCCTGAGTTCCCGTTCACCCATGGCTTTGTTTCTGCTCCTACTGTGCATTGCCTTCATGTGAAACTTGCTGCATCCTTAATTTGCTTGAAGCACTGAATCCATATGAAACCACCACAAGTGAAGATTGGAGATGCTAGTTTCAATAAAGAATGTATTTAAATTATTTGGCTTATACCTAGAAGTGTATTCCACGTAGGAGCAAATTCATAGCATTGTCTGGGCCTGGTCTATCAGGGGCAACTTGTGAGCTGGAGCTCATCCTTCAAAATAACTGTTCAGCTTGAGCATTTTTGATAGAGTGAGATCTTTCTGCTGGAGTAGGCTACTAGAAACCTATTGTAGGAGAAAAACCTATGGCCAAGAATCTACAGGCAGGACTCCTTGCCCCCAGTAACAGTTGGGATAACGTTCAGTTTGATTCTGTTTTCCTCTACGTAGGAAAACATTTACTTTGTGAGCAAGGCATTGAAAATAACTCTTCACAGGTTTGAATCTGAGTGGAAAATATTTTCTGGAGCTGAAATTGGCCTCTTATCTGTTGTTTACCTTGAAATGCTGATACATGTGAGAATTTAATCACATGGAATTCACATGTGGTGAAGAAGGGATTCCTAACAAGTCCTGTATAAATTCCCCTTTGCTAGATTGAGTCGCCCTTCGCTTCAACCATGAAGCTGATTTTGATCTTCAGTGCCCTCTTTGGGGCTGCCTTGTGCCTGGAAACTTTTGTTGGGTGAGTCATGCTTTTGTGCAAGACCTTTCACTGCAAGACTCTATTTTCCAGTTGTTCTTCTTCCTTATCTTAACTTTACAAAATCAGCTTGGGGCACATGCTTTGCTTTTTATGACCAACTTGTCCTGCAGCTTTGGTTCTCCCATGTTTGAAGGATTCCCTCCTTGAGTTTCATCTGACTCATTTGAGGAGAAGGGCCTAGCTGCTGAGTTGAGCTCCTAAATTCACATTCAAGCAAGGCTTTGTTGCAGCTTTGATGCTAGTTAAGGAGTGATCTCAACCAAGACCTAAAGTTGAACCTCACTGCAGCGCTTGAGAGTTCAGATCTGATCCAGCACAGACCGGAGCCAGAAGATCACAACCTGCCTTCAGGTCTGAAAGCTCAATAGTTTCCCATTCTTTTTGAATGTTCCTATTTCTCTATAAACGTGTAATCCCCTTTAGAGCCTTTCTAAATCATTTGAATCTTTATTTCCAACCGATATATTCTAAAGGTTTTTGTGTACATTGCGTTGCAAAACTATCTCTTCCTGGTCTATTTCCTCACAGCCTTACTGACTACATAAGAACTTTGAAAGGAAATAATAGAAAACCTAATAGGTACTTGCTGAGATGTTGTAAGAGAACGCTGAATTCCAGTGAGTATATCTCTATATTAAAATGTAAGGATTGAGAAAAAGAAAAATAATATGCATTATTTACTATAATTCTAGTGTTTATTAAGACCAGGAGAACCTATTAATCTGATTTCTGGCATAATGCAGATTGGGTTCTTGTGAATTCACTCCTCAGTCACATCCAGCAGTATGGTTAGTGAACCTCATCTCCTCTTCAGGGAAGAATCTAATTCAAAATAAAGCTTACAATCATGGAGAATCCAATAGTAAGTTAAAGTGATAAAGTACCTTCTTTGTTGACTTAATTTGGTAAAAGAATTTTACACCTCAGTTGAGCAGATCGAGGAAACTGGAATTAAACAGCTTTTCTTCTCAGCAGCTGAGGTCACGCTAGCAAATAAACACACACGTAACAGAGCTCCTATGTTAAATTCCTTCTATGCCTTCTCTTGCAAGGCGATTTCCAGTTCTGCAGTTATTCACGTTGATTTGCTCTGAGTCATCTCCATTTTCCTGCACTGCTTGCACTGGGTGCCAACAGAGCAGCTGAGCCAGGTTGGGATATGGGACCCCGTGGATGCTGGTTGTCTCCAACAGTAGCCTGAGGAAGAGAATACAAACAAACCCATCTCCATGTGCCGCTGACAAATGCAGCATCAACTCTACTCACTTTCATTTTCCTAAACCACCTGGATCGTTGTGTATTTGCATGATTTTCATGATCTAAAAGCCTCTTAGGGACATCATGATGGCTGCATGTTATGCTGTAGTCTAAATCAATGGCTGAGATTGCCCCTGTAAGCAGCAGAGCGAGGTGCTTCCAGGAGGTGATTAATTCCACCTGGATTTACAAGCCACCCTCTCATGGTAACGCAGGGGAATTTGTCAATAGCCTGACTGGACTGAGGAAAAGTGAAACAAATCCCATATTTAGTGTTCTCCCTGCTTTGTTTGCTCTGCAAACATCTGGTGGTTCACAAGCAATTATTTTTTTTCCAGCAAGTTCTTGACAAAGAAGGATGAATAGATAGAGCGTGAATCCTCGTAACCAATTAACAACTCATCCGCATGATGTATTGTTTATGATGACATCTTGAGCATTCCCTTTATCTCGTTACTAATCCAGTGCCCATATACCAGGCTGGCTCTGCAGGTTGTTGGCTGAAATACTGGCCAGCACTTTCAGCTGAATTAAAGAAGTCAATATTGGCTGCTATGGCTTAGTGGGGGTGGTGGAGTGATGTGTTGATGGGTGGACTGGATGATCTTTGTGGTCTTTTCCAAACTGTACGTTTCTATGATTCTAAAACTACTCACCAAATTTGTAACCTCAATAGTAAGTTCAACCTGACCCCTTTTCAGTCACAGAATCATAGAATGGCATGGGTTGGTGATGATTTCCTCAAAGATCATCTAGTTCCAACCAACACTGTTTCTAATTTATTGCAGGCACCAGGTTCTCCGAATCAAGACAAGAAATGAGGAACAACTGAAGAAGCTACGGTTTTTGGAAACACTGGACCATCTTGAGGTATTCTACTGTCACAGAGGCATTTTTAACACTTCAGACTGAAGTAGGACTTAGCCTGGTAGGACTTTGCATTAGATTTGGAAGATTTGCATCATAACATAGGGAGATACTGTCACAGTATGTGTTTTTTGATCTACTAGTTCTTGTATTATCCTTGCAGTCAGGAGTGCCTGCAACCAGATTTTCTCCCTGTTGGGTTTGCAATTGTATTTGAACTGCTCTTGATCTTAGGATCAAAAACCCTGTTGTGAAGATGGGGATGCTAATACTTTTCTACATGTCACCAAGAGCAGTGGAAAGAATTTGTCAATCAATCGGCATTATGTTGAAACAGGAAATATGCTATTAAGTTCTAGGTTATTGCTCTTCTTACTGCCACTGGTGAGAATTTTTCTTATCACTTTATTTAAAAAATATATTGATTTGAATATTATAAAAACTAGAATTTAGAACAGCCCAACCAAAGGAAAAGTAAAAGCAATGTTTTTTTTATATTATTCTTGAAACTAATGCTGGTAAAAGGGAGAACAGTATAATGATCTCCATAGAAGACTAAAATTTCCTTCTGCTTATGTTACTGGAACTCTGATATCAGTGAAAATGCCAACTTTAATCTCCTGCTGGATCTTCATTTTTTGTGTGTGAGCTGCTTGTCGTGTGATACAAGGTGGTGGTGACGGAGGAGTGTGCTGTATGCATGATGGGGAACAACACTGCAGGAGTTATTCACTTTGGGAGAAATTTGTGTTTCTAAAGCTTTAGGAAAACTGTTTGCAAAGCACAGTGTCCCCCAAACCAAATCCTTTTTGCCTTCTCTTTTCAGCTTGATTTCTGGTTAAATCCTTCCACCCCTGCCCTCCCTGTGGATGTGCGAATCCCTGCTCACAGCCTGCAGGCAGTCAAAATCTTCCTGGAGTCCAATGGGATTGAGTACTCAATCCTGATTGAAGACCTGCAGGTAGGCAATGCCACGTGATCAGCTTTTCAATCCTGTGGAACCAAATGGTGATTCACAGTCTGGCCTCTTTCATTAATTCATGGACTCTTCTGTAGTCTGTGTGCAATGCCACCATTTCGTTATTGACATAACTTTCATTATTGGACATAAGTTTCAAAATTAAGCGTGCTTTCCCATAACTGAATGGCTTATTTCAGGTCGTTCTCGACAGAGAAAAGCAAGATATAGTCGCCAGTCAACAAATGGAACGCAGCAGCAGCACTTTCAACTATGGAACTTACCATTCTTTAGCTTCTGTGAGTACTTCAGATCTAGATTTTGGGGGAGGTTATTCTTTTTTTCTGGCCTTTTTATTTCTTGCTGTCTTCAATCAAACATGTTAAGACTGAACATTCCTTTCTGGCTTCTTCTGGTAGATAGTTTGGGTTTTAAATATATTAATTTCATGGTCAGCCCAGGAAGCCAACGCTCTCTCACAATGTGTTGGAACAGGCAAGTGTTGATTGTACTTCTTGATAAACTCCTACAGGGTTCTATCAAAGCTCCTCGGTTCTGACCCTCGAATGAAATTGAGAAATAAATGAATGTAAGAAAATACAGGATGCTGGTAACCATCAAGCAGAGTAGAGGGAAAATATGTTTACTACCAGAATTTATTAAAGAAGGTTTTGAGAGAAGTTTTTGAACTTATTCCTATAATAAACGGATCTTGATGACAAAGCAGTGCTTCTGTCTACGTCTGTGACATTGGGAGCAGCGTTGATTATGCTGATGTAGGGTGAGATGAGGTTTTGGCAAGACCATAATAATGAAGGTGAAAGGAGACAAAAGTGGATTTCAGCAGGTCCTGCAGTTTTCTGGGCAGCCTTGTACATGAATGTGATGTCAATGTCATCGTGACTTTTCATTTCAGATTTACCAAGAGCTGGATAATCTTGCATCTGAGTATGGCAGCATTGTCAGTAAGATCCAGATTGGGGAATCCTATGAAAAGCGGCCGTTGTATGTGCTCAAGGTATGGCTTATAACATACCATAGACTGTGTGCATACATAGAAACACTAACATCCATAAGTGGTGTAGATGCAGCACAATTCAGCCCAAAGCTTCCTTGTCTGTATGGGATGTTTTTTACTGAGTGAGTCTTTTAAAACTTTTTCTTTTGTTTGACAGTTCAGCACTGGAAGACGAAACCGCCCTGCGATCTGGCTCGATGCTGGCATCCATTCCCGAGAGTGGGTTACACAAGCGAGTGCAATGTGGATAGCTAGAAAGGTCACTTGGACAGTGATTGATTTTATTTTGTCTTGAGTATGCCTCTTCTTAAAAGTTCACTGCACCTGTATGTGTTCAGTCTGCCCCTTGAACTCTCTTTTGGCTGCTCTGAAAGCCAGTCTTGCCTCTTACACAACTGTTAGAGGGAAAGAAATTTGCTGATAATCACCACGTTGTGTCTGCATAGATTGCCTCTGACTATGGGAACGATGCGTCCATCACCTCTCTGCTGAACAACCTGGACATTTTCCTACTGCCAGTTGCTAACCCTGATGGATATGAGTTCACTCACACCACAGTGAGTAAGCACATCGCGTGTCTAAGCTGACTGAGAAAGCTGCCATGCTCTTCCAAGCCAATAAAAGCGAGGGAAATAAGCTCTGAAAGTCCATTTCCTGATGTTTTAAGGTGGAGTTACAAAAGAAGCCAAAGAGAGTTGTCTAATCCATCTTTCTCCTTCACTGTAAATTCACCAGCCCTTTGATTCTGTGTCTCCTTGGCTGTCAGCCCATCAGAAATGTTCTTAGGCTTGTGTCTGGCATCCCTTCCTGCTGAATGGCAACCATTTCTGGGCTACAGTGTTAACGCAAGGACTGAGATCTGCACCTTTTTATGTCAAGTTGTTTCCTTGTTTCAGAACCGCATGTGGCGGAAGACTCGCTCCAAGAACTCAGGCAGTCTGTGTATTGGAGTGGATCCAAACAGGAATTGGGACGCAGGTTTTGGAGGTAGGAATGAAGTTTCTGGATTCTAGCTGTAAGAAGAAGGTTCCCTTTTGTGCTCCTGGATCTTGTTACACAGGGCCAACAATCTCCTTAATATGAGGGACTCTGAAAGAAAATGACCAAATAGGATGGTGGCTGTGTTTTGTAAGGATAATTTCATATTGATTAATCGCCAGTGAGAAAAGGATGAAGGAAGTAATCAGTATCTTCCAGAACTGATGTCCCTTGAGTATTCTGTTCTAGCATTTATCAGCACTCAAAGCTTTTGATTCATAGGAAAGTTCAGCTTTGTGTTGATCCACCTTGAACTCCTATGAACACCAATTCTTATAGATTTATCTTTGCTCCCTCTTTGTACCAACAGGTCCTGGAGCCAGTAGTAACCCCTGTTCTGACTCTTACCGTGGACCCAGTGCCAACTCAGAGGTGGAAGTTAAATCTGTTGTAAATTTTATTAAGAATCATGGAAACATTCAGGCCTTCCTCACCCTCCACAGTTACTCTCAGCTCCTGATGTATCCCTATGGCTATAAATGCACTCCACCAGCAGACAACGCTGAGCTGGTGAGACACCTTAACTTGGGTTTAGCTTCCTCTCTTCTGTCCAGCTGGCTTTCCACACTAAAGTTATAGTGAGCTATCAGGATGAAAACAAGGGCCATCCATAACAGTGACCATCCATGGGAGCAAGCAAAGACCTGAGGAAGTGCAATGCCTTTAAAAGAGAAGTCGTGGTCTTACGCAAGCACATGACCTCCCTATCCATTCTTGGCCTTTGCTCATCCAGAAATCCTTCTTTCTGCTTTAAGGACAGCATTGCAGCTGTAATATCTGTGATACAATATGAATCACTGTCATAATTTAAGTGGACAGTACCGTCAGCAGTATGAGTAATTAAGAAATTGATTGATTTGGTGTAACTATTTTTTTTTTTTGTGGGAGTGAAAAAAGGCTGTAAACCAGTTTGGAGATTTTCCCAAGTATGGTTCAGGCTGGTGAAATGTTAACATTTAATGTGGCTACTTTCTGACTCGTCCTTTATCCTTCCCTCTGCAGAACACCATAGGGAAAGCTGCTGCCAATTCCATCCGGTCCCTGTATGGCACGACTTACACAGTGGGGAGCATTTGCTCTACTATCTGTGAGTAATTTTGCTATTCTGATCCCCTCCTGGGAGCAGGGTCCTTCTGGAGAGTGACTTTGGAGCTGAGTTCTCCCATGAAAACCTCATACTTGCCCCTCACAGACATAAAAACTATGACAGCAGAACTCAGATCGGTCCTCTGTTCACCCTCTGTTTTTTCTCCCTTTCTCTTTCAGACCAAGCCAGTGGAGGCAGCATTGACTGGAGCTACGATTATGGCATCAAATACTCATTTGCCTTTGAGCTGCGAGACACAGGTCGCTATGGATTCCTCCTTCCAGCCACCCAAATTATCCCCACTGCGGAGGAGACCTGGCTGGGTCTGAAAACAATCATGGAGTACGTACGAGACAACCCATACTAAAAGCAGGGATGGGAACCAGCTGCCAAGAGCAGCAAGCTCAGAAATCCTCTTCCTTTGGCATGCTCAAGAAAGCTGTAATCATGCAGCAGCTATCTGAATAAAAACCCTGCATGCATTCCTCTGAGTGTTTCATAGAATCACAGAACCATTAGGGTTGGAAAAGACCTCTAAGATCATCTCATCCAACCATCCACCTGCCAACAGCGTTGCCCCCTAAACCACGTCCCTAAGTACCATAGCTACACGTTTCTTGAACACCATCTTTGTCTTGATGGTTTCTGTGTGTTTCTGTGCGGGTCTGGTAGACTTCTACAAGGTGTCACAGATTTTAGGACTCAATCAAAAGATGAACTTGGAAAGGAGAAGACTGCACCAGAGCATCCTGCCCTATGGTCCCTTGGGTGCCCTCTGCAGCTCCATCTTCATTAATAAATGCCAAATGTGTTTGCACCAAGCAACAATCGCCCTTAGCAGCGTTTTGTACTTTTATCAAACCTAACAGGTTTATCTCTTGTCCTCTAATCCCCCAGCAGCTGGTGAGTTACTCACTGCTCCGTGTGCTTGGCAGGAGAGCAAACACTCCTGATACGAGTGGGTGAAATGTTAGTTCAGTCTCATGGGCAGGGAATGAAAAGTGGTGGTGCTACTGTTATTGGGTTAAACACAGCTGTGCTGGGTACAGAGCAGCCTGTTACTCTCCTGGCACTTGTTTTCCAACCTGACTCAAAAACTTGTCCTCCAACTGGCGATAAAACGCTGCTGGGAAAACCCTGCTGGTGGGGAGGACCTGGGCTGCAGAGCTCCTGGATCCAGCTGAGCTGCAGGGACCCTTGCTGAAGTTGCAGACCCAAGAAGCTCAATCCAAACATGCATGTCTTGAGGTTACCCGGCCCTTCTGAAGGCACATGGCTGGATGATGACTACCAACAGGACCCAGAGCAAGTCCGGTGGAGGCCACCAGGAGGGACAGGAGGACATCTCGTGATGGGACACTGAGATGGGCTGGTTTGGCCTGGAGATGAGAGGGACCTAATAGCAGCCTTCCCCTCCCTGTGAGGACATTACTGAGAAAATGGGACCAGGAACCCTAAGAGAGACGATGGCATCAACTAAAACAAGAGATTCAGGCTGGACATATGAAAATCTCATCTCATCTCAGCTACACCGTGATCCACCTCAACGAAGACCTCAATCCTGGCACCACAGCTGGGACCAGCTCACAATCATCATCACAAACACAAATAGGGTATCCTAGCTAGGAATCCTGTGATTTGGAGTTATGAAGCCATAAAAGACCCCCCAGCTGTGGCACCATCCCCTGGCCCACCCTACTCCCATGGGAGCGTGTCCTCACTGTCCGTCTGTGGCAGCACCGGACTCGGAGGAAAATGTTATCAGATCCTTCCCGACTTGGCTGTTCTTTTATTGACTTCTCCAAATAAAACAAACATTTGGGCTCCCGGAAGCCATCGCTGTCTTATCTGCTTGTGGCTAGTGGCCCTGCAGGGACCGCAGAGGTGGCCTTGGTGGGGGACTATATAGGGGCCCATAAATGCATTCGGGGCCCAAGGTTTACCAGCGCCTGCTCAACATGAAGGTCCTCCTGGTCTTTGCTGCCCTCGTGGTGGGCACTTTCAGCGAGCAGCTTTTTGTGGGGTGAGTCCTGCTGAAAGGAGGGGTTGGGATTGGGATGGGGATTGGGATGGAGATGGGGATTGGGATGGGGATTGGGATTGGAATTGGGATTGGGATGGAGATGGGAATTGGGATTAGGATGGGGATGGAATGGGGATATGGATGGAAATGGCTTTGGGGATAGGAATGGGGATGGATCCTGCTCACCTCATGCATGAAGAAAAAAACCCTTTGGGTGTTTCTTTCACTGGTGGTGGGAGCTCTCAGCATTCCCTGGGGAGCTGAGACATGTTTGGGTTTTGCAGGAGAGCTCAGACCTTCTGGAGAGCTGAGCCTCAGTGGAGCAAGAGCGTATCATGTTTGGCTCCATTTTTCAAGCAAAAAGCTCTGCTAATGGGTTTTATTTCATAACTCTAATCTCTGTAAATCCCTCCCCAAATATAAATCATCATTATCAAAGTGTCTGCTCCATCGTTTCACAGAAATACTCTTCCCTTCTGCTGAAGCAAAACCTGCCTTAGGTATTTCCTTACAATTTTAGGCACTCTTGTGATCAAAGGAAGGCATGAGACCACCTTGGGCTCCCGAGTGCTTACTTTTTTTTCCCATGCATGCTCTGAACATGCAATTTCCAACCCAATAAGCTCTTAGGACCACTCATACCATCCCCTTCCTGTCCCTCTGCACTCACTGATGGCTCTACCTCCCCACAGGGACCAGGTCCTCCGTGTCGTGGCCAGCAGTGAGGAGCAGATTGCCCTGCTCAGGGCGCTGGGTGAGCAGGTGGAACTGCAGGTGAGCCCACTGTAATATCAATTTTTACTTATTCTTTGGCTTGAATGAAGAAGCTGGGTTGCTGTGGGGGAGTGAATCCCGGCGAGAAATTATGGGAGTGGGAGCAGCAGGGAGGTAGATCGGTGATGGGTAAGAGACTCCCCACCACAAACCTGATTTCAGGTTTATCTTTATCAAGTTAAAGATCAAAACTGGCACACAGTGACCCCGTCATCTCATTGCAGCTGCTCAGTTCACAAATCCTCTTTATTCAAAGATGCATCAACGAGCGATTTGGGCTGAAGTATATCTATAGAGAAGGTCCATTGAGTAAGGCAAAGAGTCCCCCAACCCTCCTGGTCTCCAAATTTGTCTAGACGTCTTCTTAGATCTTTGAAGACAGTAGGAATGGAGAGCATCTCAGATGCTTCAAGGCAGTAGAAACTGAGGATGCCTTAGGTACTTCAAGACAGTTGAAATGGAGGCTTTCTTAGATCTTTTATGGCAGTTGAAATGGAGACCTTGATTCCTCCAAGGCAGTAGAAATGTCTCCTCTCGTCCCCACCAGGTTGACTTCTGGCGCGACCCCACCAAGCCTGGGCGCCCGGCTGACCTGCGGGTGCCCTTCTCCAGGCTGCAAGCAGTCAAAATCTTCCTGGAATCCCATGGCATTTCCTACAGCATCATGATCGAGGATGTGCAGGTAGGGCAGCCCCAGTGGGTGGTGGAAATGAGGGAAAGAGAAGGCAATGGTGGACAATGCTTTGCAAAACCTACGCATGGTGTGGAGATAGTGGGTTTTGGAGGGAAGACACATGCTGGGTTGGGGCTGGGTTGGATATTTCTCCCTGAAAACTTTCTCTCTAACAGCAATTACTGGATGAGGAAAAGAGAACCATGATGCTGTCCAGGCGGATGGAGAGAAGAGCCAACCAGTTCAATTTTGCATCCTATCACACTCTTGAAGAGGTACTTTGCTCTGCATAGAGTTTGTTTCGCATTTTTGGGACCCAAGGCACGGTTATGTCCAGGGAAGCTCTGCATGTTGTATCTGGTGCCAGACAACCTAAAACCCGAAGGTAAAGCCAAGGTGAGCCACGCATCCCAGCACCTCCTCCTTTCAGATCTATGACTGGATGGACACCCTTGTGGCTGATCACCCCAACCTCGTTAGCAAGATCCAGATTGGTGAGAGCTACGAGAAGAGACCCCTCTACGTGCTGAAGGTGGGTACAGGACCAACTCCTCTCCATCCTGCCCATGTGCTGGAGCGCTATGGGGTCTCCTCCTTGGAGATCGCCAAACCCACCTGGATGTGGGGTTGAGCACAGATCTAGTGGCCCTGCTGGAGCTGATGGGACCGGATGGACTGATGGTGCCTCCAACCAAAACCTTCTGCCATTCTGGGAGCCCCAGGGCTGATATCCCATTCTCTGCACAGTTCAGCACTGGGGGATCGAATCGGCCAGCAGTCTGGTTGGACACCGGCATCCACTCACGTGAATGGGTCACCCAAGCCACCGGTGTGTGGACAGCCAACAAGGTAACCCCATAACGTGGACATGGCCATCTAAGTGGGGTTGGGAGTGCCTGTGAGTGAACAAGATATCACCCAAATCTCATTGGCATGAGATAGCTCACCAGCATTGTGTCCACCCATAGTGAAGAGCTTGGGTATCAGATGGGGCCATTCCTGGGCTCACAATCCAAGGATCAATCCCAATTTCTTAAATAAAATCCAAACAATGGCACCAACTTCATCCCAAACACGTGCACGTGGAAAGCATGAAAGGGAAAGAGAGCAAAAAAAAGGGATGAATGGGTGTTTGAAGTCAGGGCAATCCTTTTGGGGTTGTAGGTTGGAGTTGGGTTGGGGTTATAGGCAGAGTGGGGACTGTCCATGAAGGTTTGGGTGAAGGGCAGAAATTGCAATCCTAAGCCACCTCCATGAATGCTGTGGTTGAACCCAATGGGGAAAAAAATCCTACAGCCTCTCCAGTTCTACAGTCCCTTGTTCCTGTGACACCAAGACAGCTCCTGCTCCCCTCCCAATACAGCTCGCTGAAGATTATGGCCATGACCCCACTGTCACCTCCCTGCTGGACACCGTGGACATCTTCTTTGAGATTGTCACCAACCCTGATGGCTACGCCTTCACCCACAGCTCTGTGAGTGTGGGGACACTTTGGGGGGACTTGTCCCAGTGGTTGGTCCCAGCCATCATGTCCAGCCATGGTCTTTTGGATGGCACATGGAGGTGACTTCATGCACCTGTGGTCTCACATAGAACCGCCTGTGGAGAAAAACGAGGTCCATCAACGCTGGCTCCTCCTGCATTGGTGTGGACCCCAACCGAAATTGGGACGCGGGCTTTGGAGGTGAGGTATCCCTCACATCAAAGCCTTGAACCTTCCTGCTGCTGGGGAGAAACCCGGGGTAGAAACCCTTCCAGTGTACCTCACTGCATGGTTTCTCTTCCATCGTGCCCCAGATGCTGGCTCCAGCAGTAACCCCTGCTCTGAAACCTACCACGGCCCCTACGCCCACTCTGAGAGCGAAGTGAAATCTATTGTGGACTTCATCAAAAGCCACGGGAACGTGAAAGCACTCATCTCCATCCACAGCTACTCCCAGATGCTGATGTTCCCCTATGGTTACAAGAGGACACCCGCACCTGATCATGAGGAACTGGTGAGATGGCCCCCAAAAGTGACTGGGGCTGCAATCACCAGATTTGGAGGAAAATGGTTGGAATAGATGATCCTACTGGTCTTTCCAATCTTGATGATTCTTTGATTCTATGAAAAGTCAGGTCAGACTGCGCTGGGACTCCAATGTTCCTCTTGTTAGATGCAACCTGCACGCTGAGTCCACCATCTTCCATGTCTTTTGGGGAGAGTAATTGCAAGATGTGCCTCTTTCTGACAGAAATTAAGGGTGTTCTGGGGAAAAGCAAGAGCAGAGGGGTAGGAAAAGATGATGGGCTCTGAGTCCTGGGTTGTCCTGGGGTCTCTGCTGCCTCGGGGAGATGTGAGTCTGCTGGATCTCACTGTTCTGGGGCTCTCTGTTGCAGAATGAGTTGGCTAAAAAGGCTGTGAGCGACTTGGCTGCAGTATACGGGACAAAATACACCTACGGCAGCATCGCAGACACCATCTGTAAGCATCCCTACCCCAAAACATCTGGGCCAACCCTGCAGCAAGGCCAACGCTCAATGCTGGGGTCACGTCTTCCTTCCTCTCCCTACAGATCTGGCAGCTGGCACCACCGTCGACTGGGCTTATGAGAACGGGGTGAAATATTCCTATACCTTTGAGCTGAGGGATACTGGGCGCTATGGCTTCCTCTTGCCCAGCAGCCAGATCATCCCCACTGCCACCGAGACATGGCCGGCACTGCTGGACATCTTGGTCCACGTCCAGCAGCACCCGTACTGAGCCCACTGGTGTAAATGGGGAGGCGAACCCCATTGGTCCTACCCCACCATACTACTTAATAAAGAATCCCATAGGTTCTATGTGTTTTAAGCCTAGAGCTTCGGTTTTTCATGGTAGGCTTCAAAAAAGTCATAGAACATCCCATATTGGAAAGGACCCACAAAGATCATTGAGTCCAATGAATCATAGAATGTCGTGAGTTGGAAGGGACCCATAGGGATCACTGGGTCCAACTCCTGGCTCCACGTAGAACCACACAAAAATCAGACCATATGGCTGAGAAATGGTGAAAAAAAAGATTTAGGAATCTGTTTTTAGGAATTTAAGAATCTTATTCTCTCATTTTTGCTTTGGTTTTACACATTTCCATCCCTGCTCTCTGCTCATCCCCATCCTTTGGGACCAACAACCCCCAAGAACACTGGAGAGGGTGGATGGCCAACCCCAAATTTGTGGCTTTGGAGGCAACTCCAGTGTCCCTTCCCTTTGCTCAGGGTTGGCAGAGGGGCACCCTTGGGGACATTTTTGTGTGCCATGGGCTTCTAAGAATACGCTGTATTATTTTTCCCAGCTGAGACAACCCACACCTGTGCTAAAGTTTAATCCAGTTCCCACCCCCTGAACAAACACTGTGGTTTGTACCATGAGAAAACCAACACCTTGCACCTCGCTCAGCCCAACGTTACCCTTTTTCTCCTCCTCTGTGGGCAGTGGGATTTGGGATCCAGCACCTGGTGTTACCTCCCCATGTCCTGCCCCCTTTGAGTCACCAACGGCCCCATCCGGTTCTCAGCTACCGGAACGGGTTTCACCCAACCTTGACCACACCGTCTGGAGCCTTCCCACGGCCCTGGGAATTTGGGCAGGTGGAAGGGGCCGGGCTGGGGATCACCAGGATTTAAGATGTCCCGAGGTGCTGTGGGGACCTGGGACATATTCATTCGGCTGGAAATGAGGGCACTCCTGCTGCTGGCTGCCCTGGGGGCAGTGGCTGCTGCAACCACTGAGAATTTTGTCGGGTAGGAGGGTCTGGACAGTGGGGGTGGCTGGGATGGAGACACTGATTGCGAATGGTGGCAACAGGTTGGTTGGGGGCATTGACTGGGATTGTGACAATGGGTTGGCTGTAGACATCGACTGGGACAGGGACGGTGGGTCAGGTGGGGACATTGACTGGGATGGAGACAATGACTAGGATGGGGACATTGACTGGGATGGGGACAATGACCAGGATGGGGACGTTGACTGGGATGGGGACGTTGACTGGGATGGGGACAGCAGCTGGTTCAGCCCCAATGTGACTCGGGAAGTAGTGGGTGGGATGGATGGGGTGATGGCTATACTGGACCCCACAACACCCTCTCACCCCACAGGCACCAGGTGCTGCGCATCATCCCCAGCAGCGATGTGGAGCTGCAGAAGGTGCAGGAGCTGCAGGAGCTGGAGCACCTGCAGGTACGGGGTGGGACTGGGGGAAGCTTTTAGGGACCCCTTCTGAGTCTGTGTCTTCTACTTTGCACCCCCCTGAGCTATGGTGCAGAGCAGGGATGTCCCATTGTTGGGGTTGGGGGAGGATGATGTTCCATTGTTGGGAAAGGAGTGATGATGTCTCACAGTGCGGTACGGGGAGGATGACATTCTACTGTGAGATAAGGGGAGATGATGTCCCATAGTTTGGGGTGGGAGAAAGCTGATGTTCCATTGTGGGGTAAGAGGTATGATGTCCCATAGTGGGACAAGGGGAGATGATGGCCCTTAGTGGACTTGGGGGAAGATGATGGCCCATAGTCAGATGTGAAGAATGATGTCCTGTAGTGGAGTGGCAGGTAGGATGATTTCCCATTGCTGGAGAGGATGATGTCCCATGGTGGGGTAGGAAGATGGTTTCCCACAGTGTAGTAGAGGTGGAGAAGATGACCCATTGTGGACTACTTAGAGAAAAACGGGACAGAAGGAAGGGGGGTGAGGGGGGAGGGCAACCTAAGGCAGAATCTGACCCTCATCCCATTTTCTCCCCAACCCAGCTGGATTTCTGGCTTCCACCCCGTCGCCCTGGGGACCCGGTTGACGTCCGTGTGCCCTTCCCCAGCCTGCAGCCCCTCAAAGTCCATCTGGAGGCCAATGGTGTCCCCTACTCCATCATGATTGAGGATGTGCAGGTTGGTGGTGCTGGTGGGAGTGGTGGGTGGGAGTCAGGAGCTGGTGAGGGACAGGGTTTCATCTTGCCCCATATCCCACAGGCCCTGGTGGACCAGGAACAGATGCAGATGCTTCGTCGCCGCCGTTTCATGCCACACTCCACCAGTACCTTTGACTACACCAGCTACCACACCCTGGAGGAGGTGATACTCTGCATGGGGGAAGCACAAGATCTGGGGCATTTTGGGGGGAAAATTTCACATTTTGGAATTGCTTTTGCAAAGGGGTTAGTTCTAAATGGAGGAATTAATGAGCCATTCAGAGAATCATAGATTCATTAAGGTTGGAAAAGACATCTAAGATCATCCAGTCCAACCATCAACCCATCAGCACCGTGCCCACTAAGCCATGTTCCTAAATAGTATCATAGAACCATTAAGGTTGGAAAAGACCTCTCAGATCACCAAGTCCAACCATCCACCTATGACCAATATTGCCTACTAAACTACATCCCAAGTACCACATCTACTAATTCATCTACACATTCACATTCACATCCCTCTCCCAAACCCAGATCTATGCCTTCATGGACCTTCTGGTGGCTGAAAACCCAAACCTGGTCAGCAAGCTTGAGATTGGCCGTACAACAGAGAACCGCCCCATCTATGTGCTGAAGGTATGGGATTTGGGGCCTGTGAGGTGACCAGATTCATGAGTTGGTCCATGCATGGTCCCAGCTGCCCCATTTTTGCAATTCCAGTTCAGCAAAGGCGGCACGAATCGCCCAGCCATTTGGATTGACACTGGCATCCACTCCCGTGAATGGGTGACGCAAGCAAGTGGCATTTGGTTTGCCAGGAAGGTATGGGCAGATTTTACATCTCCGAAGGGCTACAAGGTCCTGTAGACCCCTTGAACATGGTGTGACCACCCAAAGGTGCTCCAGCCAGCCCCAAATCACCATCCTCTCTAGATTGTCCAAGAGCAAGATGAAGGTCTGGCTGCCATCCTGGACCAGATGGACATCTTCCTGGAGATTGTCACCAACCCCGATGGCTTCGTCTTCACCCACACCTCGGTACGGTGCTGGCATTCATCTCACCTGCTGTTGGTTGGGGTTGTGGAGCTGGATGTGGGCATCACGCAGCCCCTGAGAAGCCTTTCTATCCGTGGGTCAGAAAGGGGGCATCCATGACCTATCCGTGCCCCTCAAAATGCTTTTGCTTCTCTGCTTGTGGATGGAGAAGCTCCAGACCTGGATTCTGGTTGAGTTGATTCTGCCCTTCTAGAATCGTATGTGGCGCAAGACCAGGTCCAAGCGGTCTGGATCCCTCTGCGTTGGTGTTGACCCCAACCGCAACTGGGACGCAGGTTTTGGAGGTCAGAACTCTCCCTTTCACCCCACAGATTGGGTTCTGCCCTCCAGGTGGAGGCTCTGAGGATGTTTCTGGCTCAGAGAGATCCACTAGTGACCCCAGGGAAGGGATGATCTTTGGGGTCAAGGCATGGATTTGGGTTCCACCAGGTCTTTGATGTCCCCAAGGAAGGAATGGGCTTTGGGGCCAATATATGGGTTTGGTTTCCATAAGATCTTTGGTGTCCTCTAGTGACCGATATGGGAGGGACCACAATTGGAAACCATCACACAACGTTTAGGTGGAGTCCCAGGAGCATTCCTCCTTGGCCACTTATGACTCTCTGAGCCACCCAAGTGCCAACAAATGCTGCATTTTCACCATTCTCCTCTCCCCAGGCTCTGGGGCCAGCAGCAACCCCTGCTCGGAGACATATCGCGGGCCCTATGCCAACTCGGAGCCAGAGGTGAAGGCCATTGTGGACTTCGTGAAGAACCACGGGAACATCAAAGCTTTCATCTCCATTCACAGCTACTCCCAGCTTCTGCTCTACCCCTACGGCTACACCACCACTCCCGTGCCTGACAAGGAGGAACTGGTAGGGTCCATGTAGGGGACACAATGGACCCATCTTACACCTCATGCAAGCTGGAAAGAAGCCCTGGCTGCCCCATGGGGATTCCTTGAGGCCAACACTATTGAGTTTTGCCATTGTTTTTTGACAGTAGGATGAGTGTAAAACCCTTTTATTTTTATTTTTTATTTTTTATTTTTTATTTTTACTCTACCATAGGCTTTCCCCTTCCCCAAATCATGTTTCTGTGTCTTCCCCCCAGCACCAGGTTGCAAAGGAGGCTGTGGCAGCTCTGTCCTCTCTGTACGGCACGAATTACAAGTACGGCAGCATCATCACCACCATCTGTAAGTAATGGGGGTTGCTCTCCTCCCAAGGAAACCAAAATCACCACTCCTCATGTCCTCCCATGAAACAACCATAAGACGCAGAGCCACCAAAGTTCTGCTCTTCCCTCACCAAGATCAAGCAAGCGGAGGAACCATCGACTGGACCTACAATCAAGGCATTAAATACTCCTTCACCTTTGAGCTCCGGGACACGGGACGCTACGGGTTCCTGCTGCCTGCCAGCCAGATTGTCCCCACGGCACAGGAGACGTGGCGAGCGCTGGAGGTCATCATGGCACATACACGCAGTCACCTCTACTGAGTGGGATCTGGAGCTGAGCGGTGGCTGAATTGACTAGGGAAGAAGAATGCATTAAATAAATGGGAAGAAAAAAAAAAAAAAAGGATGGTTTTGGTGGTGTTTCCCTTCTTCTAATCACAACAAAAAGGTTTTTTTGGAGACTCAGTGGGCCAGTTGATAGCCAGCATAGATAGTGCACATTGACCTACGGAAGCTTCCAGACTATATAGTTTATTCATTCCTTCCAAACAAAACCAAGTCAAAAGTCCAAAAAAAAAACCCACAGAAACTCATCAAGATGGTAGGGTGACTGCAAACTGCATTTGTTGCTCTGGATTAGGAGGATCTTGAGCAGCCCAAACAGTTTTTCCCTCTGTTTAGGAAGGTTTTTCATGCTGACCAAAGCAGTAGAGTTTTCAGCTCCTTCTCCAACCACTGGATGGCAAAATCAAGTCTTGATTTAAGGCAACACACACAACCTCAACTCTCATCATCATTTTCAGCTAGATGCATCTGTAACACTGTCACCTCCATATGCTCCTGGGGGGAAATAACTCCTCTACCCCCACACTGGTGGGATGAGGAGGCTGTGCCGGTCCCAGTCTTTTAAGAACATAAATAATCTCCTGGTGCTCCCACGTGCACACTCAGCTTCAGCTGTATTGCCCCAGAAATGGTACTAACCAACCAACCAAACTAGGCAAGCCACCATCTGAACAGTGCAGGAGAGGGCAGTCGGTTCAATACTTTTATTTCACAGTGACATGGAAGTGGAGGCACCGTACAGAGCAGAAAGAGGCAGACAACTCAGGACATGGAGATTGAAATAGGTATGGGAGTGAGCCCCATCATGCCCCAACATTCAAAGCTAGACGTGGCATTTCCATGACATTTCCAACTCCTGTGAAAGCTTCAGGTGGACATCCCGCTCGTGAGACAGTGAGATGCATTCATCTTCCAACAGATGGAAAGAAATGAGACACAGTCTCGCTGTACTTTTTATTTGTGTTTCAATACCCGACCAGTTCTTGCACTACAACACTTCAGTACACACACGCTCCCTCTGGAGGTGCAGGACACGAGGTGATCAGAAGGAGCCTTCCAGTTCCTGGGTGCAGAAACGTCACTTCAGTGAGCATTTCTGATGTAAGACTCAGAGCAAAGTTCTGTGGTCCTCCTCCGATATTTGGTACTATAGTGAGCGAGCCTGAACAGGCTAGAGGCAGAAAAGCTGCTCATTAAACCTCTTCCTTTCTTTCACAAGCACAAAACAGAGCTAAACTTGGTTCTGATGTTCCACACCCTGCATCAGCTTTGTCACTGCTGAGTTCCAGACTATGTCAGGTCCCCCAGCCAGCGCTGGCACCGTGAAAGCATGGATGAGAGGGAAGGTTTCATGAAATCCCCGCAGCCTGCTCAGTTACCAGATTCATTTTCAGGGTTATTCTGGGGGTTCTGATGAAAGGGGAAGAGAATATACCCCCTTCAGCCACCCTAACCTTAAAGAAACGACTCCAAAAACATGTGGGGAAAGGGCATACATAGGAACAAACGTCAACCCTATGACTCACCTTCAGAAATACAGAACCATTTCATAAATCATCCATAATTAGAGACAACTATCACACTACTGCGCCATGCTGGTCGTTATTTCCCAAAACATCTTTATTACAAACACTTCTGCTCGTTAACATAAATAAAAAGAGAGTTACGGAATCCTCTCTCCGTCATTTTGGCAATTTGCTCAATGTCCATCCCTGCCACAGAACGCCACAGTTTCTGCTCACAAATTTCTGTCCCGTTTCCCTCCGCTGTTAGTGCAGCCTGCAGCTCGGAGCCCAGCCCAGAGGAACGTTTGCTGCAGACACAATTCCTTAGTCTGAACTGCAAGCTTTACAGATCCACTGCTACTTGGTCACAGGCTTCGCTATCAGTTTTCCCCCCTCCCCTACAAAATCCTGTCCTGAAGGGCACCTTGCCAACATGACACTGCTCCTACGAGACATCACATCAACCCTTCCATCTCCCCGGCCTTACCCCAGCTGCCATTTATAAACCAGCACCGCTTTCCTCCGCGGATTCCTAAAATGACAAACAGGGCTGCACTGCTCAGAGTTCCCAGAACCTGGATGCTCATTTATTCAGTGGGAGGAGACACCGCTGCTTATTTCCATGGCCTGTTCTGGAGGCTGCTCCTGCTGAGCACGCGGGATCCCGCCATGCTGGGGAGGCTGGGGCTGCTCCTTGCTGTTGTTGCTTTGGAATCGCGTCCCGAAGAGCCACGGCTGAGGCGACCTGAAGGAAAAAGATTGGAAATCCAAGCTGAAGCTGTGTGATGGACAGTGATGACATACCAATGGTTTGCAGCCCCATGTTGGTTGTCCTAACTCTAACTGACCCTTCAATAATTCTGTGGGGGTTTCTGGGCAGTTTCAATCAGGCTTTTCGTTCTGCACAGCTTAAGTACTTGCAAAACCAACGCACCACCAGGAAAACCTACAGGCATGCAAACACAGTGGGCAGCATGGTGTACGTCTGCCCCAGCAGAACCAGGATCATGCATCCATGCAAGATTTAAGTTCCCTGGGATCAGCACAGTTTGGAAATAAACCTCTCCCCTTTCCCAGCCATCTCATTGCAAGAATACAGCAAAGCAGGGGAACGCTGCGTGGCATTTGTCTTGGATTCTTACTGGCAGTGTCTGAAGGAAGCTGCTCCTCTTCGAGGTAGTACTTGATCTTCTGCAGATCTTCTGCAGAGTACCTCCACTTGCTCTCGGCACGGGTGGGTGGCACCTTGGGAGGGGCCTTTTTTCGGGCAGATCCTGTGGGAGCTGCCACCTGGCAGGTAATGGGGAGCGAGCCGGTGACGAGTCCTTCCGGGACCTTCTGTGCAAGGACCTTCAACCCTGGAGATGTACAGACCAAGCGTTATTACTGACCACAGCCCAACGTGGGAGCAGTGATTTCACCACCACGTGATGGATCCGACCACCTCTTCCCCACCTCCAGCTCACGCAAACCCTACTGAGCCCACTTGGGGCCGACTGAGCCCGCTCCCCCCCCACCCTGGTGTCCTGCCCATCCCCACTGACCTCCGGACAACATGAACAAGTTCTCAAAGCCCCTCTCGCACATGGTGGTGGCAGCCTGGCTGGCGAGCCTCTCGTCGTCGTCGTACAAAATTATTATCTTTCCGTGTGCATTTTTCTGGTGGGTAGAAGAGCTAAGGGTGCGTTTGTCAACTTGCGGGGACTTAAAACCACAGAATCACCAAGGCTGGAGAAGACCTCTCCAAGATCATCGAGTCCAACTGTTGACTGAGACTTCGTCCATTTCAGAAAGAAGAGACAAATAAATGGGGCTGGAGGTAGACTTCCTATGTGATTTCCAACTATTGGGCAGGAATCCCTTCCATTCAGTGTTTCAAAATCCGATTTCTCAGCAGCTGAAGCTTGCCAGACTCTGGAAGGGCACAGCCTGATCCCCTCTGTGAGCTTATATTTCACCACTGATTTGAAGACTGGTTAGCAACAACCGGTTAGAAACAGTTGGTTGACAACCTCCCCTCTCCCCTGCAGCTCTCCCACACTGACAACTTGGGAAATGATCAGCCTAATCCTGGCTAATAATCCCCTTTCTGTCCTCCTGAGAAAAGACAATCCTCATCAAGGTACTGGGAGGAAGCCAAAGGATTTGATTTGAAGCCCAGTGATCGAGAGACAGCTGCCCGAGGGGTATGGCCGTGGCTGCTGGAAGGCAAATCCAATCCCAGGAACCACCAAATTCAGACGGCTCCCACTGAAACCAAGAGGTTCCAGCTTTGAGGAACTAAAACCCAGCACCTGATGGCTACAGCAGAGCCCCACCAGCTAATCAAAGCCAGCAGAAAGGAGCTTCCCTCCCACCCTCCTTGGAATCCCAGGATTTTGGTGGTTAAACATTGCCCTGGTCAGAGTAATTGGTTTTGGAACTGGTTTTGGAAGCCCTTGCCAACGTGCCACCAGTTGGTTTTTCTCACTGATGTTGATTCCAGCACTATATATATATATAAAGGATACATATTCCAGAATACTGTTTGTGTATGGATTCATGGCTCTAGACAGCATTGCAATAGGATAGGAATAAGCTGCAGAGGAGGAAAAAAAAAAAAAAGAGGAAAAAAAAGAAAATCAGACTGTGGCTGAACATCAACATCACGATCTGCAACACATCCGACACAGGATCCTAAGAGCACAACAGATAACAGCAAACAGATGGGAAACCCAGTGAACAAGGGATTAACATCAGCCTGATTCCCCCAACCCTTTCCAGGGAAGATGGATGTGCTGGATGAGTGCAGAGGGCACCCTGCATCCACCAGAATGACGCACAACTCAGTACAAGCCCCCCAGGTGACACCAAGCTGGGATTCCGGCCTCCTCACCTCCAACTATGTGACACTGGTCGTAAGCATCCCGGTCTCGTACGTCTAGCAGCAGGAAGGGGCAGTCAGGATAAGGCGTATCCTTCGCCTGGGTGCCCACTTTCTTATGAGAGTCCTTTTCTATATCCAGTTCACCGACACCGCTTATCAAACTGCAGGAGGGAAGCGGATGATGACGGGGTGAGCTCTCCCTCTGAACGCTTCTGTACCTCTCAACCATGAGACAGCGCTTCCCCCCCCCCCCCCCCCCAAGTTTTCCCAGTGGTTCATTTATGTTTTAGCAGCGAGGTAAAATAACCAGCTGATTTAAAATCAAACCAGCTATCTGCCATGAGAAAAGGTTGGTGTTGTGCGGTTGGCAGGCACCTCTGCAGTGTGGACCGATAGGATTCTCCAGCTCCGGCGTTGTTTATGAAGAGGACAGGACTGGGGGGGGTCCCATTGGGGCTTCCTTTGCCATTTGTGCCCGCTGTGAGTTCAGCATCTGATTCTGAAGCAGCAGAATTGCCATCTGGGGAGAGAGCAGGGCAGTAAGGTTAACGTGCTGCAGGGAAAGGACGAGGTTTTAAGACTGGCTTCTGTTTTTTTGAAAGGAAGCGCATCTCAG
Organism: Numida meleagris; assembly: GCF_002078875.1. NCBI lineage: Eukaryota > Metazoa > Chordata > Aves > Galliformes > Numididae > Numida > Numida meleagris. The sequence goes on from NC_034409.1 coordinate 1,139,095, forward strand.
CGACAGCCTCACCCTCATCCTCTCACCCCTGCTGAGAGCCCCACGTCAAAAAGGAGAAAGAGCCACGTGATTTCTGAGGGCTGAAGATCTCCTTTTTAGGAACTCAGCAGACACATAACGGCTCATCTCGTTTCTGATGTACGTTATCTGTGGAGTTACTGCACTAAAACTTCGCAGCGTGACAACTTTCCTACTCAGGAGCATTTCTGCTTTAGGACTTATGCACCTCGGAGCAGCATGGCTGCAGATGGGGTTATTTCCCCTCGCTTAAGGGGCGTGCTGTGGCTGTCAGGGCACAGTTGAACGGATGACAGCAATCTGCAGCTCCATCTCTTTGTGCTCACCATAAATATCGTTACCTTCCAGCTTGTGGATCTCCTCATTCGTCACTTCTAAGGTTTCGTCCGACAGGGAAGCAACCTGAACGACCTGCAGGAGACAAAAGCAAGCCACGCAGCCTTGAAACACATACATAGGTATCAGAGGACAACAGCAGGGATCATCTTAAGGAAAAATAATCCTCAAGCCAACGTATCTTTAACTCAGCACGCTTTCCCCTGGACTTAGGGGTCAAATATAGGTGCATATTTGAGAGAGATTTGCAATGCAAGGCCTATTTATTAAACAAAAGTTGTAACAAAAAGAAAGAATGCTCGGCCTCAGGACAAAGCAGGAAAAGAAGCTGCAGAAGAAGCCAATTAGAAAAGAATTACCCATTGTCTGAGGCTGCATAACCACAGGGAAGGCTTTGGGTAAAGCAAGGACAACGAGCACGAGAGAGAAGATCGATACGTACCAACTGGGCGAAAGTGGTCACCTTCAGTCTCTTAAACAGCTCGTCCTTTCGGTACCTGTAATCTTCAAAAACAAAACAGCAGAGGGTAACACACATCCCGGATCAACTCTTAGTTTTTGCTCATAGCAGGGGAAGGCGTTGCTGCCTCAGTCAGCCTGCAGGTTCTTGCAGGAAAAAAACAAAGGCAAGATTTTGGGGCAACAAGGATCAGGGCAGCAAACCTGGAGGCTCTGTGAAGATCAACACCAGTTATAAAGAGATATTGCCCAGGCAGGGTTAGAATAGAAAAGAAATGTAGTTGCTTTCACACTATTACTCTGTGCTTTCTGCGTGCTTTTCAACTGCATAAATCGGAGGCTGAGATGCACCCATGTTCTAAGCATTGCTGGAAACGCTGAGCTCCAGAATTAGATGTATACATTCAATCTGACTGATTAAGACACTCCAGGTTTCCTCACGCTGACAATTAATAAATCACTGGAACTGGAATTTAATACAAAGTGAGCAAGCAGCACCAGGGGTTTAACGCAGGCAACGGAACAGATTGCTGCAGAGACCAGCTTGAGGCAGACGTAATTGCTGCAGAGAGACAGGACTAATTAAATCTTAAGCCTGAAGACAAAGCTTAGAGAATGAGCAAACCCCATTGGAACGACTGGCAGACAACCAGAGCAGAGATGATGGAGCTCAGTGGTGGCAGGGATGGAAGCCTGAGTGCTCCGAGTGCTCCTCCTTTCCCTTCCTCCTTGCTTACGAGGCTTTACCCCTCACATCACCGATTTCCACTTGGAAATAAGGGAAATCCTTCCCATTTTTTTTCCAGTATCTTCAATAACTGTTGGGGGATTCTCCCGACTGGTCTCCCTCCGGCTAAGAGGAGCTAATAATGCAGCACAGAACCTTCATCCAATCCACTTAAGCAGCTCTAAATCCCACCATCTGCTGAACTTCCCCCTGTAAGCCACGGGGAGATGGGGGGGGGGAGGGCTCCAGCCCTCATCCCTGTAACTGCTGCATGAGGAACGACTGCGATGCTTCGCTTATGGGCAACACTCTGCGTGAGATTCCCATCCTGTTCCTGCAGAAGCAGGCAGATTCGTTGCCAGCATTCGGAGCTGAGCTCCTAAACTCAATGTCCTCCCCTGCCTGGCTGTCACCGGGCTGCAGAGCCCCGCGTGCTGGCTGCTGGAGAGCGTCACAGAAATAAAGGAGCTTGCCAAAGACAAATCAGTGCATGGCAGCGTCCGCTGCCCGCATCAAACCGGGGGTTTCAAGCAGAAACCAGCGGGTTTCAGAAAGTCAAAGAGCTGAAAGCCGTGCTCGTAGCTCTTGTAGGACTCCTCGGTCTCAAGCATCAGCTCCATGACTTTGAAACAACAGCAGCAATTCCCTTTTAGGTAGCACCTGCCCCGCGCAAAACCCAAGTCGTGGGAAGAGCACGAAGAGGTTTTGATTTAGGAGGACTAAAAGCAGCAAAGCTTACAGTGTAATGCGTGTACACGACACAGCAGTGCTTTAATTGTGACTACTGTGCAAAACTGGATGCTTTCTGCCAGTCTCAGCCAAGGATTTTTTATCCCAGAATAAGCTTTTACGGCCCAGATCTTCCCTTTAGCACCTGACAGTTGCTAGCAATGAGCCTGACCTGCCCGAGGAAGGATCTCAGCCATCACCAGAGAGTTCACAACAAAGGCTGCTCCTGCCCACAAAAGCAATGCCACGTACCTGGTTCTGCCCTGGGAGGTCCATGTGGGTTTTCTGACATTGTGCTTCAGGCTGCAAACGCTCTGTCAGATACAGAAAGTTCTCCGTGCTCCAGCACCGGAGGAAGGGAAGAGACGTGGCGTCTCTCCTCGAGTCTCTGCTCCAAAGGATAACGATCGTGCTCCCAGCTATCTTATTTTTGATTCCACTGCAGGCTCGGGGTATAAAGCCCCACTCTCTCACATTACACAGAGACAGAGAGCTCGCTGTGCTAGGTATTCAGAGCCGAACCCAAACGGTGTCATCTATCCATGAGAAATCAAGGGAGAGGAGTTTCTGAACCGCCTGGGAACACAAGGTGCCCATTCAGCACGAACACAATGGGAAAGTTCCTGCCGGACCCCAGAACCAGAAACAAAGGGACTTCTACCGGAGGAGAAATCAGATGCACGGGAGAGATCAAAAACCAACAGCACCGATACAACAAGATTCTCCGTGCTGATAGAAAAAGTGAGATGGCAACGCAGCGTTGGGCACTGAAATCTCAGTCTGTCAACACAGGATTTTGGAAAATAAGGGTGTTTCTCTCTCTTGGCTTTCCCAGAAGATCCGTGGTGCGTGGCAAACAAACAGCAACAAAGGGCCATTCTGCAGGAAGCCAAACACAAACACGTTGACGTGCCACGTTAGTGACCTCCCTTGCACGCTGAGCACAGCCACCTCACTGTGCCGCGGTAAGAACCGAGATGGGGCATTGAAAATCCTAATTAATCCTCGTTAATTGCGGGGATTTTTCTTTCACACCGGTAAACGCAGCTCGGGGGTTTAATGGCTTTGCTGGCTCTGCGTGAAAACAACGCTGACAACGGGTGGAAATAAGGCAGGAAAAGCTCAGCCTCTATCAGCGTGAATTTCAACACGCTGCTTTTCGGTGGGAACACGGAGCAAAGGACAGGACCAGCTGCGCTTCCAACAGCCCGCAAAGCCTCAGCACCATTAGATCCAACGAAATCACCCATTCTAACCCCCCAAAAAAGAGCTCAAGTGGCGTGAGGAAGAAATAGGATGCTTGAAAAAGCGGAAGGCGCACGCGAGAGAAGCAAAGGAGGAAAACTGCGGTGTTTCGTCATACTGCTGGTGCATGTTGATGGAGTTTCTCCCCATGGGCATTGTCAGAGAGGAGATCTCTGAGCAAGCAGAGGGCTCGGGATTCAGCCCTGCTGCTCAGTGCTCCTTCAGTATGGAACAAACCAACATGGTTATGTTGTGCCCCCCCCGTCCAGGTACTCACTTCTTTTGATTTCCTCCAACTTCTCAATGTATTTTGTCAGGCTGCTCCCTGTAACAACAGCAACCGAACAGCTTGTTACAAATCAGTGCTTTTCATCGGGGCTATGAAGGCTTAAATATCTTTAAGGAGGAAGAGATGGCCACGCTGAGGCTTCGCTGGACCTGCAAGCAGTGCTCTGTGGGTGAAAGCCCCTCTATGGGATACAGGAACTCACTGGGAATAGTCATAACTAGAAGAGCTCAAACCTTCCACGTGTACTCATGGTGCTATGGAAATTCCTCTACAGAACACAGCTAACTGCTTTATTTTACGGGATTTTCAGCATGGAGCACACTGTACAAACTCCACGCCAATCCCTCTCTGCTCGAAAGCAGAAGTTGCTCTGATGAGACTTCGGAGGGCGACGTCATTGCCTTCAGAAGGTCATCACCTGAAACTCTGTACATGAGACCGAATGTTCAGTCCCTGCGCTCAGAGAGCCGAAATCAGAACGTTGGTACCCAAACCCCACCTCTGACACACGGCACCAAGCGCAGCTGGGGTTGTACTGTCCTTTCCCCAACATTGCCTTGGGGGTACCAAGAGGTAAAATTCAATCACTTTAAATGTAAAAAAAAAAAAAAGCTCAACAGGGACCCTGCAAATAATCATTGTGACTTATACCTTTGCCATACATCAACTTATAGGAGAAAGGCCAACACGTAGCAACTCCGAGCTCAGTAACTTCTATGGGAGTGCTCATATGAGAACCTGACACGAATCACAAGGCGACTCTCACAAGATCACAAGTATCCCAGCTGCAACACGAGCTCTGACACTGCTGCCCAGGACTGGGGTAAAGCAGCTGAGAGGCTCAGCACCGCTATTCTTGTCATTCTCCCCATTCTGTCTGGGGGTTTTTAACCCCGTGACGTTGCCACTCACCGGTATCGAGGCGGGTTTTGATGTGCTGGTATCGGGGGTTCTGAGGGATGCGCCTGGTCAAGTACTGCAGGACAAGGGGGGAGGAATCAGTACACGACTGAAGTAAAGGAGAAATGATGGGGACACGGGGACGGCTCTAAGAGCACAGAGAGCAGAGAACGGCCCCGCAACACCCTCTAATTTCCAGCAGGACGCTCACAGATCTTCAGCTCTGTACCAATGCACCAAAAGGACTCGCGAGCCGGATTCCACCCCTCCCCACCCCATAACCTCGCAGGAATCCACCCCTTGCCCCACATCACACCTCCAGGCCCCGAGAACACCCCCAAATCCTAATTGCTCCCCACCCAGAGCCTGCCCTCTCCTCAGCCCTCCCCCCAACCCTTTACCCTCGGGGCCTTCGCTTCAAGGCCTCCCCCTCTAGGACCCCAGCCCCTCTCCTCAGGGCTCCCCCCGCGTTCCTCCCCTGCCCACACGCTGAGGGGATCCGAAAAGGTTCCCCTCCCCAACCCCCTTCGCCCACCTCCGGGTCCCCGACGCTCCTCCCGCTCGACATCGTCCCCCAACGCTTCTCACGCTCCACCGCCTCCCGCCGTCCGGCTCTGTCTGCCCCCACCACGCAACAATCCCCGCCCCGATTGGCCGCCCGCTGCCCTTTCAGCCAATCAGAGGCGGCGCGGCGCCGTTCAGCGGCCTGACAGCGTTCTGTCGTTGCCAGGCACCGGGGAGACGCCGAGGTGGGGGGGCGTGGCTAGGCCGAGGGGCATGCGCATGCGCAGGAGGCCCTGCCCACGAGCCGCCATGGCCGCGCGGGAGCGGCGCACCTGAGGGCGGGCGAGAGAGCGCCTGGGCTGAGGCCACGCCCACCGCCGCCAAGGGGCGTGGCCTCCGCCTGACAGAAGAATGGGGCGAGTGGGGAGGGGGCGTGGCTATAGAGAGGGGTGTGAAGTGCTGGGGGCGTGGCCTAAACGGAGCGCGTCGCGCGGAGGGCGTGGCTTGGACGCGGATGGGGCGGGGCTTAGTGGTGACGGGGCGGGGCTTAGCGAGGGGTGAGGTGTGCGGGGACGTGGGAACGGTTATGGGGACATAGGGAGGGTTATGGGGGCTGTGGGGAGGTTATGGGGAGGTAGAGTGGGTTATGGGGACATAAGGTGGGTCATGGAGCCATGGGGAGGGTTCTGAGTTGGGTGCTGTGGGGATATGGGAAGAGTTATGGGGATGTAGGGAGTGTTGTAGGGACGTAGGTATGTTCTGAGGCCGTGGGGAATGGTTATGGGGTCATGGGCATGGGAAGAGTTATGGGGATGTGAGGTTATGGGGACGTAGGGAGGGTTAGGGGGAGAGAACATTTATGGGAGTGAGGTTATAAGGCCTGGGATGTTATGGGGACATAGAGGAGTTATGGGAACAGGGGGGTGGTTATAGGGGTGAGGGATGGTTTGTGGGAATGGAAGGGGTTATGGGGACATGGGGAGGGTTATGGGTTCTATTGGGATGGGGGTGGGTTATGGGATTGAGTGGGCTGTGGGGTGCATGGAGAGGGTTATGGGGAATGGTTATGGGGACATGGGGAATGGGGACAGGGGGACGGTTATGGGGAATGGGAATGAGGACATGGAGGAGGGTTATGGGGACATCATGGGTGGTTATGGGGAATGGTTATGGGGACATGGGAATGGGGACAGGGGGACGGTTATGGGGAATGGGAATGAGGACATGGAAGAGGGTTATGGGGACATCATGGGTGGTTATGGTGATGGGGGGCTATGGGGATTGGGGGATATGGGTTGGATGGACATTTAAGGGAATGAAGTTATTGGGACAACCTATCCCACCTCCTGCAGGATGAAGGAGTGGTGGGTGCAGGTGGGGCTGCTCAGCGTCCCGCTCCTGGCCGTGTACCTGCACATCCCACCTCCACGGCTCTCCCCAGCCCTGCTCTCCTGGAAGGCTTCCGGAGCTTTCTTCACCTACAAACACCAAAGCATCTTCTACAGAGGTGAGGACGCCCCATGGCCCACCAGGAAATTGGGTTGCGGGCGATATTTGGGCAAAAATCCTTTTGTTTTGGTGGTGCCACATCTTGAGGTCCCTCCATTCCCTCTATAGATTCCACTGGTGCTGTGGGCAGCTCTGACGTCGTCATCCTCCTGCATGGCTTCCCCACCTCCAGCTACGACTGGAGCAAGGTGAGAACATGGGGACACCCCGCTGGGATTCCTCCCTCCTGGCAAAACTCCTATTTGCCTACATTTTTCTTCCTTGCAGATATGGGAAGGGCTGACTCAACGCTTTCACCGGGTGATTGCTCTGGATTTTGTAGGGTTCGGGTTCAGCGACAAGCCTGTACGTAGCCTGGAAGGAGGAGCTGTTGGGGGGCTTGGGAACTGGTGTTCATTTGGGCTTCACGTCCCAATTTCTTCCCCCATTTACAACTTCTGGAAAAGAAATGAGGCGTTCCAATAGCAGAAGGGATCAGTAAGGTTCGTGGTGGAGATGGGTTCAGACAACGCGTTGCCCTTCCTTGGGTCTGAGGTCCTTTGGTTATGGGGACATGGGGAATGGTTATGAGGACACCCCAACTGCTTTGGGATAGATTGAAAAATGCTGCCCTGAGCTCCCAGCTCCTCCATCAGGGTCTTTCTTTTGGAGTGTTCATGAGTTTACAGGGGCCATGCTCTCACACTGATTCTGCTTTCCTTGGCAGAGGCCCCACCACTACTCCATCTTCGAGCAAGCCAGCATTGTTGAGCGGCTGGTGCGTCACCTTGGCCTCCACCACCAGAGAATAAACCTCCTGTCCCATGATTATGGGGATACAGTTGCGCAGGAGCTGCTCCACAGGTTGGTGGTTTGGCTGCTTCATGTTCATAGAATCATGGAATGGTTGGAAGGGACCTTAGAGATCCTAGAATAATGGGATGTTGGGTTTGAAGGGACCTCAGAGATCCTAGAATCATGGGATGTTGGGTTGGAAGGAGACCACAGAGTTAATAAAACCATGGAATTGTTGGATTGGAAGGGACCTCAGAGATCCTAGAATCATGGGATGTTGGGTTGGAAGGGACCTCGGAGATGGTTGAATTCACAGGATGTTGGGTTAGAAGGGACCTCAGAGATCCTAGGATCATGGGATGTTGGGTTGGAAGGGACCTTAGAGATCGTTGAATTCACAGGATGTTGGGTTAGAAGGGACCTCAGAGATCCTAGAATCATGGGATGTTGGGTTGGAAGGGACCTTAGAGATCCCCCCAGCTCACAGAGGGTTTCACCATCTCCCCTTCTGTTCCCAGGTATGAGCACAATAAAACTGGCAGCATCCTGATCAACAGCCTCTGCTTGTCCAATGGAGGTGAGGTTTGCCCAGCTGTGGGATATGCGGTAGGGTCAATTTTTAGAGGTCTTTCGGCTCAGATTTTCACGATTGCTGAGGGGAAAGACTGGGAAACACAGAACAAAACAATTAGGGCATTACAACTCTGTTCTCTGTAATCCTTCCAGGAATTTTTCCTGAAGCGTGCTACCCCAGATTCATCCAGAAGGTGAGCTGCTGCCTAGGGGAAAAGGCACTCTGGAATCACCCATCTGTGCCCTACAGAGTGGTGATACCTACTTTTTCCTTCTGCCCCAGGTTCTCAAAGATGGGGGCTTCCTCTCCCCCGTCATCACGAGGCTGATGAACTTCTTCTTCTTCTCCAGAGGGTGAGTTGGGCTCCGTGATGCTGGGTCCCATCCAGGGGTGTGGGACATGGACAAGGGTCAGCAGAGGGATTTGTATACTGGGTATTTGGCAAAGAGAGATGGATCCCAGGCACCGTCCCAGCAGAGGTTTGCTCCTGCATTTGAATAATGGTTTCGATGCTCTGAGGTTGGAAAAGTGGTTTATTTTGCTGGAATCCTCTCCCACGAGTACGGAACTGCAATAAAACCCCTAAACCCACACTTCACATACGGTGTTGGATCAGGTACGTATTTTCACCAGATGTTGCACATTTCTTTGATTTCCAAAAAGCCTTCGGGCCAAACGCAAAGCGCATTTGGGAGATGACGTGTAGGGTTTGCTGGCGGCCAAGCGTTTCACAGTGCAAGGTGGGAGTGCTGACCCTTTTGTGCCCTCTTTTCAGGCTCGGCGCTGTCTTCGGGCCCTACACGCAGCCCTCGCAGGCAGAGTACTGGGACATGTGGACGGCGGTGAGGACCAACGATGGCAATCTCGTTGTGGACAGGTAGGCTGCTGGGATTGCTGCAGGAGCTCTTGAGTTTGACGCTCTTGAAGGTTGCCAATGCTCAGCCAGGTGTCCAGATGTGGGATTTTCAGTCTCCAGCTGCTTCTGGTGGGCTTTGGGATCACTGTTTACCCCCAGAGAAGATGTGGGGTGTGATCTGTGTAACAGCGGGCTTCCCTTCAGTATTTTGCAGTACATAAACCAGAGGAAGAAGCACAGAGACCGCTGGGTTGGGGCTTTGATGTCCACCTCTGTCCCACGTGAGTAGGAACTGGTTTTCTTCCATTTGGAGTGAGGCTGTGGGGAATCGCTCCCATCTCCTGCAGGCACCGAAGCGTGGTGCTGGCTCCTTCCATTCATCAAGGAGCTTCTTGCAATGCTGATGAGGACTATGAGGCTCACATTGGGTCTGTGCAGGGGTAGCTCCAGTTTCAGGTTCAACGGGGTTGCCTCCTTGGCTTGGCTGAGGATGTCCTTGGATACAGAAGCTCAATTTGCGCTTCTTCCTTGCAGTGCATTTAATCTACGGGCCCCTGGACCCTGTGAATCCACACCCAGAGTTTCTCCAGCTTTACAGGTAAGACACAGAGCAGCAGGACGCAACTGGGGTTTCATTTTGCAAGGGGTTTTGTCTCAGTTCCCTTTCCATCAAGGTTGGTTTTCCTTCTCACCTCCGACCTACGCAGCCAGGCAGTACATTAGTTTGGAAATTGCTTCCCAATTTTAGGCATCAAAGTCACAATTCTTAGTCACAGCTATCATGCATGTGATAATAAGTCTTAACTGTCTGACGTGGTTAAGTCCAGAACGTAGAATAGGGGTCAGCTCCAGCTCTTCGAGGGTTTTTGGTGCCAAAATCAAGTTATGGACAGAATCCCAGCTGTGCAAGAAGGCATCACCAGCTGGTTGCAGGCTGAGCCTGCTGCAGTTCCCGTGCTTAAGTCTTGCTCCATTCTTCCAACAGAAAAGTGCTTCCCATGTCCACAGTGTCGGTGCTGGATGACCACATCAGTCACTACCCCCAGCTGGAGGATCCAACAGGCTTCCTGAATGCATATTTGAACTTCATCAACTCCTTCTGAGCTGCTGCAGCTCTGTTTGCTCTCTGTTTACAGCTCAAGAGACCTTGATTTTTATCTCCAGATCCAAGACTTTGGGTCTGTAAATCCCCCGAAGTATAGACAGTGATGCTACGCTGTATTTGCACCTGTCAAGGAGCATCTAAGCACCATGATTTAGTCTTTGGTGATCTCTTTTTACAAGGAGGTCAACACAAAGGTCCCTCCTTCCCCCTGTATTCCCAGCTTTTGATAGAGGACTTTCCACAGCTTGAAGCCCAGGAGAAAGCTGCAGTGGTCTTTGGTGTTATCTGACAAGGTTCAGAGAATTGTTATTCCGCAGTACAAAAGGAATATGCCATTCATAGGTGAAGTGTAATCTCTATGTACATTGGCTTTTTTGTCTCTATTTTACACAAAAAGATTTTTTAAAATTGTACATTTATGGGCTAGCAGACTCTGCAGGTTTTGTGTGTTTTTTTAACTACTTATATTTAACAGCACCCCTTTAGGAATAAGGGGCTTCTGCTGAATCAACAGCCCCTATGGGCTCATTTTTTGAATTGAAGACTTGGAAGCAGACAGAATGAGAAGAAGAATTTTCTATTTTATTGACAGTAATTCATATGAATTCCACCCCTTGGACCAGTGTTTATTTTCTGTTAATAAAAATCAGTTTTGACAAAAAAAATCCAGTTCCGTTTTTCTTACCACCTACGTCTTTTTATTTTCCCTGCTCTACTGCCAGTGGCCAGAGATACAATAAGTTAGAGAGGAATGAGCGAGTGACGGTGAGGGAAAGGACAAAGGAAAGGCTCAGTACCAGCCAGCCACTACTGTGACATCATACAAAATATTTACCAAATTGAGGAGTAAAAACGACATGCAGAAGGGCAGACGGGCCGCTTGATCTGGTTAACACCCAACTGATGCTTGCAAAGTTTCCACTGCAGCTGAGGCACTGTAACCCTCAGCCTACAGAAGCCAGGATGACATCTACAGGCATTTCTTCCTTGCTTCTGACTGTCACCTGCATGGTCACGCCATCTCCCAGCGCAAGCCTGGACCTTACCAGCACATCGCAACCACCTCTGTATACACCTGAAGAGCAAAAAGAACAAGGAGACAGACTGAGGTTGTGGCCATTTGCACTGGGACTGGGGATGGGGCCAAAAATATAAATCCCCTCGGTTCTTGAGGGCAAGACTGGAGATAATAACAGACATCCAGACTCAGCGTGAGTTGCTGGGGGGGCTAGGCAGATTTAAATGGGCAGAAACCAGGAAGGGATTAGCTCAAACTCACTCCCAGTTTGAGAAGGCAATATGCTGCAATCCTACCATGAAGGCACAGTCCACTGGCTCAACTTCCAGGTGCTGCCCAGAAGTGTAAGCCTGAACCATAGTCACCAAATACATGTGGACACAACTGGCCCTTTTAGGATGTGGCTGTGGTGGCAGGAACTTGAAAACAAAATGGTCCTAGGAATCTACTTCCAAGATAACACAACTGGCAAGGAATTTAATTAAGTGTTTTTGGAAGTTCTTATTTGAAGGATTCACTGCTGTTCCCACATGCAGAATACCTTCGTGCTGAGAGACACGCAGCCTAGCCTGAGTGCACCCACAATGGCAGGCTGCAAAATGAGCACCAGCTGCATTCAACTCACAGCCCTCCACAGAGAGAAGTGACGAGAGCAGAATCTCCTCCCCTACTTCCCATCATTTAGTAAAAATCTGTCTGTGTGGGAAACGTGGTAACAAATAGTGTGGATACGTACCGGCTAAGTAGAGCGTGTGAGAATTTTTGTTCTCTGGCACTTTATCTGATCGCTCACAGGGCTGCATGCCCAAGAACTTGATGATGTTATTGACAGCTTCTGCATTCAGAAATTGAAAAAGAAAAGTTATCTCCAGCCCGGTGCCAAGGTTTCTGTGAGAACACACTAACTTGTGATGCCCTTCCCTTCAACCAGCCCCAGCCTGAGAACTGCCAAGCTTCCGCTCACGACAGTCCCGACACTGCAACACAAAGCTTTGGTGCTGGGACATGATATCACATTAGAAGGCACCAAATCCTCCTCCTCCCACACTACCTACCTCCTCAGAGTGGAAGATTTACCAGGATTACTACATGGGTCAGTAATAAATGAGGAGAGATCATCTTACCGTCGAGGGTTTTAATGGAGCCAAGTGCAAAGGTTTCTTCTTTCTCGAAGTCATCTCCCACTTCTTCCCATGCAGCTGCAAAGTTGGGCTTCAGAACCTTCTGAATATGATCAGACACTGTCACCTCCAAGTCTTCCAACTGGTAGAAAAAAAAGCAAGGGAGATTTTCAGCTGCCAGTTACAGAAGGGATTCAGCTCTTGGAAGGAAAAGCAAAGGCAGGGCAGCACTGTGATGAGACAACCCTGGCATGCCTGGCTTTAATTTCAGGAGAAACGTAGAATAATACGCTAAATTAAAGCTGAGCAGAAAAATCAGTATTTTATCTTCACATGGCACTAAAGCCAAACTTTTGGCAGAAGTTTGGTTTTGGGTAAGGATTTAAGCAGCCACAAGCTGTGAGATTTGGGTAACAATGTTTCAGGTACACGCTGTGTTCTCCCCTATTGGCTTCAGATCTGAAAGAAAACTGTCAGTCCAATGGCCATCTACTCAAAATTAATGACAAGAAGACATAAAAACAGCCCAGAACTCACCACGTACTCATCGTCATAGCCATCTTCTTCTGGGACTCCTGTGTTTGGGTCGCAGTCCCGAACAGTGAACTTCATTGTGCAACTGAAAGTACAAGCAACTGGGGAGGAAAGGAAAAGCCCATACAGGTTAGTGGTGCAGTTTCTTCTGCTCGAGCCCTTGCTTCCCAAAAAGGAGCTTGGAGGAAAATACATCAGCTTTTGCCCAAAAGACAGAGATGTGGCAGGGGTCAGGGTACTTTTCATCTTCGTATAAAATCTCTCCTTAGGCTCCAAGATGAAGACCAAAGGAGGATCTTAGAGGGGGAGTATGCCATAGTGTGACAAGCACAGCTCCACCAACTTGCAGGGTGCTGCAGTGTGGTTCAGTCAGCATCAGCCACCAGAGAAACACTGCAAGGCTTCCTGGGAAGTGGGTTACGATCCAAAACCACAGCTTAGGGAATTCAGACTCGTTCTGATCTGCTCTGGTTTAAAGTGCTAACCAAGAAATCCAGCTCACTGATAAGCTGTCGTGTTAAATCAACTTCAAATCCAACAGAGCTTATTTGAAGTGCGAATAAATTAGGAAAGAGAAGTAAAGGCATCATCTACCAATTGATTTTTACCCCATTAGCATTTTCATTTTGCTGATTCTGTTCCCAAACACCACCCAGCATCCACGTCTTCATCGACTCAAGATAATAAATTCAGTTTCCCTTATCACCTGCATTCTAGCCCTCGCTACCACCTCATTTTTCATCACCCAGCATGAATGATTAGTTAAAAAAATCATGTCCACTATTTTGCACAAACATAGGTCCTACATAAAAACAAGCATGTAAGGCAGATGAGAAAAACAGTGCCAGGATCTCAGTATGGACTCAGCAAATCCCACACCCTGAACGTTTTAACAGCTGATGGGTACCTGCAGTGGGGTCATCCTGGGGCATCTGGACGAGGGTGTAACACATGCCCGGCTGGTTGTAAACCAGGCTGGGTGCTGGGATGCAACAGATCACGTCATACCCATCCGACGGCTCCATCTGCACAGTGACTCTCTCCAAGAGCTGATCATTTAACGTGTTTGTGCAATCAAACTGCAGAAGTATAAGTTGAGAAGGTCTCAAGCATGGAAGAAACGTTTCTGATCAGCAGTTTTCCCCAAATGAGCTGAAATGCTCCACTGCATACAGCAGGCATCCTGTGTCTCTGACCCACACCTGCTTTTCTCACTGAACAGCTGCTCTCTCCAATTTTACTACAGTTCTCCAGCAGATGGATGGGGGTTATGATCCTCTCTTTTTTTTTCTTTTTTTTTTTTAAATCATTTTTTGAGGTGAGCAGCACATATCTCAATTCTATTGTGCAACTCTGTGAAAAGGAAAGCTGTTCTCTCCAGGGCACAGTGCCAATGCTGCTTGTACTGCAGTCTGGTCTCATTAAAGGCTGACCCCTACTGCACGCTGGCAGCAGTGCTTTATTTCCCTTAGAATCATAGAATGGGTTGGGTTGGAAGGGACCCCAGGGATCATCAAGTTCCAACCCCCTGCCACGGGCTCCAAGCTCCAAACCAACCTCCAGATCTGGTACCCTTACCTGGAAAACAATGTGATTTGTGAACACATGTTTGATACAACGAACGAAGTACTCTGTTTCTGCTTCTGTGAGCTGCACTGGTTCTGAAGATTTGAATAATGGCCCCAAGCTTTTGAACTCTGGAATGGCTGCCAGTTGCTCTGCACAGAGAAGAAAAGGAAACAGACACTTAGTGATGGGCATGTGCATCCCTCCCACCCGACCTGTGGCAATCCTCCCACTACTTCAAGCATGGATCTTCTCTCATACCTTGGAATATATCCTGACGTGAAGGAGCAACTTTTTCAGGTTTGCTGGTCACGAGGGAAATCTCTGTGACAAGAAAAGACGTTGCTCTGTCAGCTCCACTGTGCAGTTTTAAATGCCTTTGTATCTCTGCTAAAAACTCATTAACCTGTAGCATTTCACACATGCTGCTCTTTATCACTGCCACTTCATTGCACACACATTTAAAAGTCTCTTCTGCTGGGCAATATTGGATTGCAAGTAAAGGGGAGGAAAGATCTGATGAAGAAAGGGCACTGTAATCTAGAATAGCCAGCAAGAAGCTCACTGCACTGACTGCATGACTGCTCCAGTTTCAGTACACAGCACAACCACAGCTGTGATATATGAGCACAGCAATGCTCAAGACAAGCTGTCATTTCTCAGAAGTCATTCACTTCTTTACCCTGCTTAGGTGAGAACATTCGACCCATAGAATTTGAAATCCCATATCTAGAAGATAAGAAGAGGAGGAAAAAAAACCAATATTTTCTAGAAAGGTTGTGCAAAGTCAAGATGCAAGATTACGCAAGACCAGGGGAGAAAGCCAGTGAAGTGACTTAGTTCTTATGAGATAATAAATTCTAATGACATACAAATTCCCTTCCAATAAAATCAGCAGAATAAATAACACCATCTTGCCAACCCATTGTTTTTCTTTTTCGGATGAGGTTGTTTTCCTTCATCTGTGAAGCCCAGACAGGCTTGCTTAGGCAAAGTCTGTAACACTAAACTGTGTGAGGCATTCAGCTGAGCCACCTCCAGTCTTGGCCTCACCCTACTTAGGACAGCAGCCAGTTTACAGACATCAAGTATCATTATGGCAACCTGAATGCTTACAGCCTTGCCTAGAACCTGATTACAGGGAGCCTGAGCATTACCTGCTTTCTGTTCAAAGACCGGTGCAGTAGCCAGTGGAACTGTTTTCATATCAAAAGGTTTGTCAGAAGGCTCCAGTGTGTATTGGTGCAGGGCTTTCTCCATTCCAGGAACAGAGACAGTCAGCCCTGCAAAGCAGAACAGCAGACAGAAGATTTCAGTTTTAGAGAACTGTCAAAAACCTACAGGCACGATGATACAGGGTTCACAAATGAACACTGCCAGTCTTGTATTGCCCGCTGCACTAGAAGCAACAGGGCACCAGAGTCTGAAAAACTTAACAGTGTGCCAGTCCCAGCCCTCCTGAAATCAAACAAAGTAAAATTATTCAGAAAGTTCTTCTCTGTAGCCTGTCCATTGGCTGAGAAAAAGTCCTGTATGGCATCTAGAGTTCACAGCTAGACAGATATTGTTTGGGCTTTGGCTAATAAACAGCTGGTAAAAGTACTTTCATTTCTTAGTGAACACACACACACTTGCATACGTGCACACACATGAAGTACATCAAGATCCTAAAAAAGCTGCTCTGAAGATGACAGAGAAAGTTGCCTTTCCAGAGGGTACTGGAGTCTAAATACACCTGAGAGAAGTCATGCTGCAATAGTCTTAAATCTTAATCCCTGTTTGTGTGACCTTTTAGCCACAGACCATAAAACGTTTTTATAACCTGCTGTCACACCAAGATGTGTCATCCCCATTTTTTCCTCACAGAAGTTAGAGCAAAGGAAGAGGCAATGATCAAAACACCCATTCTGTATTCCTGCTCTGTTTACCTAGACAAACTTGCCCATATTTTGCTAAATGTGCCACTCTCAGCTGGCATAAATATCGCCCAGCAAAGCGCTAGTGGCAGAAGAAACACACAGTTATGTTCCTTCTGGTTATTCTGACCCAAGTTACACAAGATGCTTTACAGTAAAACTCTTCTTACAGCAATAAAACCCATCCACAGTGTGAAATAGCAGCTCAGGCTTCAAGGGTGCATAGATTCCTCCCTATCACTCACCATTAAAGATGTAGGCAGCATTGAGGGCTATCTGCCTCTGCTGAAGAACATTCAAGTAGAACGTTGCCCTGTCCCGAACTTCGTCATCGCTGTCCATCATGCACCTGTTGTGGAGAACAGGAGGACAGCAGTCAGCTCTCTCAGGAAGGTAAAGGCAATTTATGAAGGCTGAGTGGTCTTAGCAAGAGATGCAAACCTGTGAAACTGGAACAGCTGAGGTCACTACTCAGCCACACACCAGTTACTATTTATGAGTAACATGGAAACCTGTTTTCTTACTCCAGATGGACGCAGCAGTACGCACGCTCACTAAAGCACTGCAGATTTATTGCCCTCTAAGGAACATTCTCTTCTCAGATGAGTTGATGACTAATCACATTGTTCATTGACACACCCTCAGCAGTGCTGTGCTCCTTCCAGACAAGAAGGAAGACACCCTCCGCTCAGCAGAGCCAGCACATGTTCTGGTTTGGTCTAACTTGCTTCTTCATGGAGACAGACTGCCCAGTGTCATCAGCTCTCAGCACATACACAGCAGTCATACCCACTCACCTCTGCAAAAGCACCAAGATGCTTGGAAGAAGATTCTCATTCTGGGCACCAAACTTTGCTAATGCACTTACAGCAGCTAGAAGAGAAAAAAAGGGAGGTGTCAGAGGTGCTAAAGCTATAGGCAAACAGGTTTTTACAGCCAGATGCAGAGTGCTGTGTGTACTGTTCTCCTGCAGCTCCAATTACAAAGGTTGTCACTTTCATATCACAAACTCCTTAGCAATATGCAAAGACCAAACTACATCCATATTTTCAGAAAGAAATCGTTCAGTGTTAGGGATTACAGACCAAGTCCATCTTAACAGCCCTGCAACTCTTTTCCAAGAGAATTCTCCACCAGAGGACCTCATTCCAGGTAGCATCAAGTCGTTCTCACAACCGATGCGTAAAAATGAGTTCCTCATAATACCTCTGGAATAACCACTGCCTCCCACACCCACCTTCAGCCCCGAGATTTCAAACAGAACTGAGACATGAAGCCAGCCAGCATTTGAGGAGAACTTACCAGCCCTCACAGCCTCGTTCTCCAGCACGACCCTGTTGAATATGAAGCGGATGTACTTGGATGGGGATGGAGTCCTCGGCCCCTCTTTTCCCAGCAGGTGCAGGATCTTTGTGGCGAGGACAGTGTGCTCGCAGTCTTCAATGAACTCGCAGAGGTGAGCCAAGCCAGATTCCTTGCTCTCAGGATTCTCCTCGATGATGCTGATTATACAGTCCACAATGGCTCGCTTGTACTCAAAGCCTCCCTGGGAAGAGGAAAACAAGAACACTCACCAGGCAGGCAGAGCTCGGACCACAGTGCTGCACAGCTCCCCTCAAGCTTCGATTACTTCTTTCCATTAAGGAAAAATAAAACGTTTGTACATAAGCAGAAAAGAGGAGGCAGGCCGGGTAATCTAATAGGGTCTTCCCAGGTCCCATGGGTCAATATAGGCACAGCATTTTAGAATTTCTTCAGATTGCTTCTTTATGTACCAGCTCTAATTCATAAGCATCGTTCAGACAGCTTTGGCCCACAAGATAAACGGGGTTTTGGTGATCCCTGAGGCTCTGTTGTTGTCATGCACCCACTGATGTAAAACAAGAGACCCTTCCCACCATCAGAGCTACCTGCCAAGATCTACACAAAGGAAGTTTCAAACATACATCGTCCCTGAGCATGTTGGAAAGGAAGGTCATCATGACGCTGTGTTTCCGAGGGTATTTCTGGCACAAAGCACTGATAGCCTGCACTACCACTACCTGCAAAACAACAGAGAAAGACGTTAGTGGCACACACTAACCTTCCTAAGAAGGACACTGGCTTCTCACGGTCTCAAACTGTCATCCTGACAGATTACATTCTTGTACAAGGACAAAATCTGGTGGTGGACTCTCAGCGTGAATGCATGAACAACTCCACGCCAACACGCTGCAAGACTTGGCTCTGCTAGGGGGACTGCATTTTGAAATGAATTCAAAGGCACATTCCTCCCTCTGCCCTCTGATGACCCTGACCTTACTCTAACTTGACCGGTCACATTTTGTCCCTAAAAGCTCTTTGCAGTTTCAAACTTACTGTTTTATAAGCAAAAGAAGTAAGTTTCAGATAAGACCGCTGTACACTGATATCAGCTTTGCGTAGGCATGCTATACACCTCAAAGCAGCTCTACAGTGTAAGAGGGACAGGTACAGATGAACAGTCCTTAACCAAGTTATTACCTGATTTTGCAGTGACTAAGCTTAAAAAAAAAAAAAGATTAGAGTGAACTGTAAGTTTCCACTTATTTCTGAAGTATCTGACTGAAGCAACACAGACTCAAGGAGAACAGTTAAAATCCCTCTCCCAAAGGGGAAGCAGAAAACAGTAATTTTATAGGAAACTGCACAGGAGTCAGTTATCTACCAAATGATGTTTATCCTTTTTTTTTTTTGGAGTGGTGAGAGGAAATGAAACAGTGTATTCTGACAGCTGGAAAACAGATGAGTACACCTTCTGAATTTAAAGCTGGCTTCGCTCGATCGGGCTAATAAATCACCGGGGGATTAACAAACGGGAAAAGCTAAATAAAAACAAGAATGGGAGAAAAACCTGCAGCTGGCAAGAGCAGAGGCCTCCAATGCCACACCTTAAACTCATCTGATATTTCTGACACGAAGGAAGAGATCTGTTTCATGAGTCTGTCTACACTGCTCTCGCTCCCTGTCTTCAGCAGGGTGGTGATGGCGAGGGTAGCGATGCTGCGGTTGGAGTCGGTGATGAGGTTTTCCAGGTCCAGGTTGCAGGCAGTGACTGCAGATGGATGCTTCATGGCCACCTGGAAAGGAAACCATTTCAAAGCTACAAGGGAGCAGTAACCTCCTGCAAGTCCAAGCTTCACTGGGCATCTGTTCACAAAGCATCTGTTTGGTTTTGGTGTTTTTTTTTTTTCTCTCCAATCACTGTTCTGTTCCACAAGGATTGCAATTCAACCTACATCATATGAGTGCTGGCAGGATTGCAATTCAACCTACATCATATGAGTGCTGGCAGGATGCAACCAGAGCTCAGGTTCTTCACTTTTTGAAAGGAACTCCTCTAACTGTACATTACAGCTCGTGGGTTTTACAGCCGCGTGGCTTGACCCAAGTCTTGCTCTGCTTCTGTTGCAGCTTTGGAATCAGAATGTTATTTCCTCCATGCGTTCTATTTATACTTTTTGCAGCATTAAATACTGAAGGCTCTGCTCCTTATACAGCTGAGAGCTCACAAGTTATCCAGCTACAGCTTGTCCCAGCCTCGTGGTCCAGAAATGAGCAAATATAGCTCGAGTGCAGAAAAGATTTCTGTCACACCAGAAAATTTGGCATGGAAAAGCCAATCCTCCAACAAGGGGTATTTCTGAATACAGAAATCACACGAGCAGTTGCTCTGCTTTAGGTAACACACCATCAGGCACCGAAGTCTGGCTTCCTCTGAGGCTCAGAGACTTAATGCTTGTTTAGAAGATCTTGGAAGCACTCACTTTATTTAGGGTCCGTACGGCTGCATATCTCAAGACAGGTTTGGGAGAGCTGCAGAAAAGCTGGAGCACTGAAAATAAAGAAACAAGAAAAGTAACTCATGACAAAATGCTACAGAGTAGAGAATGTTTAATAAAACCTGGCTCTGGGCACCGTATGAGAGCCCTTATGCTCACACCAGATGTGGAGAAGGAAGTTGCTTTGTACCACTCCTTTGATATTGAGAGGGGCAAGTAGTAAAGTCAGAAGTCACCGCTGCAGAAAATCAAATCTCTTCTTTCTAAGCATGGGAGAGGGAAGCCTAACGTATTCCCACTCAACTGCAGATGGCATGCTGAACATTCATGCAATTCCATCTGTAATCTACCACGAGTTTCAAAAGCAGATTAAAAATTGGCCTTCAGTTTTACACCTTACAACAGTAACACGCTGTTTGTCTAGTAGCTAGCGACACATCTGTGCTATCAAGTTCTCCTCCACCTTTTCCCTCCCACCTTCTCTTTCTGTAGATGGCACTTCTGCTGCCCCCTCTCTAAAGCTCTGAATGAAATGGGGAAGAAAGAATCAATTTGCTTCCCACCCAGAAGCCCCTGAACTTGAGGACAATCAGAACATTTACGCTTAGAGTCTAGTGCTTCAGTTAAGCTGCACTTGTCTCTCCAATGTGTTTTTCCACCCTCTCTATCAGCTCAGTCAGTGGTAAAAAAGGACTCTTGGACCAACCTGAAACAGCAGGTGCCAGCTCCCTTGCTGTGCAGTTTGGCAAATGGATGATGGCAGAAGCAGCTTCATAAATAACCATCTCGTGCTTATTCCGCAGGCAGCTCTCAATGAAGTCAAACAGGGGACTTTCGTGCCTACAAACAGAAGACATCCCACACTGTGATGCTGAACCACATACAAATCCTAACACGGTGCTTCTGAGAATGTGACAGGAAGCACAGTGAGCACATGGGTTCTCTTGTTTCTGGCACTGCTGCATTGCTCAGCTCACACTCGAGGAATAAAACTCCAATTCACTATGTACTATTCCATTAGTCTTGAGCTCATCTTCTGCAAGCCAGAGCTCCTTGTATTCTAGAAATACTTTGTCAATTGTGTATCACACCTCACTAATAAAAACTTCCATCCATCAGAGAATTTCATCAGGAGATGAACTTCTCACAGACCTCCTCTGCTAGCCTGAGATTAGGAGAGATCCTTCTGTCTGTGTCACTGTAATATAGGTAGATATTGTGTTTGAAATGCATCTAACTAGAAAAGCACAGAAGACTCCTCCCCTCCAGAGATGGCCCAGCAGTTTATATCCAGCTGATTTCTGGTGGCACGGTGTCAAACCCAAACCAAAAAAACCAAACCTCATCACACAACTACCACGCAAACCACTACTCAGCCCCGTCTACTTCTTGCTACTCCTTACCTCAAAGCACAATTAATTGTGTAATTCACATGCTGCCTCTTTCTTACCCCTCTTCAGACTCCTTCAAGAGTTTGCTTGCAATTCGGATCAGCATGCAGTATGCAAACTGGGATTTCAGGCCAGACTTTGTGAACTTATTCAGCATCTTGGAAACGGCGAGACGGTCGTTTTTCCTAAGGTGATAGAGCAGCCCCAAAGCATGGTACTAAGAAATCAGAAAGACAGGCACAAGAGCACGTGGAGATATTAAATACACACTGCAGTTGCAAAAGGCAAGTTGTTAGCCCTCTTTTGTGCCTGACAATTGCAGTTTCCTAGCAGAAATTCCTTCTAACCTCAAATGATCTGAGTTTCCTGACAAGCAGCAATGATCTGCAGTATTTTTTTCCCCCCGTTTCCCCATTGAGAAAGCCTAAAAAGAGCTATTCAGTCACTTCCTTCCCTTTTCTCCCCATTAAATGTCAGAATTCTTCGGCTTGCTTCACTGTGATGCACAGAAAAGCTTGCTTTTATAGAGTATGCTTGATATCCAAGGTATCTCAAACCCTTCAAACTGCAGCTGACTAGAAAAATCCTTCACACCTCTACAGTGAAAGTCCAAACTGTACGAAGTCTGAATTGTAAAGTACAGAAGTCCAAACTAAAGTACAAAGGAACACTTCCAGTTGCTTGCCAAGGTTTTTTTTTTTGCCATAAGACTGATTTACATAAAGCTTAACGAAGCTGCTAATTAAGCACAAACAAAGCTGGTTTTGCAGACTTGTTGCTCATTCTGTCCCCTAACACTGAACATATGGAGTATTTCCTTTCAAAAGCTCTCAGAATATTTGTGCAAAGATTCTGCTAACACAGACACAGAAATCTGGCCTATTTCCTGTGGTCTTGCAGTAAGTGGCAAATCTTATGAAGGCCAAGATAAAAGATGCTGCTGTTCTGGGAAGCAGAGAGATCGTTTCTTCAGCTTGTTGACAACTCAGATTCAAAGCTCTTCTTCTGCAACAACTGTGAAAGCTGCCAGTGGCATTCCAGCTACCAGAAGACTTGTGGGGAAAGGGCAGAGCATTGCAATAAAGCACCACCTCTTAATTAAGAAACCTGCAGCGGGATCGTGGGAAAACTCATCATCATTTTTGAAGCTGTGGAATGGTTTCCCCTCTAGACAAAGTGACTATTTCTTAAGAGAACGATAAAATGTAATCGGTATTAATTCTTTTTTTTTCCTAAGGTTCTTTGAAGAACTTACAGAATACCACTGAAACATACCTGTACCATGATGTTGTCACTAGAAGCTGCTTCCTGAGCTTCGTTGATCCATCGTTTGACCACGTCATAGCTGATCTTCATCATATGCTGGAAGAAGCCACAAACTGAGACTGCAAACAAGCTAATAGCAGAAGCACTGAGAAGTATATGGGCATTGCTTTGATCCACCAGTGAAGCCAGTCTCTTTACCCAAAGCACCTATAAACCACGGTTTCTCCTGCACCTAAGTGCAAGACTCTCAGACTTTCACTTGTATTTTTCCCCTTTAATACAAACATTAAACTAACAGGGTATTTTCCAGCCTTTCCTCTTCAACAACAGAGAGAAAACACACTGAAAGTCTTCATCTGGCCCTCCTGCTACCTATCAGCAAAAATAATCTTGAATGGCAGTCTTATCAGGGCAGCAATTCCACTGAGCTCCTTTTCGCATAGCACACAGCAAGCTGCTTTTACTTTCAGTTGCAGAACTCAAATGCTCTTTCAGAACCACCAGCACCCATTCTTTCCTAGCACAGAAGAGGTTATGTTTATTTACTCACCAAGCTGCTCAGCATTTTCACAGCCATCAGTGTACTTCACTTTTGAAAAACCAAGACAAGCCCCTCACCAGTTAAATTAATGTTCCACACTAACTACATGCAGAGAGCAATTGGCACTTAAGCTGTTACAATCCATGTACTTTAAAAGGGAGAGGACATTAAAGAAGGAGATAGAGAAGAGAGGTTGTTTGAGACCCAGGAAATTCCACTGCTACTATTTTTGTATATTTTCCAGTGGGGAGGGAAAGAAGAATCATATCAAACAAAAGGGAGATGAAGAGAGGACAAAACAAAGGCCAACAAAGCTACACAAACAGCAGACTAGTCCTCCTACAAACACCACAATGTACAGATTTACAATGATCTGCTGCTTTACTTACTAAGGAAGACACCAGTGCAGAGCTAGACACACTGGGGACTTTGTCCACAATGGCTTGCTTCATGTATCTCTCAATGGCTTGTAACATTGTACCCTGTGAAAAAGGAGAGGGAGAAAGGTGTTGATACTCAACCTCTAGAGGCAGAGCATAAAAGCAGCTTTAAGACAAAAACATACGCACAACATATTCAAAAAACCTCTTAACCCAATTCTAAAAACACTTAATTCTGCAAGTGCCCACTCCTGAAGGTTCAGTGACACAATCCAAGTCCACAGCAAAGTCATCTTAGAGCACAAACCACATCTCTAAAGCTCCTGCCTTTTAACTCCATGGTTAAGGTGCTATAGCTCTACAGAATTAACACATCAGTAGAGGGCTTCAAGCAGCCCTCCCTAAAGTGGCAGCTCCACTTCTATTCTAAGAATGCACCTTGCTACAGAGCAGTCATTTGATTTTAAATACACTTGCCATCTCTCCAACAGAAGTGTTGTGATTTGTACTTACATCAGTGATCCTGCAGAGTGCTCTGATGGCTGGGCCTCGGTATACATCTTCCTTCCCTGTCATGTCTTTGGTCAAGCTGAAATAACCAATGACAGCCTGTTAACACTTCCTTAGTATCTCGGTGTCTCAGTTCTTTTGTGACATTCAGCTCCTCTCATTTAATTATTTTTCAAGCAGTTACCACGTAACTGCAAGGATCCAGGATGGCTTGAAACAACGTCTTAAGAATTAGCCATTTGAAAATTAACAACATTAGAGTCTGCAGAAATACAGAATGCTATAAAATACACTGTCCATTAAATTGCTTTGCCACGGGCCTGGCTTATTTAGCTCCTTTACTCTGCAGAATTACAGAAAATCCCAGCAGCTAAAACAAACATGTGTCAATGCAGCTACTTGTTTCAGAGCTCTGATACTGTGTTTCCTGAAGTTCTACTACCTGCTTGTGACAATGATGACATCCTCAGAAATATTGGCCATCTCTTTGATAGTAAGGTAGCACATTCTTCTAAGGGTTTGCTGTGAAAATACATTGCAGAAAACCTTTAAACTCAAAGGCACTTATGAATGAACACTCCCTAGAAGTTTTAAAAGTAAACGAGACACAGAACTCTTCCCCCCCGTGTCTATACAAAGCACAAAAGTAAAACCATGTTTGGTGACCAGATACCAGGCTTCCTGCTTTCAGACAAATCAGGAAACAAATAAGAGAGATGTCTCATAAAATGACAGGACTAACAAAATCGACACGTCGTTTATGAACAAAGAGATACACCAGGTCTACATGCAGAATCTTCACAATGGTTCTATGTCCAGGTGGAGGTCAGGGATGAGTGGTGTCCCCCAGGAGTCTCTCCTGGGACCAGGACTCTTTAACATCTTTGTCAGTGACATAGATGATGGGATTAAGTGCACTCTCAGCAGTTTGCTGATGACACCAAGCTGAGCAGTGCAGTTGATACAGCAGAAGGAATGGAGGTCATGCAGAGGGACCTCAGTAAAGTCAAAAGGTGGGCCCATGTGAACCTAATGAGGTTCAACAAAGCACTCGGGTTGGGGTAATCCCAAGTATGTATACAGACTGGGAGAAGAACTACTCAAGAGCAGCCCTGCTGAGAAGGACTTAGGGGTCCTGGTAGATGGAAAAACTTAATAGGGGCCAGCAGTGCGTGCTTGCAGCTCAGAAAGCCAACAGTATCCTGGACTGCACCAGAGCAGGGGTGACAGCAAGGTGAAGGAGATAATTATCCCTCTCTACTCTGCCCTCGTGAAGCCCCACCTGGAGCACTGCATCTGGGGTTCCCGACACAGGAATGGTGTCAAGGTTTTGGAGAGGGTCCAGAGGAGGGCCACAAAGAAGATCAGAGGGCTGGAGCACCTCTCCTGTGAAGAGGGTCTCAAGCATCTAGGCTTGTTTGGTCTGGAGGAGAGAAGACTGTGGGGAGACCTAGTTAGGGACTTCCAGTATTTAAAGGGGGATTACAAACAGAAAGGAAAGCAACTTTTTAGACAGGTAGACAGTGACAGGACAAGGGGGAATGGTTTTAAACGAAAGGAGGGAAGATTTAGATTAGATGTCAGGGGGAAGTTTCTCACTGAGAGGGTGGTGTGGTGCTGGAACAGGCTGCCCAGAGAGGCTGTGGATGCCCTGTTCTTGGAGGTGTTCAAGGTCAGGTTGGGTGGGGCCCTGGGCAGTCTGATCTAGTGCTTGGCAACCTGGCCTGTGGCAGAGGGAGCTGGAACTTGATGATCCCTGAGGTCCCTTCCAACCCAAACCATTCTATGATTCTACTGCAATCTGATTCACAAATACAGCAGGCCAGCCATTCTAGCAAGTAGAAGTATCTGATTTACAAGCCATTTTTTAAATTTATTCTGAGAACTAAGCAGATGTGGATTATTTGCAAGCTCAATAACCATTCATAAAATTATACTGATTTGTATACTAAGCCTTTCAGTGATTATATATTTTTTTTTACAAGAGGAATTCAGCTCAGGAAAAGAAAAATAAACCACCAAAACCAACCTGCAGAAGTAATTGTAAGTTATTACTCAGTCATTTGTTTCCAAATGGTGAATTGCCTCCAGCAAGTGGTTTGCAAACTGAACTTGATCTCCAAAGTGCTTGCCTCGCCCTCTTCCCAAAGCCAGGAACTGATCTGTTTTCTAATTACTGTGAATCCACCCAAAACCAAGGAGACAGAAATTGTTAAACACGGGGTACTTACGTCATTAGACTGAAACAATCTGGTCATTGCAAAAAAAGCTTCTGTAGCTTCAGTGGTTCCAAAATGTTCACCCTGAAAATAGCACATCAGATGTGAAAGAACTGTACTTATCCACTAGCCTCCACCTGTAAACCCCTATTTAGAACACCTACTCACACATGAAGAATCTTCTCTTTAAAAACTTTCTCCTCTTGTGAGCAAGTTCTTCCCTTGCCTTGTGTTTCCCAGGGAACACACACCAAGATTACCAGATTGAAACCAAGTGGGTAACTAAGTGCCATCCACAATGATGGAACAGTTTCTCACACAGCCTCTGTTCCCTCTTCTGACAACACTGTGCCAACAACTGCTTTGGTTTTGTTACTTAGAAATTACTTGTGCCATCAAGACTGAAAAGCACAGACCCACCCCAGCTGATGGTAACTATGTTAAAAACTGCCTGACCCAGGAGCATGTAGGAATCCTGATTACACAGTAACCTAAAGTAAACCTTCCTTCCTTACCATGCTTTCAGTTTCTTCACAAACAAAAAGAACCTTTCACTCCATCACCCTCTGCCTTTTTGAATCATAGAATTGCTCAGGTTGGAAAGGACCTTCAAGATCAAGTCCAACCACAACCTAACCATACTGCTCTCACAACCCCCCGCTAAATCCTGTCCCCGAGCACCACATCCAAACGGTTTTTAAACACATTGAGGGATGGTGACTCCACCACCTCCCTGGGGAGCCTGTTCCAGTGCTTCACAACCCTTTCTGCACAGAAGTTTTTCCTGATCTCCAACCTAAATCTCCCCTGGCGCAGCTTGAGGCCATTTCCCCTTGTCCTGTCCCCGGTCACCACTGTGAAGAGACCAGCCCTGCTCTCCCTGCAATCACCTTCCAGGTACTTGAAGAGAGCAATGAGGTCTCCCATCAGCCTCCTCTTCCCCAGACTAAACAGCCCCAGTTCCTTTAGTCGCTCCTCATAGGCCATATTCTCCAAGCCCTTCCCCAGCCTTGTTGCCCTGCTTTGGACCTGCTCCAGCACCTCCATGTATTTTCTGTACTGAGGTGCCCAAAACTGAACACAGTACTCGAGGTGAGGCCTCACCAGTGCCAGGTACAGGGGCAGGATTACTTCCCTAGTCCTGCTCACCACACCGTTCCTGATCCCAGCCAGGATGCCATTGGCCTTCTTGGCCACCTGGGCACACTGCTGGCTCATATTCAGCCCTTGTCCATCAGCACACCAAGGTCCCTTTCCGTCAGGCAGCTTTCCAGCCACTCCTCCCCAAGCCTGTAGCGTTGCCTGGGGTTGTTGTGACCAAAGTGCAGGACAAGACACCTGGCCCTGTTGAAACTCATACGGTTTACCTTGGCCATCGATGCAGTCTATCCAGGTCCCTCTGTAAAGCCTTTCTACACTCTGGCAGATCAACACTCCCTCCCAGCTTGGTGTCGTCTGCAAACTTACTGAGGGTGCACTCAATCCCCTCATCAAGATGGTTGATAAAGATGTTGAATAGAAGAGGCCCCAGCACCGAGCCCTGGGGGACACCGCTCGTGACTGGCCGCCAACTGGATTTCACTCCACTGACCACAACTCTCTGGGCCCAGCCACCCAGCCAGCGTTTCACCCACCAGAGCGTATGCCCATCCAAACCACGGGCAGCCAGCTTCTCCACAAGGATGCTGTGGGGGACAGTGTCAAAGGCCTTACTGAAGTCCAGGTAGACCACATCGACAGCCTTGCCTTCAGCCACTAAGTGGGTCACCTTGTCATAGAACGAAATCAGGTTTCTCAAACAGGATCTACCATTCATAAACCCATGCTGACTGATCCCCTGGTTGACCTTGAACTGATCCACAATGTATCCTGAGATTATCCGCTCCATAACCTTCCCTGGCACCGAGGTGAGACTGATAGGTCTGTAGCTACCAGGATCATCTTTCCCTTCTTGAAGATGGGAGTCCCATTTGGAAGTCTCCAGTCAACCGGGACATTCCCTGTTAGCCAGGACTATCCAAAGATGATGGAGAGAGGCCTGGCAACCACATCCGCCAACTCCCTCAGCACTCTAGGGTGCAATCCATCTGGCCCCATGGACTTGTGAGGGTCCAGCTTGCGGAGCAGGTCCAAAACCATCGCATCGTGGACTGTGCGTGGCCTATTCTGTTCCCCGTCCCCACCTGCCAGCTCAAGGGGCTGTGTGCCCAGGGCACAACAAGTCTTACTATTAAAGACTGAGGCAAAGAAGGCATTAAGTACCTCAGCCTTACCCTGATCCTTGGTCACTGTGTTGCCTTCAGCATCCAGCAAGGGGTGGAGATTCTCCCCAGCCCTCCTTTCACCGTTGATGTATTTATAGAAACATTTATTGCTGTTCTTCACCTTAGTGGCCAAGCTCAGTTCTAGCTGGGCTTTGGCTTTTCTCATTTTCTCCCTGCACAGCTTCACTAGGTACTTGTAATCCTCATAAGTTGCTTGCCCCCTCTTCCAAAGACCATAAACTTTCCTTTTGTTCCCGAGTTCCAGTTTAAGGTCTCTGTTCAGCCAGACCGGTCTTCTACCCCGACGGCTCATCTTCCGTGACTTGGGGATGATCAGCTCCTGCACCATTAAAATAGCTTCCTTAAAGAATTCCCAGCCATCCTGGGCTCCCGTGCCCTCCAGAACTGCCTCCCAAGGGACTCTCTCAACCATGCTCCGAAAGAGGCCAACGTCTGCCCTTCGGAAGCCCAAGGTTGCAGTTTTGCTGACTCCCCTCTGAGCTTCAACAAAGATTGAGAAGTCTATTATTTCATGATCACTTTGCCCCAGACAATGCTGCATGCACTGGTGTAGATGCACCTGAGCTGGGCCACCTTATGAGTGGGAGAAGCCCTAATACCCTCTTGACCATGCTCACGTGTTTCCATAGCCACCAACCTCGCATCATCCCTTGTGTTCTTCCTACAAAAAGATGTGTCATCCTCCTCCTTCACCCCAAAAGACTGTGGGATCTTACTAGCACAAGCCCCTCCAACAAGCACTGGCTCATTACATACAGGCTCCTTACTAGTGACCCTGCTTTCACCCCCACCCCCCTGCATACCTAGTTTAAAGCCCTATCAATGAACCTTCCAAATTCCCATCGTAAAACCCCTTTCCACCAATGGGATAAGCTATTCCTATCGCTTGCCAGCAGGCCCAATCTCATGAAAATCAAGCCAAGGTCAATTTTTAGGTTCTCATTTCTCCTCTACTTCAGTCAGGTCAATGTGAATGATCTTAATTACACGGTGCTTTAGCCAACACAGGCCAAATAACAGCTCTCACCTGGCACTCAGAAAAAGTCTTTAAAGCTTCAGGGATATAGACATACCTCACCTTAGTGAGATAGTCAGAAAGGGAAACACAATACTACATCTCAAGTTCTCTATTTCTGATGTACTTGAAAGCAACCTGCTGAATCTGACCAGAGGAGCTATAAAACCTCTTCCAAATTGAAAGAAATCAGCAATTCACCTCATGAACATGCAGTCTGGCTGGCAAGACACGATTATAGTTACCTGGTTCAGCAAGTAAAGGATCTTGGTAAGTATGTGCAGGCATCTTCGTGGATTTATAGGAGTCTCATTAAAGATACGTGCCTGCAAATTCAGCACAAATACTTATTACAGCGTAACCCAACAATGATAATTAGTCCTTCACCAGAAAAATGAAAGCAGTTTGTTTTCAACCTAGCAGCTTGTAAGTTTTTTAATTCTAAAATGCATCCTAACAAACACCTTCTTGGCATTCAATTCAAGGGTGATTGGCTTGCTAGATAGGCAACAATCCGAACTACAGCGGTTACTCAGCTTACTTTTTGGTACTAGCAAAATCATTCAAAATAAATGTATAACCTAGAATATTTCAGCTTGGCTCCTTTCATAGCATCTGTTGCCCACATATTATTCAGCACTGATCTGTGGGGACAGAAAAACTGAAGTTCTTTCTTGTAGCTGTTTGCAACCCCCAAAATTCTTCGTTTGTTGAACCACACTTTCACCTCACCACTGAGTGATATGCAAAGCAGCAGGAAGACTTTTTATACACTGCATTGAATAAGAATATGAAAGCAGGGAAGTCACCTCTTCAGAAAGATCTAACTGCCACACATAAAACCATCACTGAGTAACACTGTGCTCTTTTCCACCCACCCCCTGTGATTTTAAATTAACTATCCGCATTTAATAGCTCACGTTTCCTGCAAGCTGCACCGTAACTCCTCCTCAAGCTGCTAATGCTTCCCAATCAAAAATGAATATTCATACCTCCTGAAGCACAGCACTCTTCTCCAAGTTCTGGAAAGGATTGGAGCCACTCCCTGAGTAACAAGAGAGACCTCGTAGTTAAAAAAAAATGCATTCATCAAAACACCAATAACAGAGAACACGCTTAAGTTGTATATACAAGGGGTGACAAGCTTTCAACGCAGCTGGAGAACGAGCAAGAAGAAAATTATTTATGAAGTTGCCTTAACACTCCCTTTATATACCAAAAAACACCCCAACAAAACAAACCCAAACCAAAATCTGCAAGAGGACTTCAAAAATGTTTCAGAGGGGGGAAACACGATGTTAATTTTGCTCACATTCATTTCTTTTTAAATGAGGAAGAAGAGGATGGAAGATTTCTATGGCTCCTTCTTACCCTGGCTCTTTCTAGGAGCTCAAAACCATCTCTTGTCCTGTTATAGAGGAACATTTTAACTCCTTTCCCCTATTTTGGAGAACCAGCTACATCAATTACTATATATCTAATACAATATATTATATATTAGATACATAAGCTATATACTAACTATCTAATAAACTGTGAGTCTGATTCTCTTAGGGAAAGCAGAGAAAAGCCTTTGGTTTCAGAGAACATAAGAAAAATAAAAGACTGTCTTCTCTGACATTTCTGAAGAGTACTGAGTATTTAACTTCTTTGAGATGACATTTCCCTGCTGGCATAGAGAAAAACCTTCTCATCCACATCAATGGTGAAAACACCTCTCAGAATCACTGCTACGAACACACAGATCCCTCCAAACCCTACTCCTGCTTCTGAGCCCTTTCCTCCAACTTTCCTTTCACTTTCAATTCATTCATTCTTCAGTTCTCACACCACAAGCAGAAGAAAACCAAGAATGAAAGAAAACTCAATCCAACTGGTCACATCTTCAAAGATCAGAAAGATCATAGAAAAGCTTGGGCTGGAAAGGACCCCAAAGATCATCTAGCTCCAACCCCCCTGCCACAGGTAGGGTTGCCAACCACTAAATGAGGCACCAGATCAGGCTGCCCAGGTTCCCACACAACCTGGCCTTGAACACCTTCAGTGATGGGGCACCTACAACTTCTCTGGGCAGCCTGTGCAAGCACCTGATCACTCTCAGGGAGAAATTTCCCCAACATCCGAACTAAATCTCCCCTCTTTTAGTTTAAGAATGGTTCCTCCTTGTCCTACCACTATCCGCATACACAGGAAGTTGATTTCCCTCCTGCTTATAAGCTCCCTGTAATTACCAGAAGGCCGCAACGAGATTTCCCCAGAGCCTTCTCTTGTGTTAAGCTGAAAAAGCCCAGCTGCCTCAGCCTGTCTTTGTAGGACAGGTGCTCCAGCCCTCTGAGCATCTTCATGGCCCTCCACTGGACCCATTCTAAAAGGTCCACATCCTTCTTGTGTTTAGGCCCAGACACGGACACAGTACTCCAGATGGGGCCTCACAAAGTCAGAGCAGAGGGGGACAATCCCCTCCCCGCCCTGCTGACCCCCTCCCCATTGACACAGCCCAGGACACTGTTGGCCTTCTGGGCTTCCAGTGCAAGATCCTAACAGAGCACAGGTTCAAGACAGCATCAGTGACCACGTGCAACTTGAACTGGGGGCCAGAAGACCTCAATACAGGATGGGTTCAAGACAGCATCAGTGCAACCTGAACTTCATTTCCAGACGACCTCGTGGAGTGAAAACATGCAGGCTACAGCTCCATCCACCACGTCTACAGCCAGCATGGTTTTCATCACGGGTGCTCCAACAGAGGTGCTCCCAATGCTGTCCAAACCACAAAACCTCCGCGTGAGGACGGCCGGTGTCCCACCACCGCTCCTCAAGAGCGATGAAGCCGAGTCCCGTTTCTCAGATGCCGTTACCCGCTCCCCTCACGACCGTTACAGGCCACACACACCCTACATTCCTAACGCTCGCTCCCCACAGGGAAACACCACCCAGCCCTGATCCCGCTGCCTCCTCCTTCCCCCCCCCACTGCCGCCAGCAACGGACCGGACTCCTCGTCCTTTTTGTCAAACTTCTTAATCATGTCGCCAGCACTCGCCTTCCTCCCTTCAAGCTGCGGCTCCTACCGGAAGGCGCAGAGACTCCCACCGGAAAACCCGCCCTCTCTCCTGACAGCGTGCTTTCTGATTGGGCCTCTGAGCTGCCACTCAAACTCCTAATCTCTGTAGGCCTTCTTTCTCCCTGAGCCACGCCCCCTCGACCGCAGATGATTGGGCGGGGCCGAGGAGGGCGGGAAGTTCGCCTTAAAGGAACCGCTCCGTCATTTTGTGAGGGGGTGTTTGATCTTCTCGGCTGACAGATAAATAAAACCATCTGAACCCTGTAAAAAACAATAAACGCACATTTTAACCACGAGATACCCTCGGAAAGGGTTATTGTGACCAAAGCACAGGGCCCAGCACTTGATCTTGTTGAACTGTATCCCACTGACCTCATCCCATCAATCCAACATGTCCAGGTCCCTACAAAGGGCCTTCCTACCCTCAAGAGATCAACACTTCCCCCCGACTTGGTGTTGTCTGCAAACTTACTGAGGGTGTACTCAATTCCCTCATCCAGATCATCAATAAAGTCATTAAACAGAATGGGCCCCAATACTGTCTCCTGGGGAACACCACTCCAACAGCTGGGTAGATAAAAGGAAAGGGAAGCAGAAAGGAAAGGAAAGGGAAGGAGAAGGAGAAAGGGGAGGCAAAAAAGGGTAGAGGAGAAAGGGGAGAGGAGAGGGGAAAAAAGGAAAAGGGAAAAAGGAAGGAGAAAGGAAAATTTGATGTTGATTCAGTCTCAAGTGTGTTCTTTGGACACACACTGGGTCTAGCTGCAAAACTGGCTCCTTCAGCTGTTTGCTGCCCAAACCACCTGAGTGCTCCCCTCCCTTTATCTGCCTGTTCTCATGTTTGCTGCGTTGCTTTAGTAGATTAAAATGGCAAGAGATAAAGGCATTAATGAGCATGATTGCAGGTGCTTTTTGGAGTAGTCAGGTGCCAAATGCTGAAACTGATGAGGGAAAAAACCCTTGGGGCCCTGCTGCTAGGCGAGTAGATGGGAGCAGGGGATTTCTGCTGATTCTCAGATTAACACTGCTCATAAGACAAATACTTTCCTTCCTAAGTCATGTCACTCATTTGCTCATTGAGTATATTTGCTGAAACACTAAGATCTGAGGCTGTAATTAATCTCCCCTAACCTCAGCTAGATAAAAATTAAGTGTCTTTTCTTAGATGGTCATCCAGATTTCTTCTTTATTGAGTAGAATGTGAAAGAGGGAGAGGGATGGAGATGTTGCACAAGGACCAAGCATCCCACTTGGAGATACAGACATCCACTAGATGTCTTTCCTCAACCTCTAAACTTCCATGTTTAGACTCTTGTTATCTCTGTTTTGCAGTGTAGGAATATGATAGCATGATGTGCTACCAGCCATGAAGGAGGTAAAGGCTCTAAGATTTTTTGACATCATCTCTTAGGCAACGGAATAGGAATGGAATAAGATTGGAGTGGGATAGGATTGGAATGGATCGGTTTGCTTGCTTGTTTCATTTTTGTTTGTTTGTTAAGCCAGCATGTGTTTTTTTCCATGTTCTCTGCACTTGGCTGCTAACAGCCAACTTAGTTGCACAACCAAGGTGATAGTGCAAAGGCAAAACAAACAGCAAAGATGTGCTGGGAATGTCTTTTCCTGGCAGCATCACTAAAATGTCTCAACTTCGACCCTACAGAATCTTCTGCTGTGGGTTTGTTGTGTACTGTTTAAGTGAGGAGCATTCCAAAACCCACATCCTCTTCCCACTCCTAGCTACTTGCTCCAGATGGTTCCCAGCGGAAAACATTTGTAAACAAATTTCTTCTCAAAGTCAAACTTTTCTTCACATTTTATCAACAT
Organism: Numida meleagris; assembly: GCF_002078875.1. Taxonomy (NCBI): domain Eukaryota; kingdom Metazoa; phylum Chordata; class Aves; order Galliformes; family Numididae; genus Numida; species Numida meleagris. The sequence continues at coordinate 1,173,568 of NC_034409.1, forward strand.
AGTTCATGAAGATCTTTATTTCATCACAATTTCTTGATTTCTGCTTATAGTGCTATCTGCTTACCTTTACATGGGATTTTTCACAGAAAGGACGTTATCAAGGTCATTGTTCAGTAACACACTGATATTTACACTTAACCATAGTTCTTTTTTGGGTTGCTGAGGTGCAGCCAGTTCTGAGCCAGAAGGTTAGGAAATTTTGGACAAGACACAAAGAGTGGAGTGGCCATTTCTGACATGTCCAACTCAAATACTCCATTGGCAGTAGGGCCAGCTGCTGAAATACTACTTCTTTTTCCTGAAGAATTTCCGGATAATAAGTTCAAATCTTATTGTTTTCCAATAGCAAAGTAAATAGACTGGAGTGATGGATGAGTTACTATTTTTTTTTTCCTAGAATGGCAAAATCCACAAGAAGAAAACAAGCTAAAAACGGTCACGATTACCGCTGATTGACATCTTCAGTTATCTGCTTTTCCTTTCCCATGCTTTATCTTTCACTTTTCAGGCCATCCTCGACATCTCCAATTGAGATAATTTAGTTGTGTTTATTAAGTATGAAGAATGATTGCTAGTGCTGTAAAATAAACAGCATGATGAAGAGCCTCAAACTCTGATTACTGTGACCACTAAAGTGATTCAGAAAGTTTGTTCCATCAGAAACCTCAGCACCGTTTACATTTCTTTTGGCAGATGGATGAAGGTGCTTGCTACATTCAAAAACCCAATGGCTTTTATCATTTGAGCCCCCTCAGGCTGTTTAGAAGTTTCTAAAACCTCACTAAACAACATGCATCTTCAAATGTTTGATCTGGATGAGAAATGCAGAGCTGGCATTTGGCAAAACTTTTATTCCACATTGCAGCTGTTCTCCAGCCTGGCACAACTTCAAGGGAAGATACAACTCTTCATGAGAAAGACAATTGGCCCCAAGGATTTTTTCCCCTCTGGACATGGGAGAGAAGCATGGCTACTTGACACGTTGCCCCCAGTGCTTGCAGCCAAGCTAGAGGCACCACGCCGAGCAATCATCAACAGCATGAAGTTCAGTGCCGGACATGGGTACAGATGGAGACGAGTGGATGGAGAGTAGCTCAGAAGGAAGGAACCTGCATTTGAGGTGCATGGCCATCTGGCCAAAAGCGGGGAGATTTCTTTACCATGAGGATAGTCAAACACTGGAACAGGTACTTCTAGTGAGATGATTGATGCCCCATGCCCATCAGTGTTCAAGAGGCTAATGCCCTCAGTGACATGCTTTCACTCTTGATCAGCCCTGAAGTGGTCAGGCAGTTGAACTCAATGATCTTTGTAGATCCTTTCTATCTGAACTACTCTACTCCTACTCCTACTCCTATTCTGTAGTTCCATTCTGTTCTGTTCTGTTCTATTCTATTCTATTCCTTTCCATTTCTGTTCCCATTCTCATTCCCATTCCTATTCCACTCCTATTCCACTCCATTCCTACACTATTCCTGTTCCTATTCCTGTTTCTTTTTCATCCCTATTCCATTCTATTCCTATTTTATTCCTATTTCTTTTCCATTCCATTCCTATTCCATTCCTTTTCTGTTCCACTACTGTTACCACTACAGAGGGTATGCCCAAGGCCATGCAGTAACCACGGGGCCATCAACATCCCTGTGTCACCTGCTACAGCTCTGGTGCTGGAGTCTCTGCCCACAGTATTAATTAGCATGGGCAAATACGGAGCTTTATTAAAAATATATTGTCATTTGATGTATACGGCAAGTGCAGGCAAGGTGTGTGGATGGCTGCTGACTGCAGGGCAGAATCAATCTTCCTGAACATTGGGTGTCTTAGAATAAAGCATCTTGTCTGGGCTTCATTTATAACAGAAAGGAGAATGTAGTTTCATGAGGCAATTGATGTACGCATGCCAAATAAAGGGTTGTAATCGTTGTGCTAGGCCTCACATGGAATGACATGCACCTACAACAAAGATAGAAACAAGTCTGAGGAACACTCCCATTTGTCGGCTTATATTTAAAAGAAATTCACAGTCGGAAAATGTTCCAATCAAAACTTTCCATTCGTTTATTTTCGTTCTCCCCAGGCTGTGATTCAGCAATTATTAACCTCAGAGCTGTGCACTGCTCCGTTATCAGCACTACCAGTGCTATCTGAACGAAGGGTGAATAAACGTTTCTTTCGCTAGCACCACTGCTTTGCTCTTATTCCCTTTGCTAGCTGGGAGTAACTAACAACACCCAATCCTGGCACAGGAGCTACTAACACATGGAGATCCAACGTCATTTTTAGAACCAACTTAAATCAACACACTGGGCTTATACTGAGTCATACAGTTGCAGTAGGCTTCGATTCAGTTCAGATATTTTTAAGCTAGATTTTTCTCACCATTAAACCACAACCTTAGAAACTGTCTTTTTCTTTGTGAAAGAACATTAGAACTGCTCAAGCTTAAGATATGTGATGCTGCAATTTTCCTCTGGATAATACTTTGCGTCTCCTTAAAAAAAACAAACAATTCTGATCTTCAACCAATTACTAAACTGGGATGTTTTCCTCACATTCCCGTTCCCAAACCCTCTCCCCTTTCTTTTGCCATCCCCACCGCCAAACAACAGCTTCTCTGCCCATGAAAATAAACAAATTGCCACCCCACTTCACCATTTTTGTGTTCAGATTTTTCTTCTTCTGGCCTCTCTCCATAGCCACCATCATTCCTTTTCTTGTGTTGATTGGCAACTCTGCCCATGGCATGGGGGTTGGAACTAGATGATCTTTAAGGACCCTTCCAACCCAACCATTCTGTTGTTCTGTGATCTCTGAGGTCCCTTCCAACCCAATCATTCTATTGTTCTATGACCTTGGAGGTCCCTTCCAAACCAACCATTCTATTGTTCTATGAAATCTTCCTATCCCCGTGACTAACCTCTCTTTTAGTCCTTTCCACTATTCTCCTTTGACCACTGCACCATCTCAGCTACCCAAGAGCAAACCTCCTGTCCTCCTATGTGCTGTGGTCCCCTTCCAACACCTTCATAGTCTTCCTATACACTCTTACATTTAAACCACTTTTCTAATTGTTTGTGGCTTCCTATTTTTTAGAGTGCTGCTTTAAAGAATGAGGAGAATCAGAGGAAAAAAAAATGGTTTCCAGACTTCTCCATGATAGGTGTTCCTTCCAACAGGGTGTTGTAGTGACACACAGAGTCAGCTGGGATGCAGCCAGAAGAGCTAAGCATAATGCACTACAGCTGCTCTTATTAGCACAGCAGGACCACAGAGCTTAGTTTCATAATCCAATGACCCAATTAACCAGCTGGAGGGAGAACATCTGTGAATCTGTTTGAAAAGGACCGGCTTGAGCTGTTTGCCTTCAGCTGGGGCTGTTTGAGCTGTGTCATGTATGTGTTTATCTGGTTGGATATCCCAGGCACTGTCATGGATCAATTCTGAAGTGCTGTGCTGCTACTGATTCCTCAGGATGAGGTTCCTTCCAACCAAAGCCATTCTATGATCCACAAGAAATACGATGACCTGGTTTTTTGGTTACATATCTGCCTGTCTGGATTGCTTTCTTAGTTGTTCCTTATGTCTGAGCATCCAGAGTTGCTACCCTCTCCATTCTCTTGAGTTTGCATCATCTGGATAATACGATGTCAGGTAATGCCATCACGTTTTGCTTTTGAGTCACGTAATGAAGGCAGACAGATTACACTTAGAGTATTTCTGATTCTCCTTTCTCACGCAACCCAGCAAAGGCAAGTCAAGAACAAGATGTATTCCTTCAGCAGAAAGTTTCAACTGTTTCTTATGTATGATAAATTTATACAAACCCTTGTACTGCATTTATTTTCATGTGATTGTATACAACCTTCTGTTGGGGAAAATTCAAGTGGTGGATGCACGGACCAAATGAATTGCAATAATACTTCTGAGCAGCATAAACATGCAGAACAAGAAGGACTCTTTGTTCTCTGGGGCCACTTCAGCCTTCTGATTTTTCTTTGCGAATGAGCTGTAGAGGAAGTTGGACTCGATGATCTCTGTGGGTCCCTTCCAATTTGGGTTATTCCACAGGGCAATTTTTTGCTGGGAATGTCTAAATCCGAAGAAAGAATGTTGAAGCATTCAATGTTGCGCATGGAATTAAACCCAAAAGGAATGATAGAATCACAGAATCATTAAGGTTGGAAAAGACCACTAAGATCATCAAGTCCATCCCCAACCCATCCCCACCATGCCCACTGAACCATGTCCCTAAGTGCCACACTTCCAAGTACAGATTCACAAAAAACGAGTTGAGTCCGGGACTTTTCTGTTATTTTCAGGAATTCTTGTAATTCTTTTTCTGAAACTCTGAACTTCATCTCTGAACTTAGTTCATTAACATGATTTTGCTGTTTCAAGCCAAAGTCTATACTCCAAACACTTTGTTCCTGTGGTGCAAGAGAGTGTCTTAAGTTCATCATCTTCCAGGACAGCATTCCTCAGTTAAAAGTACTCAAAAAGACATGGTCAGTGCAATCTGTCTCCCAGTTAAATCCCTTTTTACCTACAGTTCTGCATGATCTCACTTAGCAATATATATTTATTATTGAAGCTGTTACACACGGAATAAAACCCATAAGGTTGTGGCTGCTCACTAGTTTTGAGGAACACTGGGATTTGCTTAATCCTCTCCAGGACGGTACGATGCAGAAAGGGTAAATATAAACCCAACATATGAAATGTAATAGTTGGATTAAAGAGCGAGCTCTGAAAATAGGGTGTTGAGTAACAACCTCTAAATAGCTAACTTGGAGTGTTCCACAGGCTCTGGCTCTGTAATGAGCTCTTTCACTTGATAGCTTATGGAGGGCAATAAAAGCTTATGCAAGCCTCTAGCTGAAGTGCTACAGCCTCGTGTTCCATCATAGAATAATAGAGTCATTAAGGCTGGAAAGACCAATAAGATCATCCAGTCCATCCCCTTGTGACCACTCAGACTAATCAATGTGATTGTGGTTGGCTGTTCCATTGTAAGTCTTTCATTCCCCCCAGGACTCTGATATGGTAGCACAAATTCAAGTTTTGTGACTGAAACCTGTGTTTTCTTTGAGAAAAGGTTGCAACGCTTATCATGAATAACTTTAGAAAGGGAGAATTCCAGGAATCCCAGGGGATAAAACCCCAAGCAACCCTGAGACAGAAACCCCATTTGTGGTCTCATAGGTACTTTCCCAAACAAAATGGAAACAAAGCTGAATTTCCAAAAAATCCCAGCGGAGATCCCCACCGAGCCATGCAGCGCCAGGTCTTCCTCTTCTCCTGAAGGATTCCTCAGCAGTGAAGTCATGCTGAACTCCAGCATGGAGCAATTCTTCTCATCCAGATCAGGAGCAGCTTTGGGAAAGGTAGGATGCTTTCCTGTGATGTTACAGGCTCACACCCTCCTGCTTGGCTGTGATGGGGGTATTCCTCTGGGCAGCGAAACCCATTTGTATGAATTCTGCCAACATTCAGCCAGGAATACCAAGTTTTTAAGATGCATCAACATAAATGCATAAATCCTATAACAAATGAATGTGGGTTTCATGCGGTGTATTTTAGCTCCTAGCAGAAAATGGTCTTTCCTACAATGCTAATCATTGTGTTGTCATTGATGCTGGCTTCTTCTTTCTCCTCCTCCTCAACATGCTTCTATGATTCTACATTCTGCTCTTCCTCACCTCAGTCACCACCATCACCATCCTTCAGCTCCTCATCATCAGCTTCATCTTTCTTTTGCTCCTTCTGCTCCTCTTCCTCACCCACATCACCCTCGTAACCATCATCTCCCTTCTCCTCACCACCACCACGGTCCTCCTCCTCTTCTCTCTCCTCGTTCATCACCATCACCACCACCACCACCCTCCTCGTCCTCTTCCTCTCTCTCCTCCTTCATCATCACTATCACTACCACTCTCCTCCTCCTCTTCCCATCTTTCATCTTCATCACAACAACCATCACCATCCTCCTCTTCTTCTCCATCATCTTCATCATCATCACTACCACCCCCTCCTCTTCCTCCTCTTCTTCATCATCACCACCACCACCACCCTCCTCCTCCTCCTCCTCCTCCTCCTCCTCATCATCATCATCATCATCATCATCACCATCACCATCACCATCACCATCACCACCACCATCACCATCACCACCATCACCATCACCATCACCATCACCATCACCATCACCATCACCATCACCATCACCATCACCATCACCATCACCATCACCATCACCCTCCTTCCCCTCTTCTTCTCCTTCATCATCAAATTTAGCATATTAAGTCACTTGTAGCACCCATAGGATTAAGTTATCTTGCATTTATACATGCCTGGGTAGAAGTACTGTCAGGTAACCCCATTTAGCACCATCTCACAGGTGTGGGTCATGCTGACTTCTGCCACTTCAGACCTCACACCTGCATTGCACATTTGCTGCCTTAATTGGGTGTAACTACAGCATGACTAATCGTCATCGTGGCACCAGAAAATCAACTCCTTCTTTCATTAGAGAGGCTCAATAGTATTGTCACTGCCATATGGCAAAATTATAAGCATTGTAATCACTTCCTGGAAAAGAAAACAACTGAATATATATATATTTTTAAAGTGGCTTATTGTGAATTTTTTCCAGGTGTCACTGCTTTGGAAGAGAAGGGGTATATGCTAAAATGAGATAAGATAAAATTAAATCAATTAAATCGATTTGATGGGAAATCAGCCCAGTGTGCCAATCTGATCTGTACAAAGTGTTTCTAGAAACTTTTGGTGCTTACTACCATCGGATACGCCATCTATTCCTCATTAATGACCTCAAATATTCCCCAAAGGTTAGGGCGTTGAATGATGATCTCAAATTCCCAGTGGTGATACGCACTCAGTGCAGGAACATGTAGCTCAGAATTTCTAAGTAATGAAATAATTCCTGGATGAACGCCCCAAAAAACTACAAAAGCAGATTTGTTGTCCCTTCATAAACAACAATTTGGGTTGATTTTAGCTGGAAAATATACCCAATGGGGTATTTTTACCCCCCAAAAAGAAAGCTGCTCGGCATCCTGGAACAAGCAGTGCATCTCCAAAGACATAGAATCATGGATGCATCACTAGTCCTGGTCTGAATCCAGCTTTTCTTACCCCAAAATCTTCAGCGTAAGAGTCGTAGTCAACAGTACAGTCTTACTCCATCCAAGGAGAAACAAATAAACACCAGCTGCAAAACACAATAGAGTCATCAGATGAGGCAAAATACTCATCAACTATTTATGTCTGACCTTCCCCAAAGGCAAGAAAGCCTGAAAATTGCTTTTCAGATGCTACCAAAGACAGCCCTTATGTTTTTAGGGGTGGTGAAGCCCTTTGAAAATACAAAATGTGAGCTCAGCCCCAGGCTATCTCCATAACCCATGGTTAGGGATGCTCTAGGGTAACACTGTTGTCTTGGTGGGTAGGGCAAAGTGAGAAGGATCCTTTAATGCCTTGTGTGGCGTTCAGCACACAAAGAGCTTCCTTACGGTAGATTGATGCCCAAAATTGAACTCTGGTAGCTCTGATTTTTTTTAGAAAAGCCTCCTATGGGAAATAAGACATTCCCAAGCAGTGCGTTTTTCCAGCTTGTTTAATAGAAACCCTCCTATGTTGCTCACATTATCCAATAAAGTTTTCATAGCTACATGGTTTGTTTTTATAAGCATTACCAAAAATAGCCCTTCAGGATCAGTTACGAAAATATTGTTTTAGGGTTTTTTTTTGAATGGGTGCTTTCAGAGGAAGGGTGAAAATTTCTCAAGCCAGAAGGATCTCCCATACCAAATCCCAGCATTGTTACCCTCAACTATTTATTGCTGGTGGACTCTAACCCACTGATTGTTCTTCATAACACTCATGCGAAATCCTGACCTGACCAGAGTTCACAGGTTAAAGACTGTGTTCAGTCCACAGTGGAGTGCCTTTAAACACGGAGCTTCAGGAGATCTCAGATCTCACTTAATTAGCGTGTAATTGGTACAGCATTTTGATCTGCAGGACCCTGAATATTTCTGGCAGCGAATCTTGGGGATATAAAACCAGTTATCAAAATTTCCAGTCTTGTGTATTGCTCTTTGTGAAATATATTTGGAAGGGTTTAATAATTGAGCTACTGGTTGGTAACACGATACTATGCCACCATAGCGGTCGTCAAATGTTAATAATTTAGCTGCTTCCCATGAAGGATTTCTCGTTGGACATTAAAAGTTATCCTTCAAATACCCTCCCCTTTGGTAGTTATAAAGATGTTCTTGCCAATATTCACCTGGCAAGACGGAGTGAGTTGTGGTCAGTGGAAAAGGACTTGGAGGCACACAAAGCATGGAGCCATGAGATCTTCTGGGGAGGATTTCTTGTATGGACATCTTCCAGGACCTTGGATCATGGCTTCATTTCCAGTTTGGCACCAGGAGACTCCAGCTCCAGCCTCTGACATCTGCATCCATGAGGTCTTCCACCCAACCCAACCCCAACACAATCCAGCCCGACCCAATGTAACCCAGCCCACTCCAACCCAGTGCAACCCAACCAAAGAGAGTTTTTATTGAGAGTTTGGTATGAGAGTTACCCAACCAGAGTATTAGAGGTTTTTGGCATTGGATCCAACCAGATTCCCCAGGGCACCAGGGGAATTGCATTGCTCCATGGTACCCCATTTCCCTTGGGCAGCCCATCCCCAGGCTAAAGACTTCATCATTCCCTACTAGGAACTGCATCCCCCCCCCAGTTACTGCATCACAGTGGTACTGCATCCATCCCCGGGTTCTGCATTCCACTTTTGGTACTGCATCCCATCCCAAGCACCACATCCCATCCTGGGTACCACATCCTCCCCTTCCTGGGTATTCCATCCATCCCAATATTACATTTCCTCTGAGGTAATGCATCCCCTGATGCCTCATCCCACCTGAATCCATCTTGTCTGGTCTAGACTTTGGATTTAGGCAAGACTTTCACCTTTTGTGCTAGAGATCTTTGTGTTGCCTTTTGTCCCAAGCGAATGTGAAACTCTTCCCTCTTCCCAGCTACATACCTGATAACACTGGGTCAATGTATTTCCCATCAGTATGACATCCCATCTCCCACCCTTTTCCATTGCATCTCTACTTTGGATATCACATCCTCCTCACACAACACACTATTGCATCCTCTGGGAGTAATGCATCTCCCTCCAGCATTGCATCCCCTTTGGGTACTGCATCCCTCGAGTTTGGCATCCTCCCCACTTCGGATGCAGCATCTCCACTTTCAGTATTACATTCAGTATTTGGGTACCGCATCGCTCTTACATCCTCCCCCCTTTGGGTATTGCATTCCCCTCGAGTTTTGCATCTTTCCCCTCTGTGGGTATCGCATCCTCCCTTTCGGCACCACATTCTTCCTCTCGAATTTAACATCTTTGGGTCCTTTGGGTACTTCATTCCCCTCTGGTTACCGCACCCCTTTCGGGTCTCGCATCCCCTTCGCCTCCCCCAGACTTCCACCACCCTTCTCCGCCTTTCCCTCCTCCCCCCGTCCCCTCCCTCCCCATGCCCTATAGGACGCCGTGTCCCCACCGATCACCCCGCGCTGAAACCGAAAGCGAAAGAGGAAAGGAGGAAAGGAGGAGTTCAGTAAGTAGCAAGGCCATGGCCGGCGGCAGATCGCGGTTTGGAGGCGGCGTGGAACCCCTCGGGGAGCGCTGAGCCCCCAAGCCCGGCCCGGGACCACCGCCCATGGATCGGCTGCTGCTGCTCTGCGCTGCTCTCGCCCTATTGCTGCCCCATAGCGCCTCCGACAGCGGTAAGCAGAGCGTTGCCGGAGTTCCCGGCTTGCCGCTGGGGGTGTCCGCGTCCCATTCGTGCTCCCACGGCTGTCCGCGATTTCCTCGTGGGTAGTGGAGTGGGGATCCACGCTGCGCGCTGGGGAGGGGGTTCCCCGCATGGCTGTGCTTCACATAGGAGCTCCACGTTCCCCTCGTGGGGCCCGTACTGCACCCACGCGTGAACAGGATGCTCTCGTGGTGTCCATGGGATGCCCACAGTGCACCTCAATTGCCCCCCACCGGGTACCTGCAGCAGTCCCCCAGCAGCATCCGTGGAAGCTGGGGGTGATTTTAGGATCCAAGTGCTGCACCACAGACAGATAAGGACCCATATGATCCCAGTACTGCACTGTGAGCCCATAAGGACCCATAGGATCTGGATGCTGCACCATGAACCCATACGGAACCTCAGGACATGCATCTCAATGGGATTTCCCCAAACAGACCCCCAGGAGATGCATCTCAATGAGATTTTGTGCTGTGTGTTTCCCATATGGACCGCCAGGAGATTCATCTTAATGGGATTTCCCCATATGGACCCCCAGCAGTTGCATCTCAATGGGATTTTGCACTGCGTGTTTCCCATACAGGCCCCCCCAGATCTTTCCATGAGATTTGGAAAGTTTTCGTGGAAGTGCAGGAAATAAAGCTGGATGACCTCCAAAAAATCTCTGGCATAGCTTTAATGCTCCTTTTTGATGCCGAATCTGCAATATGGTGGAAAATGAGAGTGTTCTGTAGTGCTAGAAAATGACCTCAGCAGCAAGCCAAGCGCAGACAAGCATTCCCTGAAGGCATTGTGCCTTGCCCTGCAAATGACATTCCCAGCAGCAGTGATGCAGCTGGGATCATGATTTGGGGCAGAAAGCACCACTATGGGCTAACTGTGACTATGCATTCCCATAGGTGGGATTCTCTGGTGTCTAATAGCGGTTGTGCATCCATCCCCTTAGAGAGGATTTTCCATTGTCTAATTGTGGTTTTATCTCATGTGTAATAGGGACTTCCTGCTGTTGGGAAGGGTGTGGGATACCCATGTGACAGCGCCTGGATGTACCCTTTGGCTTCTCCCAGCTCCTGGCTCAATGTCCACTGGCCATCACCAGCGCACATCATAGTGCTGTGGTGCTGCTGTCAGTGGGATGTGGCATGCCAATGGGTTGGAGGGCATCTGGGAGCAGGTGGGAATGCCAAGAAGTGGCTCCTGTCCCCACCATGCTTCCATTCCTGTCCCCACTGCCATCGTGCTTTCATCCCTATTGCGATTCTGTCCCCATTGCCATCATGTTCCCGTCCCCATCGCCAGCATGCTCCTGTCCCTGCCATTCTCCTGTCCATGGGCTGGCCATAACTGCAGCTTCTCCTGGTGGCCATAACTTCTGCAACTCCTGGTGCTCGAGAGCCCACACATCACGGAACCGCAGAATCATAGAACCGATAGGGACGCATGAGGACCACCGAGTCCAAATCCTGGCTCCACGTAGGACCGCTCAAAATCCAGGCAGCTCTGACATTCCCGTTGTCCTCTCCCTTTGTATTTCCCCCCTCTGTAGCAGTGCGATGCGGCCGCCCCAAGGACGTGGCCAACGCGTTCATCGACGCGGGCGACGCGGTGCTGCTCCACACCAGCCTGCGCTACACCTGCAAGCTGGGCTACAAGCGCAAAGCCGGCACCTCCACCCTCATCCAGTGTGTCCTTGACCATGGCAAGCCCGTCTGGACGTCCACTGAGCTGCAGTGCATCCGTAAGTACTCGCTCGTGTCCTCAGGGATGGGATGCGATGGGGATGGGGTGAAGGAGGACGTAGGGTGGCAATGCTGTTGATGGTCTTTGTTGTGTCTACTCAAAGGGGACCCAGCTCTACCTCTGCAAACCCTCAGCCCTGAGCTCCTGACCATGAGGACAGGAGATGAGGACAGAGGTGAGGAAGTGGTGAATGTGGCAAAAACTCAACCATTGTGGTGTGGGAAGCAAAATAGTTCGACTGCATGATTGAATAGAATTAGAGTCATGGAACTGTAGAATCATTAAGGTTGGAAAATACACTAAGGTCTGGTCCAACTGTCAACCCATCACCACCATGCCCACTAAGGCGTGTCCCTAAAGAGAATCATAGAATCATTAAGGTTGGGAAATACCTCTAAGACCATCCAGTCCAACCGCCAACCCATCCCCACCATGCCCACTAAACTATGTCCCTAAATAGTATCACAGAGTCATTAAGGTTAGAAAAGACCTCCAACACCATCCAGTCCAACTGCCAACCCATCCCCACCATGCCCACTAAGCCATGTCCCTAACTACCACATCTACCCTTTTCTCAACCATGTGAAATTATCCCATTTCAAAGCAGTTGGGATGTATCACCCTTGCCACGTCCTAATTAAAACATTGTGCAGTGCCCAGAGTGTGCTGCCCCAAATTAAAAGGTTTTACATCCACAGGAACCACCACCACTCCAGCAGCAGCACCTGTGCCATCACCAGAGACATCCATGGCACCGGCAATGCCCGAACCACCAGAGATGCCCACACCAGGAGAGGGGACAGCCCTGAGGACAACCCCACTGCCCACCAACCCCGAAGACCACGCTGCAGGTGGAGAGAGAATGCACTGTGTTTCCATCACCAAATACTCTTTTTCAATACCTTTTTCCCCTTCTCTCCAACCTTTTAAATAAGGTTCTTCCTGATATTTCTGCCCATTTCCCAGGCTTCCTCAGATAAAAATCTCTATTTCTCTCTTTTTTTTTGGCAGTTTCCACCCAGACCTTGGCCTCTTCCATCGGTAAGCATTGCTGGGTTGATGGTAAGAATGAGCTGCTTTGGTTTTTTTAACCCTAAAAATCACTCTCAGGACTGTGTGAGGTTTATGCCATGATTGAGTGCAACATTTCCAAGAGGGGCAGCATGCAACACCCCAATTTCCTCCCTTGGCAAAGAAGATATCTTGAAAATGCACTGCCAAAGCTGTGTATAATGTAGTTTTGACTCTGTGGAGCTGTTCCCTTGGCCATCCACTGGAAGACGTTCATCATCTGCTTTGCTTCTCCCTTAGGGCTCTCGATTCTGCTCATTGTCAGTGTTGCGGGATTCTGCTACTGGAGGATGAAAATGTAGGTTTGTTGAGCACCATGTGGTCCTTCCACAAGATCCATTGCTTTCCTGAATGCTGGGGAAGACCCTCTGGGCACTGTTGACACTCCCCTCTCATCTGCAGGCATGCGCGGCAGAACTACGTGGTGGCGGTGACGGCCATCCCCATGGTGGCTCCTACCACTGCAGCAGAGAATGATGAGATGTTGCCACCCGGTGACATCCCCACGGGCTGAGCACCCAATGCTGAGCACCTTGGTGTACCTGCCAGCCCGGCCAGCCAGGAGGATGCTTGAAGCTGGGTGCTTCCCCAAGTGGCAGCGGCATGGGGCACATCCCCAAGTCCCCAGCTGCCCTTCGCATGGAGCATCTTCGCTCCGGGGACATGTAGCTGCTCTTCTCAGCCTTAACAAGTGGATGAGATCACTCCGGTGCCTGAAGGTGAGTGGTTATCCTATTGCATGGCTCAATGAGCAACCCAGGGTGGCATGAACGCAATGGAAATCCTAAATGGGAGCCAAAATTAGGGGGAAGTACCCAAGCACAAAGCAGGTCTGGAAAAGTTAACAGTATGGGATGCAAGGGACAGAGCCAGGCCATTAGCAGGACACGCATGGGTGGCCCAAGCCCATAGGATGTGACCATCCTCATGCGGACTAGGTGGCCATGGTCAACGTGGTCCAGGCTGCTTGCCCCAGTAAAGGACATCTGTGGGACAAGGGATGGAGTTTGGGTGCTGGGGTTGAAGTCAGGCTGCCCCACGTAACAACCATTCCTTGGCTAGGAGCAAGGCCAGCTGGACACTAGTCCCATCCTTAGAGCTGCTTTAACCCCAAATACAGAAAGTAGCACTGCTTAGGGTCAATAAACAGAGACCCAGGCGAGTATCCCTCCACTGTACCTTGTCTCCCTTCCTGCTCTCTTCCAGCTATTCACCCACGAACCAGCAACCTCTGGAAAGGGCTCCAGCTCCATCTCCAGTCCAGAGGTCATCTCCTCGTCCACAACTCAGGGATCTGCTGGGGGCAATTTCGGCACCAATGCCAGCTGCTCGCAGGGACACATAGGAGTGATTAGCTACAAACACTACCAGAGCCTGAAGACAAGGACATGGCAACGATATCTGTTGTTATCCACTCACTTCCCCCCCTTGCTACAGAACAGGCGGTTTTGTACTGATGTTTTATATATAAAGGGTATATATTATTATATAAAAATGCACACAGAGTGGCTGATTCTTTAGTTGAGTGTCTTGCCAGCCACGGCAATGGGAAGGACAGTGGGGATGCTGGGACAGACAGGAGCTGGTTTGGAGTGAAATCCATCCCAGCAGCAGCCAGGGCTTGCTGATGGTCTTCTAGGTAGGACTGAACCAGAGGAAAGGAGACGTTCCACGATTCCTCCTCACTGATGGGTATTGTGGATGCCAAGAATTTGCATGGGTAGAAGTTGGCTTTGGACAATGGATTCATGGTTGAATCCAGAGCTGCAGCTCTGGCAATCCACTGCAAACTCTAAATGAGAGCATCGCTACCCTCTAGAAGCAAAGGGTGAAGGCAAGGTGGCCTTCATCATCACCCATCTGGCTCAGGTGGAAGGCAAAAGGGGCTTCATCAGCCAGCTGGAAAGCCAACCCAATGTGTCCCTTCCTCACTTCTCGTCTTTGTGTTTGTGCCACTGCTCTGGACTGTCTGAGCTGGAAAACACAGCGCTTTGCTGTGAGGACACATGATAAACCAAGGTTTCCTATATCCCCAAAGTGCCATGGGATGGTTGAACAAGAGGTGGAAGGGAATGCTGGAGGTCCATGGTCCTATGTCTGCACAGAGCTTTGCAGCTGTATTCAGACTTCCAAGTTTTGAGCAAAGTTATCTGCATGTTTGGATTAGCAGAAAAAGGAAAGTATTTCTGAAGTCACTGCTTGGAAAGCAAAAGGAGAGCCAACAAAATAGCTGCCATTCCATGAATAACAGGATGTGAGAGTTTCCTCCAGCAGACACTGCTCATGGCTCCAGGCTGATGGCCAAGATCATGTCTCTACCTAAATTGGTTTCAGTTTTGATCTATGCATGACGTGGGCTCTGGGACAATAAGCCAAGGTGTTTTATCTCCAAGCAGGCAGCAAAAGCCACCCTCTCATTGACAGGGCCACCATCCTGAAAAATAAATACAACCCAGGAGGACTTCATAACAGGAAAGAAAAAAGGAAGTATTAAAGCCTTTTTATTTCTTTTTGGTACAAATTTTATCTCTGTATTAAAAATGTTCCCTGGCTTCTTTCTGATCAGCAGTGTTAGACTGGAATTAAATCAAAGCAGTTCTTCAAATGCTGCCTCTCTTCCCTCAGTGTTTTGCCACAGAGAGAAGAGAAACTAAGCCTGAGGAAACCTCTTGGCTGCAAGTAAGGCAAATGACTTAAATTCAGCTGGGAAAGATTGTGACTTCCTTCTTCCTCAGTGATCCAGTGCTGGCAGTGAAAATGTCCCCACTGAAACAGGCACTGGGAAAAAGTCCATTTTCCAGGAATAAAAAGTTTCTCTGGGCACTTCTCAGCATCAGGCTCCTCTTTCGCCGGATGAGGACTTCACTGAGGCATGATGTAATAGAAAAAGCAGGGAAACCCCAGCAGCTTTTTGTCACTGGAGGTGTTTTCCTGGAGATCCAGAGAATGGATAAGTAGTGCTCAAAAAAATAAATAATCAAAAAGCAGTCCAGACCAATAGACTTTGTATTGTGCATACTCTTCTGTGCAGTGATGCAGGCCATGCTGACCAGCTCCTGGAGGGCTTGAGAAAAGGTCTCACCACTCCTTATAGACAACCTGGACGGTTCCTCTTGAAGCTGGTCCCAAGAATCCGACCTGATTTTGGATATTTGTGACAACAGTTGTCATCCTGCACTCAGCACGGCTCTGGGGTGAAGCAATGCTCTGGGAGCTGGAAGGCTTTGTTAGAGCACAATGGGCTGTTCCTGAAGTGCTGGGAGGAAGGCCAGGGGTGTCATGGTGCCAAAACGCTTCTGCACACAGGAATAGCAAAGGTAGCCACCCATATCCCTGCTGCCATTGCTCTGCAGGGGAAAAAGATGTGAGAGAAGAGTGAGGTTGGAGGAATGCGGCCTCCTGCTCCCAGCCTTGGGCTCAACCCACTGGACCAGGTAAGAGTGCAACGATGTGCCTAAAGTATCTCCTATCACCTCCCATGCAAAGAAATCCACTGTGGGACAGTTTGCTTAATAGCTGCAGGTTTTCTTTGGGGAAGGAAGGGGATGCATGGTCAGGCAGCTGCTATCTCCTCCCATCCACATGCACAGCTCACTGCAATGATAGCGAGTGAATCCTGCTCTTATCACCGCCCATATTCCCTCCTGATGGATCAGAGCCATCTCTTATCTCCTGACCCAGACATGGAGACCCACTGGATTTACCATGTGCTACGTGACTGCACTTTCTGGGTGAGGATCAACCTCAGAGCCATAAGGTGGAACTCAAGCCAAAACTGGACCCAAAAATCAGACTGTCACCCTCTTGCTAGTTCACATACAGCTCCTGGCAGGGACAAATCATGCTCTGCTAATCTCCAGATGGATGTTTGATGGCTTCTGCAGAGAGAGGCAGATGCCCCAAGAGAAACTGAGGTATGACACAAGAAAAAACCCTAAACTGCCTCCACTTGAGTCCACAGTCTCAAGAGAGAGGTCAAGACTAGAGTGACTCTGTAGGAATTGCACCACCAACCCAAATTACGCATTCAAGAGGTCAGAGATAAAGGTCTGAGCCACGGGACACTCCTTGCTCACTTCCATAGAAACTTAGCACTGAAGTTGTCCCCTTCCCAGGAGATAGCTCAGAATGACAACAGCCATCCCATGGCAGGAGCAGCCTGTGAAGGCTCATGATGGAAAAGCGTGACCTTATAGGTCTTTGGAGTGGTAGGCTTGCTCAAGACCAAGAAGCAGCGATTGCAGGGGACGTACATGAATCAGAGGCAGCTTCTTCACAACCAGCCTGGTGCCAGATTGCAACGTCTGCGTACACCCTTGTGCAGAACAAGCAACCCCGTTCTTCACAGCCTCACCCATCAGCTCCACTCGAAGGAAATGCTCCTAGGAGACAAGAAAAGCGGAACTACAATAAATAACACCCACAGGGAGCTGAGATATGGGAACAGTTGATTTTTTGGTGTTAATTTTTTTTTGGAACGCCCCGGGAAATGAGTTGCAATAGGGCATGTTTATAAAAACACTGCCGAACAGTAACTAGTGACAACAAAACCAAGCAGAACTCAATGGCAGCAGGCAAGGAAGGAAACGAAGTAAGAGCACTGCAAACAGAAAAGGGAACCTTGCTGTAAGATAAGGAAGGAGGCTATGAAGACAACATCCAAAAGGAAGAATTGGGGAAAAACGCTGCACCACTGCAACTGAAAGCACAGTGCAGAGCAGTGGGAATTGTGGACAGAGTGTTCTCAGCTATTTTGGTCTACACCAGGAGGTCACGGTCCACCCTCAGCATGAATCTGAGGGTGAATCTCACCATCTTCCTTTTTTTTTTCTTTTTTGTGTTCCTCCATCACAAAAAGACCCTCCAAATGTCTTTGGAGACATTCAAGGTCAGGCTGGAGTGGGCTCTGAGCAACCTGATCGAGCTGCAGGTGCCCCTGCTCATTGCAGGGGGGATGTTACACATCAGGCAGCGCTGCTCAGCCAAATTGATGGCTTTGCTTTGGTGCAGCGTGACTCAAAGTGCAGCTATCAGGGCCCCATGTTGCCCTGCTCAAGGTTTTGCATACTTTGGAAGGATTTCGCTTACCCCTGCCCATCCCAAAAGATGCTCCAGGGACTGTGACATTAGCAAGCATTTCTTCGCACGTGTCACCGCAACATAGAGCAGGTTCCATTCATCCTCGGGATACATGCCTAAATAGAAGAGAAGATCATGACTGCATAGCTCTGCCACGCTATAACTTCAGCTGGCTCTCCTGAAATGACAGCCAGAGCTTTTCTAGGACACTTGCTCTTGCAAACAGAGCTCCCAACAAGCCCTGCCTTTTCCCGTTGGCTGGAAAGCATTGGAATAGGGTGAAAAACTAAAGAATGACTCAAAAGGTGGTTAGAAGGAGGGGAGATGCAAAGTGAAAGTTTTCTAGCTGGAAACTTTATTATCTGGCTGCCTTTGTAAATGGCAAAATAACTAATTACATAACAAATCATCATCAGAGCTTGAAGCTGCCACTGGAATAAATTAGAATACTTTTCTGAATAACTTCTGGTCTCAAATTCTGATTGAAATGGAGCATAGTGTGGGTTGAGATTTAGTCCAGTGCACTGAGACACTGGGAAAGGCTTAATAATTGACTCTGAAATTCTGCCCCCTATAGAATTCTTTCCTAATGAAGGATTCAAAAGAGGCATTTTAGAATGGTGTTTGATATGGTAGGTCTTTTCCCATACAACATCATTATTTTTATGCAGATCCTGAGGCAGTGAGACATTAAGAGACTTTCTCAAGGTCAGTGAGTCAGAGGCAGAAATGATAAATGAATGCCAGTTGTGGCCTTCACTCCTCTTGTCACCAAAGGTCCCAGCATACCCAGTTGTTTTTGCATAAAGGGTGCAACCCTGGGAGAAGAAGACAGGCTCCCAACCACATCTGGTTGATCCTTGGGGTTAGCATGTCCTGCATGAAGTTACTGATGAGTCCGTTATCCTTGATGGGCTAGCTCCCTGGGGACAGTTTTGATCAACAGCTTCTAATTGGCTGTGTTGTCATTCATTACCCTGGGAGAAAGCTGTGGGAAGGGTCAAGTGAAGGCTTTCTTGCATGATTTTCTTATGATACAGACTCATGTTTAATTTTAAATGCCCGTGGGATGATACTCATCGGATTCCTGGGGTGACAATGGATACCTTGGAGATCAGAAGTCCTGCAGCAGAGTGGTGATGCATTGGAACAGGCTGCCCAGGGAGTGGTGGAGTCACTGTCCCTGGAGGTGTTCAAGAACCATGGAGACATAGCACTGAGGAACATGGGTTAGTGGGCACAGTGGGGATAAGCTGGGCTTGGACTTGAGCTTGGTCCTCTCCAACTGTAATGATTCTATGAATTATATGATTCTGTGACTTGCAGAGCAGCACAGCAAGACCAGGAGGGTGCTACATGGCTCACAGCAGTGTCTATCCCAAGTGTGGTCTCTCTGTGTTGCCAGAAGGGAACTACAAGATCAAATGATTTCTAGAACAGCGCAGGCTTGCAAGATAAGCACCAGCATCACTCTTTGCTTTCCCATTTTCAGGTCAGGATGGGTGCCACACACAGGTATTCCCTTACCAATAATGAATTGAGGTCTTCTCTGGTTATTGCCACTGGCACATGGTACGTCCACAAAGTCGTCTGCAACCAGCACTGTGTCAAACTCCAGGCCTTTGGCTTGGTGGACGGTGCCTATTAGGTAATCTGTAACCAGAGCACACACACACAAAAAAAAGGAAAAATTGTCCACGTTGCTGCAGTGACTGCCATGTTTAATTTCACAATTTTATAATTCCGTTTTGCACGCATTTCACCTCTCCCCATATACAAACTGGGAGCACAGCACTGCTAGCAGGAACATAGATCACTACAGGCAACCCCCCAGCCAAGGATGATGTCTGGTTATTAGCAGCCTGAGCTCCAGCCCCAACTCCCAACCAGGACCGCTCTTCATTTGGTGAATTATCAGTGTGATTGCTTTGTGCCCCATCTCAAAAACCCAGAAAGTCGAAGGGCAAATGCAACAGCAAGCACAAAAAGCAGAACAAAGTCCAAGAGCTTTCCATCTGTAGAAAGTACGGCACCCAGAGCTTTATCTGCCATTGGCAAAGCCACGTTAAGCAATCCTTTGGTGGCACGCTCATCATCCTGAACACCTGGAGACCCAGATATGCCTTACTGTCCTACTTCCTTTCTCCCTAAAAGACCAACTTGCTCCAACCTTTCTGCAGAATGAGGTGGATTCAGCACTGAAGCTGTGCTGAAAAAAGACCTGAACTTGTTTCTTTACGACACAGCTTGGCCTTACCTGCCATAGCTTCTTGCAACACGTGGCTCCTCTCGATTTTCTGCACCAACTCAGGGATCCGCTCTTTGAATTTCTCCACTATCCTAATCTTCATTTCCAGCTCTTTGTCATCGACACGCGTTGCATATTCCTTCAAACCAATGAAGCCCTCGTTTTCTTCCCATCTTTTGATAAAGGAGTCATTTATCACAAGGTTTGCTGAAGAGAAAGTAGCAGATGACATGTGTCTATTTAACAGGGCACGTGTAATGGTGTTTTTTTTAATTTCTCATTGAATTTCAGAGCAACTATTAGAGAACGCAGGTGTGCAACAGTGCACAGACTGCTGCTGTGGGACACAAGGGCTTGGGATGTACTCCTTGCTCTGTCACAGCTGTGATGATACAATGGCTTCAGTTGGAAGAGACCTTAAAGATCATAGAATTGTAGAAGAGTTTGGGTTGGAAGGGACCTTAAAGACCATAGAATGGCTTCAGTTGGAAGAGACCTTAAAGACCATAGAATGGCTTGGGTTGAAAGAGACCTTAAAGACCACAGAATTATAGAAGAGGTTGGGTTAGAAGGGACCTTGAAGATCATCGAATCCTAGAATAGGTTGGCTTGGAAAGGTCATTAAAGATCATAGTTGCTGACAGATTTGAGGAAGGAGCAACGGGAAAATATTCACTGAGCTCACTCATTTCTGTTGCTCAAGAGTTTCCTAAAAAGGCTGCAAACCTTTCACCCCTGGGGCAATTTGTAAATCAAGGGGAAAAGCTTCTGAGCAGTCTGAAAATGCTCTAATGGAACTTCAGAGCTTGGAGCAGGAACTCAGAGGCAGCCCCAGGGCCCTTCCAACCTGCATTATTCCCTCCTCGTACCCAGATGGCAAGGAGTTTTCCTAGTAGCTCATGTTCCAATGATCCAGTAACAACATGCCTATAATCATGCACAGCAGTAATCAACTGTTTCTCTATGCTCCACACATAACAATGCATACCAATTTCTGCCAATTCTGTGTATGAATTTCTGCAGAATTTCATGTGCACAGTTGGCAGATTTTAAATGAATGACTCATTTCCTACATGACACCAACAGAGAAAAAGAACTGTGAAAGAGGATACAACAAATGAGATTTAAGAACAACAAAACCCAACAACAACAACAAAAAATTGAGTGGACTGGATGATCCTTATGGGTCCTTTCCAACTTGGGATATTCTACCATTCTATGAATCCCAAAATAGGGAAAGCTTTTTGCCAACTGAAAAACAAAATCAAATCAGAAAATCAAAGGGAAAAAATCCTGAAGTATCCGTTTATATCAGTTTATTGGTCTCCTGTAGTCAAGATAAGGCATTGCAGAGGGATGCTGTGGAGGGCTCTGTAACAGACCCCACAATTTCTGAGCAACCAAAATAGCCAAGCCTATGATATCATCACTGGGAAGTCAGTTTGACATAGACCACGGCATGGCAAAATATAAAACATCTAGAAGCCTTCCATCACTCTAGCAAATAGTGGAACACCAGTGCTGCTGTAGGGAAGCTCACAGACAGAAGGGTGAGGATGTATGAGTCTATGATTCTACGTGCTCACCTTTTTCCCGTTCATCTGCAGGTTGACTGAGCTTCCAAATATCATGAATTTTGCTCAGGCCAAATCGCACAAGCCCCTGTAATAATAATAATTAAAAAAAAAACCACAACAATTTGGCTTAATATACACAGGTAAAGGTGCTGCCCAGAGTTTATTTTGTTCTATCACAAGATGCATCGGTCTTAAATTTATCACCCTGAACTGCACAGACAACAAATTTTGGTACACAGCAGTCAGCTCAAACACCCACTCATGTTTAAGAACTTAAAACATCAGCCTAAAATTCAGAGGACCAGGTTAGAACACATTCAGCACGAAGACAGTTTGTTCTCTCTGTGCTTTTACATCTCTAGGTGCTGAACAACATCTCAAATTAAATCACAGCTAAGTTTCAGAGCTTGAAGATGAATGACTCTTCTGAGGCTTCTGAAATGTGGAGCATTCAGATGTCCCTGCAGTTCACACATCTGAATTTCTGCAGACATGCACACGCACAGAGAAGGAGTTGCTTACACTCAGCAGATCAACCACATCTATTTCAAGATGCACAGGTGTCACTGCTGCAAGTGCTGGCAGGCCTGGGGACGCGCAAGACACGTTGGCAATTTCCCCTTACCCCAATGATGTGTATTTTAATCTGCCTCTCTCTTCCAGCAAGCTTCGCGGCGTCCTCAAACACCGTGAAATTGCTTCGTGATAGCATTGTTATCTTCCCTTCCATGCTGCCTCTTACATCACCTGCACAAAGAAACTGCCAGTTAGTGGGTATCCAAAAACCAAAGATCCTCATAAACCAGCATTAAGCCAGAGATGCTTTGTCTACTATGCAGTAGGTCCGCGGCTCCTGGGCACTGAACAGAGCTGTGTGGTGCAAGGACACGACTTACCCTCTTGGTTTCCACCCACTAATGTCTTATTCCTGATGCCCTTGCAGACATCCAGAATGGTTGCTCCAACGTAAGCTATTTCAGGACCAAATCTGAAACTCTACATGGAAAAGGGAAGGAAATAGCATGAAAAGAAGAAGTTGTTATAGCCTACAGCAGCATTACTATGTATGGAGTATACAATTCTCACCAAACTTCTGGACGTTTTTCTTAGAAAAAGCAACCAAATCCCCCCCAGTTATTCCAAGAAACCACTCTTCCAGCAAAGGTAATAGCAACTGTGCAGTGAGATGTGACTACTACATAGGGCAAAAGATGGTTTCCAGCCTCTCCATTTCAATAAGACTCTTTCCCAGTAGGTTAATGGGATATGTCATATCTGTCCTGTGGGCAGGAACTAGAGTCTCTGCTCCTGTGTAGCTGTCCCTAGGTACTGCCCCTTGGCAAGGCTGGCATGGTGCAAGGGGGAAAAGGCAGCTTGCACGGTGGCAGCTCTGGCTTAGGAGCTGGCTGTGGTTGAGCCTGTCTTGTTGGTTTAAGCTGATTTATTCTTCACAGAGTCCTAAAGGTTCCTCCTTTACATTAGCTGTGGAAACCATATAGCCACATGGCCAAAAAAATGCATCAGGGTGAGCTTTCTGCTAGAACAACAGCAGATTGGATAACCTAGCCTGGAAATGCAAACATCATTTACACTGAAAGAAGGAGGGAATTCTCTTCAGGGGTAAACTCAGATTGGCTGAAGCTGCTTATGAGAATTATGCCCTTGATAGACGAACAGGGCAGGAGATACCATGGACAAATAGTGCTGGCTGGTAGGACTAACAGTACAGCAAGGAGGGTATCTGCCCCTGCACACTCAGCAGGAGCTGAGAACTCACCCAGAAAAAGAGGATGTCCTCAAAATGGGCCATTCACTAAGGTCTATATCCCACTACCCATTTTTCAAGCCACATGCCTTCCCATTATAGGAAAGGCAAGATCGCTCCAGTAAGAGGCATGATGGGTGTGAATTTGAAGAGCGCACCACTAATCCAGACAAAGCAAATACTCCACATCCATGAACTCGAGAGGCCTGCTAGACACCTTCTGAAGAAGGACATGAAACATTTTCCACTCTATTTGTGATCCACCCAAAGCAGACCTTCATCACGGTTTAGTGAGCATGGCAGTTGATGGCTTGATGGTTGGGCTAGATGATCCTAGAGGTCTTTTCTAATCTTAGCTCCAATCTTAGATTCTATGAATGTAGGCTCTTACCTGGGTCAGGTAGTAGATATGGGTATGAGGCACCGTGTAGAGGGTATTGACAGCACCTCGGAAGGAGTAGATCTGTTGATGAGGGTCTCCTACGAGGATTACACCACATGTCTGTGACAGCACAATATCCACAATGGCTGCAGGAAAACAACAGAGTGTTAAAAGAGGGCCTGCTCATAAAGCCAGAGTGAACTTTGTGTTATTTCGCGCCTGTACAGAGGGAAGATCTCTTTCCTGACAACTCACGGTACTTAAGAAGGGGTTAACACAGCTACAGGAGAAAGCAAGTTGCTGAAAAGCAATGAGAACAGTGCAGCTCACTGAGAACTCCATAAGCATCTTCCCACTATTTTAGTCTGAGGGTTTTTTTCCTGGGCTCAGACTGCACAGAATCCAAATCTGGCACGTGTCAGCCCAGCACAAATCCACCACCCATCCCCGTGGACCTGGATGTTGACTCAGGGCACACACTGCAGTGAAGCCCTTTGGTTCAAACAATCACAGCGGTTGGAATAGACCTCTGGAAATAGTCCAGTCCAACTCCCTGCTACAGCAGGTTCTCTACACCACCAGGTCGGTCTCTGCTCTACCAGATTGGTCAAGCATTGATTTCTCCTTGGTGAATCCACGTTGACTACTCATGATAACCTTCTTCTCTTCCACTTGCTTGGTGATGACATCCAGAATAAGTTGTTCCATCACAAAAATTTAATTCCAAGTGGGCCTCAGCCTTCCTTATTGCATCCCTGCATGCTCTGGCAATGTTCCTATATTTCCCCCCAAGTAGCCAGACTCATTTTCCACATTCTGTAGATTTTCTTCTTCAGTTGAGTTTTTCCATGAGCTCCTTGCACACCCAGGCAGTTCTCCTGACACCTTTTCCCTGTTTCTTACTCTTAAAGATGAACTGATCTTGAGCTTGGAAGACATGGTGCTTGAACATCAGCCAACTCTCTCGGGTCCCCTTATCTTCCAGTACTCTAGCCCATGTGATATCTCCAAGTAGATCCTTGAAGAGGTCAAAGTTGGCTCTTCTGAAGTCAATGGTTGCAATCCTACTTACTGTCTTGTTTCTTCCATCTAAGAAACTGAACTCCACTATCTCATAATTGCTGTATTCAAGGCTGCTCTCAGCCTTCACATCCCCAGTCAGCCCTTCCCTGTTGGTAAGAACAAGGTCCAGCAGCACATGTCTCCTTCTTGGATCCTCCACTAGCTGCATCAGAACACTATCTTCCACACACTACTGGAACCTCCTGGACTGTGTGTGTCTGGCAGTGTTGCTTATCCAACAAATAACAGGATGACTAAAGCCTCTCAGATGAACCAGAGCCTGGAACTATGAGGCTACTTCCAGCTGCCTGTAGAAAGCAACTCACCAACTTCCTCCTCCTGATCAGGTAGCCTATAGTATACACCCAAAACAGTATCACCCATATTAGCCTGTCACTTACTTCTCATCCATAAGCTCTCCACTCATTCATCATTCTTCCCTAGGCAAAGCTAAATCCTCCAAGTTCAGGTCTTCAAAGAATACAAGTGTGAGATGGTCTGATCAAGCCTTTGAGCTGATTTAACAGCTCCTGAAAACACCAAACCATCTTCTGCCCCTCTCCCTGTGATCTTCAGCACACAATTCAGTCCACTTGGATACCCCTTACAGAACCAAGTCAACCTCCTTTGCAACAGAGAGTTACTCCCCATATACCCCTGGCAAAGAAAGCCAACTGGAAGGTTGACCTAGGAAGACTGCAGCTGTTTTAACACTCACCTGGAGTACAGTCCTGTGCTTCATCAACAAAAATGGCATCATATCCTGAAAGCTGAGGCTTACTGAGCTGCCAGAGTTTCAAATACCCTGAGAAAAAGAGAGATGGTCATTTACTTGTCTTGATCTCTTAAGAATAGCAGCTGCTGGCTCTACCCTTTGCTTGGAAGTTGCATGGCTCCTCGCTACCTGAAGGCTATTTGACACCTACACTCTCTTACCATCACAAGTGATCTTGTATTTCCTCTCTACATCTCCATCCAGCTTCTTCATGTTGCGCCATATCTCTTTCGCTTCTTCCACATTGATCTAAAAAAGAAAACAGAAGAGTCTGGAGAGATTGTTTTGAGCAGAACATGAGTCCAGGCACAGCAGACCTCAAAATAGCAGAACGGATGGTAAAGGCAAGCCATGAGGTTGTTTCTTGTGTTCACATGCAATATCACGCTGCTACTCGGGCACTGATACAAACGCATGCAGTCTCTTCTCTTTTTCCCTTGTAGGGAAGAAACATTTGCAGTGAGCAGCAAGAGATGTAAATCTACTGTCCAGATGCCAACTGTGCAAGCAATCAGGCTCCAGTTCCTTTGGACCTGTCACCAGACGAAAAATACTTTTTGAAAGTCAGTTCTGAAGCACAAAAGCTTGTGAACAATGAGATATGGGACGACCACAGCCCACAGTCTACAGCCCTTGTAGAAATATTCTAAACCTTGCAGCCCAAATCTTCTTTCAGCACGGGTACTCACTCTCTTTTCTTCTGGTCTGACAAGTTTTCTCTCTCCATGGGTGTTTTTGAACCAAATAGGTGTGTGTTCTTCGCAGATCTCATCATCTGAAGAGGCAAAAAAGTTTTCAAGGGTCTGCGAGACTGTTTTCCCTCTTATGAAGACAGATTGTCCCTCACGGTTCTGGATGAGAAAACTCACAGAGTACGCCGAGAGCTTCGAGAAGTTCAGTTTGCCTTTCTCTTTATAGCTGTGCCACAAAAATTAAGAGATGTTGAAACACGCACCAAAAGCCTACAGGAGAAGCTAGCTCATGATGCACACGAACACTCACAGAAGCTGTTTTACATGCCCTATTTTGACCTGGTAATGGAACACCTTAAAAATCTGTACCTACTTATCCTCACTATACCCCTGACGGAACCACAGACTTATTCGTTTTACACATTTTTGTAGATGGAATGTTAAGGCAGAGAGGTATTCCCATCATTTATCCCTGCAATTACAGAGTGTTCTCAAAACAATGCGAGAGGATTCCCCTCCTCTTTTGTGTCGTGGCTCATTTTCCCTTCTGCAGTGTGGATGTGCCAACATAACTGCTGGTAACGGTGGAAACGGAATTATTAGTACAACTCAGGCCTAAGGAAAGCAAAGTTTAGAGCCACTGAAGTGCAAGGTGAACAAATTAGGCCAGAAAGAGGTAAATCCATTCACAGTGGCTTTCTACCTCCCTGTGAAGTGCTCCTTGGCTACAAACATAAGCAGGATGAATGGCCCCAAAACAGCTATGGGACTGACAGGGAAATGAATCTGTTTACCCAGACTCACATGGTGCTAAAACCACTGACCCATCCAACCTGAAAGACTTTGGAAACTGTACATCAGAGTCTGACTTGAAGCAGGTGGAAGAAATCAACCATCTCCCCTATTATTTTGCCTTTCTCGAGTTCAGACCTTCCTTGCCTGCCACCTCTTCCCTTCTCCCCTAGGGAATCAAAAATTCCCACTCACTGTTTGCCGACGCTTCCGAATGCTAACGAGTGAAAAGTCTTGCAGGTAACATTTCTGGGGAAGACGAGGCTGCCCCTCTCTGCAACAGCTTTATTAAAAGTCACATAGAGGAAACTGAGGTCAGCAAACTTCTCCGCGTACTTCACCAACGTTGAGGTCTTTCCTGTCCCTGAAGAACAGAGGTGCCAAAAATTATCTATTGCCAGGAATGAATGAATGTGCACACCTTCTGTTAGCATTACCTTCCTGTACTAACTGCGTAGCAGGGGTATTTGCAGCTAATGGGAATTTATTCACAGTCTCAAACGAAATCAGAAGCCACAGAGCAGAGTAGCTCTGAGAAATTACACTCTGCAGCCTAAAAGCTCTGAAAAAATAATCATTTTGCTTTCCAGTATTCTAGAAGCCTCAGCACACACAGAGATACTGGTTCCTCTGAGAGGCAGCTTGGTAAACGAAATGTCAAAATTGCTCTTTTAAATGATTCATGAGTTCCTTTCAGTGACGCAGCCCAGATCATGAAAGGAATAGTACCAAAGTGTATTTCATCCACATTTGGCATGTGAATGTGACACTGACACTCTGCCAGATCCCCTAGAGAAAAGTCTGAGGCTGGTGCTTCCAAGACCTCCTACACGCAACATAGATGCAGAAGGATAAAGCCGCTGCATCATTACATTTATCTAACAGATGCTTTGGCAAGGATCCTCATCCATGTGTCTGGAGAAGGGTGACAAGGTTTGTAAGGCTCTTTCTCCCATTCTGTCTGGTTGTGGTTACATGTAACACATGTTTGTGAACATCCCCATTTTTGTCATTTGGACACGGTGATTTTGTACAGACACGTGAAACCACCGCCACACTGCTTGGCACAGTATGTCCCTTGGCAGACAGCATCCATTAGCTCTGAGCCTCCAGCATGGTGTTTTTAAAGGAAAACCCACTGCAGGTGAAAGGAGGTGATTTACTTTTCCCTCGTCTTTTAAATAGGCTTCCTTGGTTTTATACAATTTCCCTTTACAAAACAGAGCAGAAGATCTCCTGGCTTGCTTTGCTGCTCTTACCTGCAAATGCCATAATTTTCACTATTTGACCACGCTCGATTTTGTGATTCAAAATCCTTTGCTGTTCATGGGTCAGTTTCACTTCAGACAAACTACTAAAAAAAGAAAAGAAAAAAAAAAACCTAAATAAGGAATTAAGAATAAACATTCTCCCGTAGAAATAAATCTAATAGCAGAAGGAAACCCACAAATGATTTGCCCCATCCCACAAGCAGGAGCTTGGCACTGGGACAAGTTGATCATTGTGCAGTACCTGCAAAAAAGTACTACCTTCCACAGAATAAGACTGGAGAGAGGAAAAAAAAAATAATAAAAAGAAAACCCTGCAAAAGGTTTTATAGGAAAAGATCTTCTCAAGGGCACTCAGCCACGCTTTCAAAATTAATTTTGCACCTAGCTGGCTGAGGCTCACTGAAAGCAAACAGCATCTTGAGTTTGAGGTGTCTCGTTGCTTTTGGGAGCACGTATTTTAAACTGCTCTCAGATTCCTCAGCGCAGGACAACAATTGTCTCTGCCTCACGTGGGAGCTGAGAGCTGTGATTAATGTTTAGAAAGGCATTCAGCACTTCCTGCTGGAGTGCAGTTGTTTTATTCATAAAGGTCTGAAACTTGTCATCAGCCCACAGCGTGAAGCCGCTCTTCTCCCCCACAGGATGCGGAAAGGTATAAAGCCTTCTCCAGATATCCTTGACATTTCAGCACCTGGCTTCTTTCAGTACCTGGCTGCTTTATTTTTTATTGAACAAGCAAATTTCTGCTTAGAAAAAAGAAAATGCTTAAAAAGGAAGGAGGAGAACAAAAGGTCTGGGAAACCAAGTAGCAATTAAACCCATCATTTGTTCACCTTCGATTTTTTTTTTCCATTATGGTCTCTATCACTGCTGTAAACAGAGTGATATAATGTGAGTGAATAATGAGTGATTTTATTGGATTTATCTTTTCTAGACCTCTGTGAAGGATGAAAGCATTACTGTGGATGAGGACAAGGAGGCTACGTGACTCAGCCCAACAGAGAGGGAATCAAGCTTGGCTCTCAAAAGGCCACAAAAGCATTTTACTCTTAACTGCTCCTCCTTTCTAGGAAGCAAGCTACCACCTAGTGATAATTCACAGCAACTGTATGTAGAACAGTTAATATATAACAGTTACCAAACAGGATTCAGGAAGAGGAGCTGAATCAATGTCCTGTAGCTGTATTCACAGGTGAACTTCCACATCACTTGCACTACAGTGTAATCACCGGCATGCCAGCCCTCATTTTGGATGGTTGCAACTTGCATTTCTAGAGGAACTGACCGCTGAAATTAAAGCAGCACTCCTCCCTCTTTCCAAAGCATCTTACCTACAGGGAGAGCTGTGATTTGGGAGTATATTTAGGAGTGATTTAGGCTCTGCAAAATTTCAGCAGCCATCACTGTGTTCTGCCAGTACAGCCCCATCGGTGAACAAAGACTTCTAAAATCAGTTAATTTAATTCTTACAGATTTAAGGCTTTCCTCTAGGAATTCAGGCAGAAGATGGCAAGGAGCAGAATAAGGTTTTGTGGTAATCCTTATCCAGGATTGATCCTTATCAAGGAGTCCTGTCAACCAGGCTTTGCTATGAGATGTTTGCTCGGCATCCAAGGTTTGCTGCATACTGCCTGGATCACCTGCAGTGTCATTACCTGGACCAGAAGTCCTGCCTGCAGTGTGAAGATGGTGCTCCCTCTTCTACCACCCGTGGTGCAGTCACAGAAGCATTTTCCATCAGATACAAGCAGTAGAAAATATTGTAATGGATCCTGGCAGGAAGGAAAAGAGGGAATCTGTCACTGAGGAATCATCACTAAGATTAAACTTCTGCAGCCACCTGAAAGACGCCAACATCCTTGAATGCTTTGTGAGTTGTAGTGACAATATTGGTATTTCAAAGTGCAGCTAGTTAGACCTTGGAAAGTGACTGCAAAGGCACCATGGGGACAACTCTGTGGCCTCTCCCTTATTTCTGCTTTGGGTTTGCAAATTTTGTGTTTCAGGGTCTTGCCATGCAAACACGACCTGGGATCAGAGTCCACAGGATCCTTGTGTTCTTCCAAGCCGCTATCAGTAACAGAGGGTGGGGCAGATTGAGACAGAATCTGGGGTTAGTTTGGACCTCTAAAGTGAATCAGTTCCAGTAACTGCCTTAAAGTGATTTTACACAACTGTGTTAGCCCTGACTGTGCTTCAAGGTGCTTTGTTAGTACAAAGAGAGGAGCGTAGCAACTCCATGGCTTTAAATTAACTGCATGCTCAGACTCCCTGGCTGCTCTAGGGAGCTGTAAATAGGTACAAGACAGTTCCCAGATGGCTATTTAAATCCCTATGAGCTAAATCATAAACCTTGTGTGGTCTGAAGAGACTGTGGCAGAAGAGAGGTGGTCATTCATATTTCTGCTCGTCTGCTCCGAGGAGATGGGACGTGGGTGACTCTGACCACAAAGGAATGACACCCTCTGTCTGCCACCTCTTCAGCAGGCTTTTACCCAAGTTAATTATCTTAGCCAGCAATTAGCAGTCACTGACAGGCCAAACGAGCACCCTGACTTCCCTGGCTGGTAGCATGAGCACATGGCCCATGGTTGAGTAAGCAAAGAATGAACTCCTCTTCTGTGTCTAACCTTGCAGATAGCAACTTACAGAACTGTCTTCTTTCTGGCTATAGATTTGTCTTCCAGTCTTCTTATATGAATGTGTGTTCTTAATCTTTACTTCACCCTCAATGCAACTCTGAAGCAAACTGTGGGCTCTTATTAGCATCACCAGGCACCTTTGTGATCAAAAGATGCAGAAAGAACTGCTCTGCACAGCGTCCAGGGGACTTGTAGTGCCATTTAGTAGGAGTGAAGTGAGCAATAAACCTCAGGAAGGTAATATCTGCATGAAATTGTTTTAACTAATACATTTCTATTTCTAAATGAAGCACTGGAACAGGTTGCCCAGAGACATGGTGGATGCCACATCCTTGAAGACATCCAAGGTCAGGATGGACAAGGCTCTGAGCAGCCCGATTGAGCTGTAGATGTCCCTGTTCATTGCAGGGGAGTTGGACTAGATGGCTTTTAAGGGTTACTTCTAACTCAAGTTATTCTATGATTTTATGCAGAAAGTTTGAAAACTGCTTTTGTTTCTGAAAAAAAAATATTTTTCTTGAAAACTATCATCTGGAAAAATGAGTGGACTATGAAATAACATAAGAAGTAAAGCAAATCTAATGGCAGTGCTCCTGCAGAAAGCTATGGATGTACTCAACGTTCCTGAGAAACTGCATGCACCAAGGAACTGCAGAGCCCCAGCCAACAGGAAC
Organism: Numida meleagris; assembly: GCF_002078875.1. NCBI lineage: Eukaryota > Metazoa > Chordata > Aves > Galliformes > Numididae > Numida > Numida meleagris. Next base: position 1,205,195 of record NC_034409.1, read on the forward strand.
AGAACGGCCCACGAACATTTATTTGTATGTTACATATTGCCATGTCTTGAAATCATAGAATCACAGAATCACAGAATGGCCTGGGTTGAAAAAGATCTCAGATAGTTTCAACCTCCCTGCTGAGTGCAGGGTTGCCAACCACTGGACCAGGCTGCCCAGAGCCACGTCCAGCTTTGAAAGGGGCATTTCTCCATTCCTTACCTGTTAGTGATGGCAATGTTCTTCTCCCTCATGGCGTACAGCAGTGTGGCAATGCAGTAAAGTGTCTCAGTCACATCCACCACAGAGAGGGAAGAGCGGGGTCCCTGCAGACATGCTATCAGCCTTTGGATGTCACGGACACCATCAGAGAAAAGCACCATAGCTGTGATGATGGCCCACATGTTCTCAGGCTGGGAACAACAAGGAAGACTGAGCAACAAGCTTCGAGTCTTTAGGCAAACCAAAGCAATGCTTATGCCACAATGAAAACTTAAATTCTATTCCATCCCCCTGAACAGCAGAGTAAAGCTTCAAAGGGAAAACTTCTAGATGTGGGAGGGCAGATGTAACTTCAAAGTGCCAACAGCTGTGGGGTGAAGGAGAGGAATAACCATTAAACCTACCCCTGCCGTGCTCTGTAAGTCTGGCAGTTTGTTTGCGATGCAGACTTCAGCCTTTGAGAAGAGGTGGTGACTCTTCAAACACCGGAGGACTGCGCTGGGATCTATGCTCCTGCTGGTGGGAATGGCAGAGACACACCTGCACGGAAGGGGAATAGCAGTATTTGTAAATAAGCCTTATCAAGTAAGCGTATCAAGAAGCACCCACATCCCTTGGTGAATCCATGTAGACTACTCCTGATGACTTTCTTGTCCATCATGCCTGAAAATCATCTCCAGGATCAGCTGTTCCACCACCTTCCCAGGGATGGAGGGGAGGCTGAGTGGCCTGGAGTTCCCTGGGTTCCCTTCTTGCCCTTCCAGAAGGAATGACATTTGCCTTCTTCCAGTCTTCAGGCCCTTCTTCTAGTCACCATGACCAAGGATTATTGAGAGTGGCCTTGCAGTGACAAGGTCACATCTTCCTTGCTGCACACTTTCCTCCTACTTTCTGGGATTCCTGGAGGCTTGTCTTCCTAGTGAAGAATTGAGCTTGGAGACAGACTGAAGAAGGTATTCAGTCCCTTGCCCATCTCATTCAGCAGTGAGCTCGTGTTTTCCCCACTCTTTATTCTGCCACCAATTTACTCAGAGAAATCCTTCCTGTTGTCTCTGATATCCCCGTCCAGATTCAATTACAGCTGGGCTTTGGCTTTCCTAATCTCATCTCTGGAAGCTTGGATAATGTCTCTCTGTTCCTCCCAGCTGCCATGTTCTGTGTACTTCTTTTTTATGCTTACATGTGGCCAGGAGCTACTTGTTCATCCACGTATGCTTCCTGGCATTTGTGCCTGTTTTCCTATTCATTGGGATGGACCAATTTCGAGCTTGGAGGAGGTTGTCCTTGAATATTAACCAGCTTTCCCAGGACCCTCTTCCTTTCAGAGCCTTATCCTATGGGCTCTTCCAAGCAGATCTTTGAAGAGGCCAAAGTCTGCTCTCATAAAGTCCAGGAGCTTCATTTTCACTTTTCTTCAACGCCAGGGCTAAGTCCAACTCCCTAAACACAGCTGCTAAGTGCCATTTAGTATCTTTTGTGGTCTCACAAACCAAGATGACATGCTATAGGTCCTGAGGAACACCTGCTATCATTTTGGATACCCCTGGGCATCAAATGATGCAAGATCTGAATTAATTACAGAATCATAGAACTGTTTGAGTTGGAAGGGACCTTGAAAGGTCACCTAGTCCAACTCCCCTGCAATGAACAGAGACATCTACAGCTAGAAACTTGGATTTCCAACCTGGTTTTGTGCCTAAATCCACGTAGGCAAGCACTTGACAGTTCTGTTACACGGACATGCATGTAAATACTCTACTGCAGCAAGGTGTTAGTCTGCAAGTTCCTTTTGGCTGTCTCAAAGTCTCCTTCCAGAAGACAGACCCACGTTGCCCTTATTCCAATTTGACTCTTCTTATAATATTTAACTGCCATACAAAATTGCTTTCTAGTCTACAGATATCTGAATGAAACACTTATTCATATCAAGGACGCAGCTTGGGCTTACTGCTGAGCTGTGGCAGATAGTCAGTACTGCTTCAAGAAAAAAAAAAAAAAAAACGTCTCTCAGGAAAGGAAAAGACAAAAATACATTGGAGATGAAAGGGACCAGGAAGAAGAGCTCAAATCTCACAGTCTCCATGAAATACTTGCATTTTAGCTAAATCCAGGATATGCTGAGGCTCTATGAGACCTTGGCTGATCAGGAGATGGAAAAGCAGTGGTGAAGTGACAGATCATAAAATATAAGTGGAAGGGACACTGAAACGGACACTCAAGTAGAGTCTCACTCTCTCCAGTGTGGTCACCCTGCAGGAAGCAGGACCATTTATCTCCTGGCAATTCACAGGATAAAAATGGGAGAACACCCAAAGCAATGAAGGTCTGAGGATATACAGCTACAAAGTGCTGAAGCAGACTCACCTGATGAGCCCCAAGATACATTCTTTACGTTGATCTGTTATGGCAAAATCCTGCAAGACCTGTTCAACCCTGCGCAGAGCCATGTCTTCCTTCATCAGGTATTTATGGTACAGCTTTTTCCAAGGGATGAACTGGAATGTGAAACATATACCACCACCTTTCATCTCAGCCAGGAAAATAGGCTTCTTCTGGCAATAAGCTAATCAACATGACTTCCAGAGAAGACACGGAGTTCAAACAGTCCCTGGAGCTTGATGGAAATGGGTATCTAGCATGAGACAGAGAAGGAAAGAGGAGAGAGAGAAGGGCTTGTTCCTTATAGCCTGCCAACAATAGGCTGTCTTTTTCTGGAGCGATGGGAACAGGGTGACATTGGTGTGGTTTCAAATGTGTAAGTGCTAAAGGAATGAGTATGTTTCCAGCACTATTGTGCAGATCTGCTCAGAGAGGGCTTTGAGTGCTTTAAATCCGTCTGCTTATGAAGCCCTGCCCTCCCACATCCTGCTGCTCAGACTGTTTGGGCAAAAAGTTGACCAACAGCAGGTTTACAACTGTTTGCACTGTGAGGGCCTTGACCGTAGGTGAACCAAGCTCTGTAAAAACAGAATTAAAGGTCCTTCTCTTGAAAATAACCTACAGCAGACACCACATGCACGCAGACATGCACACAGTGATGTACACTGGCTGTAAAAGGGCATGGCCCAGTCTGGTAGCCACAGTTTCCTGCATGATCAGAGGTGGAAAAAAAAAAAAGTGCAAGTAAAGGAGTGAAAAGGGATTTGGGGGAGTGTTCTTTCCATGTATGGGAAGAATGCATCAAGTAAAGTTACCCCAGTATTGAAGCTGTCATCTGAGGAGGTATTCACTGAGGTTGTAAATGCCAAAAATATCTAGTAAGAAAGGATGTGGGCACTAGGGAACAATAAAGAGATTTAAAGGTACAAAGAAAGACAGAGATGCTCCTACAGCAACCACAAGACCGAGAAAGAGCAGAGCAGTAAGAGATGGGACAGGCTTGAATCGATGCCACAGCAGTCCTTACCAATGGGTCGCTGACAATATCTCTCCAGTGGTGGCACACCAGGCTCAGGCTTTGATACAGATCAGTCACTGGTAGGAAAGCAAAGACGTTCCTCAGGACTTCATCAGGCAAGTTTCCAATGCTTCCCCGTGGTACTTCCCAGTTCCGAGTCCCCAGGAGCCCGTAGTGTGCATCAGGGACTGGCTCGATCTCTATTTCATCGTCGAGCTCTTCCTTGATTTGACTGGGCTCAGGATGAACCACCACTGCCTTGTTCTCAGGCTCACCCCACAAATCGCGCTCTATCTCGAGTCTGCCTGGAGCTGTGGCAGACAGAGGCCGTTTTCTTGAGTTTTCCATGTACTCATCCTCTGGAAGTGAGGAGGAATCACCACTTGTCTCCATCACGTTGGAGATGCTGCTTTCATCATCTTCGGCGAAGAAAGGATCTGGTATCTCCTCCTTGATGCTTATGTTCTTTGTCCTACCAACAACTGCCTGCTGTGTCTGAGAGATCTTGAAGTAATCCATGATGTTCTTCTGCTGCCCTTGGGCTATGGAAAGAGGAAGAGCATTAGTGAAGTCAACAGAAACAGCACGAAGCACACTGCTCCTGACTGAGCTAACAAGGAGACCTGTGGTTGCGTACGGCAGTAGCTTCAACGTTTGACCTGCGCTGCACGATGAGAAGATCACGGCACCAAGCCTGCTTCAGGCTGCCCCAACTGCAGGGTAAGTCAGACAGACTCTTTCAAGAGGATAAACAGCCATTTCCTGCCAGACACTTCCTGGCTGCAACGTCAGAAAGCACCGGAGACCATAAACAAAACTGAAACTTGGCAAAAGACTGCTCCCAGCCTTTCCCCTTTCTGACAGCCATACGCTCCATGAAGCCCACTGATTTAACTTGTCAGCACCAAGAGTGCACTAGGACCATTCTGTTCTGCTCCTGGTCTGCAGCACATCCTGATACTTAGCTAAGAGGAAATTTGGGGGAAAGAAAAAAAAAAAAAAAAAACAACACAAGCAGCTACTGCTGATTTTAACACATTTCATTCCTGGATGCTCATGAGAGCGAAGCTTAAAAAGGTTTAATTCACAAGGCACTGTCTAAGAAAACAAAACAAAAAAAGCCATCCTCTTAAGTCCTGCTGGTGCCTGAGTCCCATTTGAGCTCACCTTGACTGACATCCCATTCCCCTCCAACAGCACAAGTTCAATGACGGATGACCCCAAACCCATTTTGGTCTATTGTAATTTTTCTCCTCCAAATCCCTCAGGCTTCAAAGTAAACAGCGTACCTCTTGGTTGCCTCCTTGTTCTATGGGTGGGTTGGAGGCCCCTGTTGACATCTCCTCTGCTTCGCCTTTGATTCAAGGGCTGTGTCAGGGAGGACAAACCTTCAGAGCTCCGACTGAGAGCTTCGCAGTCGTCGGCCGTAAGGTGCATTTTCTTAAATCGCTTCACTGCTTTGCCAGCATGCAAAAATAAATAACAAAGCAAAAGGCAAACTTAGCAAACAGTGTTTTGGTCAGGAGTTTCTCCGAATAGCTCCCAGTAGGAGCTTTTACTACTCAGAATCGCAGAACTGTAAGGGTTGGAAGGAAACTCTGGAGATCATCCAGTCCAACCCCCGTGCTGCAACTCCCTGATAAAATGCAACATCTGCATGATGCCTCTGCGACAGTGACCTTGCTCCAAGTCTCCATTCTGTGGTGCCTGAGACTCAGAACAAAACAGGGCAATGTAAAACCAGAATCTGTGTACATCTTGTGTATGCTAAGGAATCAAATACAGGCAGCTGAGTAAAGGCAAAGTGTCATTAGGAGAATGCCAAGGAACCCTGAGCAGTGCAAATCCCTGAGGCAGACAGCAGTGACTAAGAAGGACAGTTAGGAAGCCAAACAAAATCATCCAAAGAGTTTTTTTTTTTTTTAAAGAAAATCTTACTGGAAATCTGGAGGAAGTCCTCTCCTCTTTAAGCTGAGCAGCCAGCAGAAGTCACATAAACAAAGCAACTCGCACCGACGTTGAACACACGCAAGGAAACCAAAGCCACCCCAGAGGGTGGGCTTCTTCCTGGTGTGAGAATTACCAGCAAAACACCGTTTTATCAATACCCCATGCTGCAGAAGATATGCTCCTCTGGCATATCTGTGGCAGCCAGGAGGGTAACAGACAGCGGGATCCAGGGGCCAGCTCGTTTTGCTTGCAGCATTTCCTCCTTTTCATCCACGTCAGCTCTGTGGGGCAGCACTCGGAGTGCCTGTGGAACTCCTCATTCCTCAAAATGGGGCAGGCAAGCAGAAAAACAGCAAAGCGAGGCAGACTGTGAGCAAAGGAGGTGGATGTTAAAAAAAATGCCCTTTCTCGCTTGATCTTGAAAATTTTAAATGGCTCCAAATATTGGAATACCTCAATTCTCTTAGGCATGAGGTTGTGGAGAATGTCAGAGCTGGGGAACCAGCTTCATCCAGGGACAGCAAAAGTTCTCATGATAGATGGGATGCAGGATGCCCCCCCCTTTTGCCAATGGCCCCATTACCAAGCCTTCACCCTACTGTCAAGGAACCCATTGCCAAGGACACCCCCATGACCAAGTGGCCCATGACCAAACGCTCTCCTGTTTCCAAGGGCCCCCCTCCATTGACAAGAGACTCACTGCCAAGGGCTCCTCTGTTGCCAAGGGATCCATTCCCAAGTGTCCCCACTACTGCTAAGGGCCACTTATTACTAAGGGCCCCCCTCCCTTGCCAAGAGCCTCCCCTCATTGCCAAAGGATCCATCATCGAGGGTCCCCCTACTGCTAAGGGACAACGCTTACTGCCGTAGGACCCACTGCCAACAGCACTCCTATTTCCAAGGACTCCTTTCCATTGCCAAGACACCCACTGCCAAAAGACTCCCCATTACCAAGAGATGCATTACCAAGTGTTCTCCCTTCAGCTAAGACGCCCTCCATTTGCCCAGGGACTCCCTTATTTCCAAGGGAACCCCCAGTTGCCCAGGAACCAATGATCAAGGCTCCCCCCTATGGCAAAAGGAGCCACTGCCTAATACTCAACCCTCACCTAACACCCTTCCCACCACCATTTCCAAGGGACCCCTCTTCTGCCAAAGGACCCCCTATTACTAAGGGCCCTCCTTCATCACCAAGGGACCTCCCCAAATGGTTCACCAAAGGATCTATTACCAAGTACTCTCCCCTACTGCTAAGAAATCCCCTTACTACCACGGAACCCCATCCATTGTCACGGGACCCACTGCCAAGGCCCTCTCCCCACCCATTTCCAAGGGATCCATTACCAAGTGCCCCCCCCCCTCCTTCTATGGGACCCCCCAGTGTCAAGAGCCCCTCTTATTTCCAAGGACCTCTAAGGACCAATGGCCAAGGGCCCTCCTACTGCAAAAAGACGCTTTGCTGAGAGTCCCCTTCATGGCTAAGCCCCTCCTCCCACTGCTAAAGAACCTATCACCAAGACCCCCCCCCCACCCCATTACCAAACTCCCACTACCAACGCTCCCCCCGCTACCAGCAACTGCTCTGCTCGTTGCCCTTCTAACATAGGAGCCCCCTCTTTACCTCCCTCCATGACCAAGACCCTCTGCTCTGCTCCTCTTACCGCCGCAGCCACCCCGTTGCTAAGGGGAAGTATCCCCCACCGCACTCACTCCACTTCCGGCACGCTCGTCCCCGCCTCCGCAATCCTCCGACCAATCACGCCCGGCCTCCTCCCGCTGACCAATCAGAGGACTCTCGACGTCACGGCGCTGGCCAATGGTGAGGCACTTCCGTGTTGGGCCGGGTGAAGCCGTGCGAAGCCATTGCGGGGTCGAGAGAATGTTCCCTGAGTTTGCTTAGCGCGGCTCGTACCAGGGGGCGGGGTATGCGTGTGACGTCACGCAGCCGCTGATCCGCTGTCACGGTGACGTCACGCCGCAGGAGGAGCGCGGGTGGGTCCTAAGGGAGGGGCTGGCCTTGTCCCTACGTCGGTGTGGCACTGGGGGGGCTCGGGGGAAGGGGGGTAGGAACTGAGGCCTGGGGGGAGGGGCTGAGGAAATGCGGAGGTTCTGGTTTCTGAGGAATGATGAAGTGTGGTGAAAATGGGACTCCTTCCTTTGTTCTGTTTTGTTTTCCCTGGGGG
>NC_034409.1:1213810-1220789 GCF_002078875.1 Numida meleagris
CTTCCCTTCCTTGGGGTTTAAAAAGTCCTTGGAAATTTCTTGGGTTCCTGAGTGTTTTTCTGAGGGAACAGTATTTTTCCTATTTCTGTTTTACTGAGAAAAAAGTGATTTTCCTGTGTGTTTTTCTGAGTGAAAAGGAGATTTCACTTCTATTTTTTCTGGAGAGAATGAGAATTTCTGATTATATCTTTTTCTAAGGGAAAACATAGTTGTATGAGTTTTTGTGTGTATATTTATTTTTCCCTGAAGAAATGTGATATTTACGTATTTTACTTTTCCTGTGGAAAAAGGAAATTTCTGGTGTTCCACAGAGAAAGGGCAATTTTTGCTCTTTTCTTTTTCCCACCCTGAGGAAGAAGGAAGTTTCTTTGTTGTTTTCCTGACAAAAAAAAAAAAAAAGAAATTTCTACTTCTTTCCTCCCAAAGGGTAGAGAAAATTTCTGTTTTTTTTTTTTTGACCCCAAGGAGCAAGAACATTTCTCTTTTTCCTGAGGCGAAGCCTTCGGAGTCCTCCAGTGTTGCTGAGGAAGAGGGAAAACCATGCTATTCTTTGAGCAAAACCCCAATCTCTGCTTTTCCTGAGAGGAGAGAAAAGAAATGTCCACTTCTGAGCAGCCCTCACCCTGCCTTTGCCCTCTGCTTTTTCCAGGTGCAGAACATGGCGGAGTGGCCAAGGCTCTTGACGTTGGCCCGCCAAGGAAAGCTGGACCTTCTGGAGGCTGCACTGAAGGATGGAGATGCCACCAACCAACGCTGTGTCCGTTCTGGGGACACTCTGCTGCACGTGGCTGCTCGCCATGGCCACCGCCACCTTCTGGTCCTGCTGCTGGAGACACTGGGCATGGATGTGGAGGTGGCCAATGGGGACTACAAGAGGCCTCTCCACGAGGCAGCCTCCATGGGGCACAGGGAGTGTGTCTCCTACCTCCTGGCTAAGGGAGCCAGCGTGGATTGTCTGAAAAGGGCCGACTGGTAGGTGGGCTTTGTCCAAACCTTTCTGAGAGCAAAAGGCAGCGGAGATGGGGAAGGGTCTGGAGGGCAAAATGTGTGAGGAGCACGTGAGGGCAGTTCAACAAGACCAAGTGCTGGGTCCTGTGCTTCGGCCACAACAACCCCAGGCAATGCTACAGGCTTGGGGCAGAGTGACTAGAAGACTGTGTAGAGGAAACGGACCTGGGGGTGTTGGTTGATGTTCAGCTGAACATGAGCAAGCAGTGTGCCCAGGTGGCCAAGAAGGCCAATGGCATCCTGGCTTATATCAGAAATAGCGTTGCCAGCAGCAGCAAGGAAGCAATCATCCCTCTGTACTCAGCACTGATGGAGCCACACCTCGTGTATGGTGTTCAGTTTTGGGCCCCTTACTACAGAAAAGACATTGAGGCCCTGGAACGTGTTCAGAGAAGGGCAGTGAAGCTGATGAGGGGTGTGGAGCTCAAGTCTTATGAGAAGCAGCTGAGGGAGCTGGGATGGTTCAGTCTGGAGAAGAAGAAGCTCAGGGGAGACCTTATTGCTCTGTACAACTCCCTGAAGGGAGGTTGTGGTGACGTGGGAGTCAGCCTCTTCTCCCATGTAACTAGCGATAGGACTAGAGGGAATGGCCTCAAGTTGCACCAGGGGAGATTCAGGTTGGACAATTAGGAAATAATAATTCTCTGAAAGAGTGGTCAGGTGCGGGAGTGGGCTGCCCAGGGAGGTGGTGGAGTCACTGACCCTGGAGGTGTTCAAGAAATGTTTAGATGTTGTACTGAGGGACATTTGATCTCAGAGATCTTTTCCAGCCTTGGTGATTCTATGATTCTATGGTTTGTTCAACCCAAAGAGGAGACGGAGGGGAGAAATCATGGCAGCCCACAGCTTCATAGAATCATTAAGGTTGGAAAAGACCCCTAAGATCACCAAGTCCAACCCATCCCCACCATGTTCACTAGCCATGTCCCTCAGTGCCACATCTCCACGTTCCTTGAACACATCTAAAGAATGGTGACTCCACCACCTCCCTGGGCAGCCTGTTCCAATGCCACTCTTTCTGTGAAGAAATTTTTTCCTAATATCCAACACAAATTCTACGCCTGGGGAGGAGTAACCACACGCATCAGTACAGGCTAGGGACTGGCAAGGAGCTCTGCGGAGAAGGACCTGGTGGCCAACAGGTTGACCAAGAATTAGCAGTGTGCCCTTGTGGCCAAGAATGCCAATGGGATCTTGGGGTGCATTGCACAGAGCGTGGGGGAGTCTTCTCTGGAGATACTCAAAACCCACCTGGATGCTTTCCTATGCAATCTTCTCTAGGGAGTCTGCTTTAGCAGGGGGTTGGACTCGATCTCCAGAGGTCCCTTCCAACCCCTACAGTTCTGTGATTCTCTGAAGTGTTTGGACAACACTCTCAGTCATAGGGTTTGAATTCTGGGCGGTGCTACGTGGAGCCAGAAGTTGGATCCACAGTGATTCTCATGGGTCCCTTCCAGCGCAGGATATTCTGTGATTCTACAAATCTGAGGGCAGGAGCCATGATTTAATTTCAGCCCTCTCACTGTTCTCCTCCCGTTTGTCATGGAGGTTGTAAGCTAGTACTTCATTAGCAGATTCAATTGAAAAGCTTTCATCTCCGTCAGTTTGTTTCACTCCGTTACGTGACAGGACTCTGTGACAACAATTCACTGTCTCTCTTTCCTCTGAAACTGAAATGAGAAGCCAGAAACATTAAAAAAAAAAGAAAAGATTTGCTCCTGTTTCCTTCCAGCAAACAGGGCATTTTGGGAAAGATTTGCTACTGATAAGATGACAGCATCATGACCCAAGAAAGAGCTAGTTTCTTCAGGGCTTTTTTTTTTTTTTTTGCCTGCTTTGGGGGAAACACGTCATGAAATGATGAATGAGCACTGGAGGTAGAAAACAAGGTTTATTCCACAGGCGTGCAGCAGTCCTGGTTCAAAAAGATTGCTCCATCCCTGTCAAACTCTGCTCTTGGGGAAGGGATTCCTTCCACCACCTTGCAGAAGAAAGCAATGAATGAAAGGCGAGCAGCGCCTTTTTGAAGCTGCAGTAACACAAGAGCAAAGGCAGCATCCCAGTCCTCATAATTAGAGGCTGTGCCAGCACCAAGCTGACATCAGGGGGAGCAGAGGAAGGCAGAGATCTCAGAACTGTATGCGGATGTGTGTGCGAGCCTGGTTTTCTGTGATAGGTCCACAGCACCACGGATTAAATACAGGGCACTGCACACATCCTAGCCCTCAAAGTCTCATCTGCTTTGAAAATACACGCTGGTCTGAAGTGTTGTGTAGAAGCAGAGCTGCAGGAAGCAATGAGCTCCAGGCTCAGCTCTACCCATGCCAGGCACTTATCTAATCTCTTTCTTAAAAATCTCCATCCCCGGTGATTTTTCATCTCTCAGCACTCTCTCCATGTCATTAAAACTGGAGCGTTTGTCCTCGTGTCAAAGCCAAAATCTTTCACCGTGCTTTAGGCCCACGAGTGCTTAGTCCAGTGGGAAGAGTTTTTTGTGCTGGTTTTTTTTTTTTTTTCTGACTGGGGAAATGTATTTCTTTTTGTCCCTCGGCTGATACGTGTCCGTTGGTGCTGGTGAGCTGTTCATCATTTCTGGGACAGCTCAAGGTTTCTATCCAATCTGTGCAAGCGCCCGGAGTTCGATGCTGGGGTGAAGTTTTTGTATAAATAAAATGGAGAGTGTGGCTCCCGCTTGCAACAGTGAAAGCTTTACTATTCCTAACGCCGGGTTGGTTAGGTAACGTGGTAATGAAAACAAATTGCTGCTGTTGAGATCAGTAAAATGAGTCATCAAAGTAGAGCCAGACGCTGCCTTGGGTAAACCATGCCTTGCCTTGAGGGTAAACCCTCAGCTGACACCCGCCTCCTTGCTCCTCCAGGGGAGGCTGTAGAGCCCACAGCCTCTCTGGTCCTTGCAAGGGGGAATGGCTAAAGAGATGAGGAATTTCTCCTCTCCAAAAAGGAGAAAAATCGGGGGGTGAACCTTTCCAGGCTGGATTTGGTGTTGTTAAGCTGTGGCGCGTGGGTTCCAGGTGTGAAAACATCATCACTGCTGGATGTGGGGTGGAAGCAGGGCAAGGTGGGCCGTTGTCTGTGTTTATTTGTCAGGCTGTACCTGCTGACCTTGCTTTCCAGGAATCCCACGCAATCTGTGCAAAGGACAGCTCTGAAACTATGGGATGGAGAAAATGCTGTTCTGCTGGGGAGCTTGTAGAAGTGTTCCTCCATACCAAAGGTTGTTCCCAGACACGTGAAACGGGACAAGGCTCTGAAAAACTTCCCCCTGAAACAATTCCTTGGCATCAGAAATTGTTCAGAGTGACATTTGCTGGTGCACTCATGCTAGGAGAGGTGTTGTTGTCCATGGTTTGCTACCTACAACCACAGCTGGCCCTCTGGGTGACAGGGGTGGGACTGAGCAGGACAGGAAATGCTGCTTTTAATCACCTCTTTCTTTCAGGACTCCCCTAATGATGGCTTGCACCAGGCAGAACCTGGAGGTGATCAAATTGCTCGTGGAGCATGGAGCCAACCCGCTGCTGAAGAACAAGGATGGCTGGAACTGCTTCCACATTGCGAGCCGGGAGGGCCATCTCCAGGTCCTCCAGTACCTGCTGGCTGTGTCCCCGAGCAGCTGGGACACAGAGAGCACCATCAAGAGAACACCACTGCACACAGCAGGTCAGGAGAGTCCTGTCCCCAGTGCTAATGAGGTTGGAGGGTCCTCAGTTCCCATCGCACTGAATTTTGCCTGTGAGCTTTTCCCAACTTGGTTCATAGTCTCACCAGCTGTTGTAAGAGATGCATCTCTGAAACCAATCCATCCTTGTCTAAATGCTTAGTGGATTAAGCCTTTGTGGTAAATCTGAAGAGCAGTAGAGTCTGTAGGCACAGCACCCAGTAGAAGCATTGCAGGTTTTGTTATTCTTGTGTTCCTCTTAAGAAGGTGGGTAGCATTGAGTGGGGAGAAATACAGATTGCTTTCTGCAAAGGGCGAAGGTACTTTGTGCTGGGAAAACAGAGGGGCTGTTAGAGTCTGCTGTGCCCAATTCCCTTTTTAAACCCTTTTCAGTGGTTTAAAAGGGAGATCTAAGGGAGTTCTAGAGGGATTGACCTGGTTTGAAGAACCGCAGACGTTGTCTATAGGCACCGTAGTGGGCAGAAAGACACAGTTATCTGAATGGCATCCCAGAGGCAGTTTGTATTTGGTTTCTGGCTTTTGGACTTTCCTTCCATCATCGTTAAGAACTGGGTGCCTAATTGATGAATGTCACCTGGTGTACCTCAGTTAAGTCCTCCGTGTTTTCGTAAGTTGGATGGCCTCAAAATCTGTTAATGCAGAATTAAGTTTGTCCTGCCACGTCTCGTTTTGCTTGCAGAGTAGCAGGTCTGCTTACCCACAGACATTGCAAGCTCAGCCATACAGATAACATGTGTGTTTCCAGGGCTTAAATCCCATTAACTCTGCCCTCCAGTGATGCAGTGGGATGATGAAGGGGGTTAGGGAACAGAAAGGCGTGTGACAGCACGTTGGAACGATGGTGTGGGGCAGCTTTGGGGCTGCAGAGTGGTGGCTTACCTGAAACTGAAATGTGCTCTGTTCCTGAGTGAGGATTTGGCTTTGTTTCCTGGGGCTCATGCATGCCACCGTGGGAGATCTGAGCATGGGGAGCCGCTGCTCAAAGCCACAGCTACCTAGATTTGTTTCCCAAAGACTGTAATAGGGATTGACTCTCCGGAAAGACCCGAGGTGTAGGGAGGAGACCTCTGCTGTGCTGTAATTAATCTGTTGGGTATGTCACCCTTTTGGCTGTCATTCTTATTACTTCTCCAGCCCTCAGCGGTCGCCTGTCCACCACACTGTGCTCATCAACAGTGACAGTCCGGGCCCACAGGCACTGACTGCTCCTTAGTCCTTGTGCTTGACCTGAGAGTGAAAAATAGCTGATGTGCTGTTTGATGTTACATGCTGAGCGGTGTGGAGCAGCTTGCGTGAGTGAGAAATGGGTAATCCTTGCTTATCTGCCTGTTCTGCTCTCCCTTTGTAATCCCAAGTCTTCTGTCCTTGTCCCTGCGCCAGCAGGCTGGGCTCACGGCCCCTCTCAGCCTTTAGGTGGATGTTGAGAATATGGGGATGGAACCAGGAGCAGGGTGAGGAGTTCCCTGCGAAAACACCTTGAGCTTGAAGTCTCTTTCCTGCCTGATAACACTTGGGATATGGTGGTGTGCTCTGCATCGAGTTATCTCTGCCCCACCGTGTCTGACTTTCTCCCTGGCAAAGCCTTCAACACGTTTTGTGTTGATTTCCAGTCTTTACACTGATACATCCACTTCAGACTGAGCCACGCGTTAGTGGAGCAGCAGCTGGTGCCGAATCAGCAGGGCAGCAGGAAAAGCTGGAGCTGCTAAACCTTCACCCCCAGCATCATTTTAACTCAGGACCACACTGGAGGCTGCTGCTCATTGCACGCACTGCTCAGTGCTGGTGCCAGCGTGCAGACACAGCTCCCAAGGCGAGGGCATGGACGAGGCCAGAGGCGATGCTGAAGCTGCCGGGGGAAATCATGTCAGATGAGCTGGCTTCTCCATGAGTTTACATCCTTGGGTGTGGATATGAGCTCGTTAACCCGTGACCAGGCCAGCTGCCTTCCTGGCACAGCAGTCCCTGGGTAGATGATGGTAATATTCTCCCTGTGCAAATTTTTTTTTTCAGGCTGATTCCTCAAGCATTGCTTCTTCATATATCCGTAGCCTAGGGCAAGAGAGTGGGGGAGGTGTAATTAGAGGAAGTGGAGTGCTACAGCGGATCCAAGCATTGCAGCTTTCTTGTGGCTCTGTTGCTGTTCAAGGATGTAATCGTGTTGCTTTGGTGGCTTCTTCCTTTCCCTTCCTTTCCCTTCCTTTCCCTTCCTTTCCCTTCCTTTCCCTTCCTTTCCCTTCCTTTCCCTTCCTTTCCCTTCCTTTCCCTTCC
>NC_034409.1:1222474-1283764 GCF_002078875.1 Numida meleagris
CTTCCTTTCCCTTCCTTTCCCTTCCTTTCCCTTCCTTTCCCTTCCTTTCCCTTCCTTTCCCTTCCTTTCCCTTCCTTTCCCTTCCTTTCCCTTCCCTTCCTCCCAGACAGCTTGGCTTTTTTAAAGCCTCTGTTTCAAAAATCCTTTTTGCAGCATGGTTCTACCTGAGTTTACATCAGCTCAGGTGAAGGGGTGCTACGTGGGAAGGGAGCAGGAAAACGCAGCCAAGCTCAGGGAGGGTGGGAGTGCTCGCTGGGCTTTCAGAGAGCATCTATTGTGCAGCCACATCTGAAGGTTATTGCTGTTAACACATTCGCTGGGGGCCCTTCTTCTGTGGCATGGATAAGCAGCCTGATGTTGCAGCTCTGAGCTTGGCTTGATTGTTTCTTCTTTATTTCATTTATTTTTCAGAACGACCTGCCGGAATACAAAAACCCACACATACACACACACCACACACACACAAAAAGCCTGATTAAGGCTGTCTGTGCATTGCTGTAATGTGATGTTTAAAAAAAAAAAAGAGAATGTCTCAGTGCATGATGTTCACATCCTCCCCCACTGTTGTTGTTTTCCCTCGGCGATGCTGCCTAGGCAAGGATGCTTCATTAGGATGATGAGATGGGAGAGATGGGAAGTCTGAGTGGCTGAGGAAGGGTGGAAACGCCATCCAGCTCTTTGTGTTCCTTTTGCATCTCCGAGATTTCACTTCAGGGATTAAGGAATACCGGCAGGAGAAGATCTTTGTGTCAGCTTAATTGCGTGTACGTTCTCACGCAAGGCAGTCTGCAGGTAGAAGCAAACAGTGCTGATGTGGACGCTTTCCCCCTGTTCTACTACAGGATCAGGAGAAGAGAAGCCTCGAGACCCGGAGGCGATGTTTTAATTGCAAAAATAAAATGAGGAGCTTTGAATACGAACCTCTCTCCTCCCTGCCTCATGAATAAGCCAAAAAGGGTCCGAAACCTGATGATGTTTCACCGTAGGCGGACAGAGGCATGGAAACATAAATTACCCTTTGCTTCCTCTCTCTCTTGCAGCGATGCACGGCTGTTTTGACGCGGTCGAGCTGCTCCTGGAGAGGTAAGCAAGCTCCCTCCCAGTGCTGTCTCTCCTCTCTCCCCCGCCTCCATCCAGAGCCAGGCTCGCTCACACAAAGGCCATTTATTCCATCCGGGAAGCCCAGCTGCACAGCTGCTCTGCATGCGATCCCGAGGCCATCTCCATTTCCTCCTGGCTTTTCACGGCTGGTGTTGGGCCTTGCAGACAAACACCAGCTCCGGATGGGCTCAGATGGCCTCAGACCTCGCTGTGACATAAGCCTTGGTTATATAACTCTGCTCTTTCTCTCTGCTGATTCATTCCTGTTGCCTCCAGTGTGGCCATACGATAGCAAGGAAAGAGTTTTCTGCCCAGCTTGGTCATCGTGCATCTCTTCCAAGCTTTATTTCCTGGGAGACTGCTGTGAAATGGCTTTAAATCAGCCTATGCCCAGTCATCCTGATCCTGTTGCCTTCCTAAATAATGCTGCCTGCTGCTGGAGCTGGAGCAGCTTTCCCCAGGCATTGCGGCCACAGTGCCCGTTAGCCTACTCATCCCAGCCTTGTTAATTCATGTTCATGCTTGGCCCAGCACAAATGTAGCCCTGTGATTTGAGCCAGGCTTTCAATTTTAATTCACTCTTCTCTCATTTCAACGGAGCTTTAGCCTGATCGAGACCTGTGGGCTTTGATTTTGTCCGTGGCATTGTTGTGTGAAGCTAAGACTTCCCCTTCTGCAAGGTCTGGGTGCACCTGAGTCCTTCCAGCATCATCTCTTTGGGGAGCAAGGGAAGTAAAACTGATCTGTAGAGCCTGAATGAGCTGCACCAGCTGAGTACCACGTCTCCGACCCCAAAATCTCCAGCTGACCTGCACCCCAGGCTGTAAAACACCGAGGCAGGTTTATCCATGGTCTACAGGCAGGCTTTATGTACCTTTTAATTTATGCACTGATGATCTGCTGCCCCACCAGTCCAAAGCAACTGATACGGTGAGGATTTTACAACTACCACCAACTCCGACCTGGTTTTTCTCTTTTCTTTCAGATGCCAGTACAAACCTGACAGCAGGGACAGTTGTGGAGTCACACCCTTTATGGATGCTATCCAGCAAGGGCATGTCAGCATTGCTCGACTGCTCCTGGAAAAACACCAGGTGAGTGCCAAAAACCTCTCCTCCCTTGTCCGGGACCTGAGCTAAAGCTGCCAGGACAGGTGATGAGTTTGTAACCAAATCATAACAAAGCAATTCAGGCAAACTTCCCATGGAGATGAGTGAGATTTTGCCAAGTAGGAATGGGCTCGTGTAGGAGATCTCACCCTGTGACAGGGATATGTCCCCTGGCTGGTGAAGGGGGATGGAGGGACGATGGCAGGAAAGGACAGGACTCACCCACTGCTGCAGGGACAGTGGTGTCAAAGCCAAAACTGGCTCTTGGGGGTGCCAGGGCTCAGTGTGAAGGCTCCTCTGGCAGCACTGAGGGTGGATATACCCAAGGCACATTGCTGAACCAGCAGCAGCTCATCTCTGACCTCCCTCTCTTGTGACAGCTGCTGCTCCCATGTTTGCCTCCCAGTAATCTCCGATTTCCTCTGACATGCAAGGCATAATAGGGATGTCATTAGAGCCAATTGTGCGTAGTAGGAACCAGACCACTGCATTATTTATTGACTGCTGAGTTAATGTGAGATGGTTGGAGACCACCTAATGGCTGATTCTCACAGAGGCGGAGTTGTTCCTCTCTTCTCACCCCTTGTGCCATTGCATGGCCTTTCTTCTGCACCAGTTCCAAGGCTTGCACTCTGTGCAGCTTGCTGGCCTGGCCGAAAGCTGGCATGGCACAAACAGTGAACCCGCCTGTGCCACAATGAATTGACGTGGTGGAATTGGCCAGCTGACCCCCAGCATGGCATGAGATGGACCAGAAGCACATAAAGGGAACGTGGGACCACGCTTCTCAAGGTCACGACTGGTGGATTTAGCCATCCACGAGCTGCACACAGCAGGACAGGGCAGCAGAGACAATTTGGTGCTCAGACCGTGTTCAAGTGCATGCATGCTTGTTAAATTCAGGAGATGCTTTTGCTCTTGTGTTTGCGTATCTGGCCCTTACAGTATGAAATGTTTGCTTACATTTTTTTTAGTCTCACGCTTCAGACGATGAGGATGGAATTGCTGATTTAATTTCCTCATTCTGGTGCCCTGGCTTACAGCCGTGAAACCAGCACTGGAAACATTAATGGCACTATAAAATGGTAGTAAAACCTTCTAGGTCAGACCATGAGACTGCAAGAGGCTGGATTATATCCTTCTAGACAAACACACTGTGTATTATCCCTATTACCCATCTTGGTTTTGTGTCTTTGTGGTTGCATTCAGAGACTCACAGAAGAGCTCTCGTGAAGTCCTCCACCCATCTCTCTCCCTGGACCTACATCCAAATTCTTCTCCTCCACCACAGAGGCTGGAGATGGGTTGTGTCTTTCTGCTTTGATCATTGTACATGCTCCAAATGAAGAGAGGGGTCTTGGTTCTCTTGATATTACTTTTGCTTGTCACTTAAGCTCAGCAGAGAGCTGGCTCTGGTCTGAAAATCACAGTGCTACCTGGTGTCACTTGGTGCTGGTGACATCCCCTGTGTTCGTTGTTGTCACCGTGGCCGTGGCAGGCAGACACAATTCTGCTTAGGCTGGTGGTTGTCCTTCGAGGTTTGGCCAGGCTGTTCACTGCTTTCCCTTTCCCTCCTTCCCTTTGTTTCAGGCTTGTCCCACAGCTGTGGATGCTCTGGGTGCTCAGCCTCTGCATCGGGCAGCCGTCACGGCGCAGGATGGAGCCATCCAATTCCTTGTCTCTGAGCTGGGCGTCGATGTCAATGAGAGAGCGACGGCTCTACAGCTCACGGCGCTGCACTACGCAGCCAAGGTTTGTCCTTATCCCTCTGTTTCCTCTGCAAAGCCTTTGCCAGTTGGTGCACTACCGTCAGGCATCTAAAACAGGCTGGCTTAGGTGTTTGCCACTAATGAAGGATTTACAATCCTAGCTCATCCTCTGTCATTGCCTCTTTGCTCCTGGCCAGCCCTGTGCCCTGTTCAGTGTTCTTTAGGCCCTCACTGAGTGTGACCAGCTGTCTGTACAGTGGTGGATGTGTGACTTGCTTTGTTCACCACGCATCCTGGCAGTATCTGACTGTGCTGAGGGTGGGTGAACCCCCCTGCATGGCACTGAGTGGGAGCAGAGGTGAGTGGCAATAGGGCACGGTTTCCTTTGCCACTCCTCCAGTTGGTCGTGCTGCAGATAAGACTTGACCCACATCTCTGGTGGGAGTAACTCTTCCAATCTGTCACCTTTGGACCAAAAGGTAGTGCCTGGAGGGAGTCCACTCTGCTCATTGATGGGAGCTGTGGGTGTGAACAGTTTGTGAGAGGTGGTGGTGCTTTACCAGCATCGTCTCTCACCTGGTGGAGTAGGATTGGTGAAACACTGCTCAGATTTCTTTCTCCTCTTTCTTCACCCTGGTGGATCAGAAGCTGGTCTCCATGCCAGCAGCTTGCTGAACAGAAAAAAGCCTCATGTGCTGTGAGACACTGTTTGTCCCAGGAGATCAGGTTCTGGCCTGCCTGTGGCCAGACGTGAGAAAAGAGAGGTAGGAAGGTGGAGGGAGCTCCCAGTGCTTATCAGTGTCCTTCATACAACTGTTGTTTGGAATTCCAGTCCGAGTTGTTTGAGCTTTCTCCTCCTGTTGTCTCATGCCTGTGCAGGGAGTAAGGCTGTGGGTCCTGCAACTCTCCCTGGGCATGCAGAGCAGATCCCCAAAGCCTCTCTGCTGTCCAGGATTCCCCTTGAGGGCCTGCTGTCTCCCTTCTGCTTTGTGCTGCTGACTGCCTGCACTCCAAGGGAAGCATCCCTGCTCAGACCTCAGCATGTCAAACCTCATGAGCTTTAACACGCAGCGCTCAGAGCCTTGTAGTGGGAATGAAGCAGCATCCCCGTGCCCCATTCCTACAAAAGCATCAATGACACTTACTGAGAGTGCTGGCAACAGCATTCTCCTCCAGCAGGACCCAGCCGTGGCATTTGCTGGCTCCCACAAAGGAAGCCTTTCTCCCATGCTCTGAGAAACCATGTTGAAAGCCCTTTTGGTTGCCAAGGGTACGTTTAACAGCAAGGCTATTGGGGAAAATAATGTGCCTTGGAGAAGATCCCAGCTCTGTCTTGGTGAGTGGCTGATTGGGGAGCAATTTGATGGGCTCCTCATCCTTCCCGAGGCTCAGTGTCACTTTATATTTAC
Organism: Numida meleagris; assembly: GCF_002078875.1. Lineage (NCBI taxonomy): Eukaryota > Metazoa > Chordata > Aves > Galliformes > Numididae > Numida > Numida meleagris. The sequence continues at coordinate 1,227,803 of NC_034409.1, forward strand.
AGCATCATTTGTTTGGCCGGTGGTGTTTTGGTTTGGGTGGTTTTTTTTTTTTTTCCTTTTTTTTTCCTTATTACTTTGCATTTATAAATACATGAAAATCAAATTATGCTTTCAACTCAATTTGCTGCCAAGGCTATGGCAGAGAAAGCAGTTCCTGGCTTGCTGTCTTTGCCACTGAGAGGGCCTGTGCATACAGCGGGGAAATGGGAGCCCTGAGCAGGGGGGAATGTGATGCTACTGAGTCGTATGACAATGGGGGAAAGAGTGGGTGGTAGGGATAAAAATAAGGGCCTTCCACTCTCATGCCACATTACAAAGGCTAATTCATTGCATGGAAGAGGGAATTAGAAAACCAGGCGTGTTATTTAGGGAGAGAGGATTTATTTCAGGCGAAGCTTGTGCAGCGAGGAGGGGTGTGAGGGCTGCATTGCATTTCCCCCTGCAGCGTTTACATTTGGCTGCTGGGCAGAGACAAAGTAGAGAACACCGTGGGGCGTGCTGGTGTGTAAGTGTGGTGTTCTGCACCTTCTCCCAGGGCATTACAAATGCTGGAGTAACCCTTTAGGAAGCGCAAGTGTCTGAGGGTACTGCAGGTAGGTGCACAGCAGAGCACATCAGCAGCAGGTTCTTCTCTCTGAGCTGAAACACACCTCAAGAAGAGCAGCTGTTGATCTCCATAGTACTTGGAGTACATTTACAGCGTGGGACTACAACAGTGCTATGCTGTCCTTGAGTCCTTTTAACAAACAGCCAGCTGCCCGTTATTAAAGGTAAGTCAGGGATCCTAGGCCAGCTGTAGTTAAAAGCAATTTAACTGAGTTACTTGATGGGAGGAAAGGAAAAGATGGGATCTGTTGACAAATCAGTGCACTAATTTGCTATTAAGAAGTATCTTTTGGTCTTGTCTCCCAGTCCTAAGTCAGAGGTCATTTGTGCAACGATGTGGCCGTGTGTCTGAGCAGTCCCTGGCTAATGGAACGGATCTACTCAGCTACAGGCAGACAGAGGAGATTTCCAGCTGCTGTTAAGTTGCTCTGGATCTTGTAACAGCTCCTAGTAGTCCCAGATTCGACCGTGGCGAGTTGACGTTGCATCTGTGCCTTCGCAGGCGCAGTTCTAGACAGATTGCTTGTGGCCTTCTTTCTTTTCAGGCCCGTGTCATTTCTTCTAAATGCAAAAGGTGAGGAGCTGTGCTGGTCCTGCTGAACAAATAACCCACGTGCCTGTGCTCACCACTGCAGGAAGGACACACGTGCACCATCCAGACTCTGCTGTCCCTCGGCGCCGACGTCCACGCAAAGGATGGGAAGAGCCGTTCTGGTAAGCCTGCCCAGCTGTGTGTTCACACCCTGTGCTGCAGCAAGAGTGTGCTTTAGGAGCAGGAACCCGGCCTCTAAAGCAGCCTGTGCTGCATCTGCTGGTACAAGGAGATACCAGATGCACGGATGCAAATGGCTCTTGAAGCAGCGCGACGTATGAGCCCTGTTCTTAAATTTTTGGCAACTTTCAGTTAGTGGCTCTCTTCCCGCTGGACTTTCTGATGTCTAATGGTGTTTTGGAGCCTGTACTGGGGCTTTTCCCCTGTGGGGACACGCTCGTTTGGGTTTCTCTTTACGCAGCTGCTTATTTTGCATGAAGCATTCAGGAGCTTTGATACCCTCCATCAAACTCGGTTGAAATTAAGTAGCTCAGAACTCTTAGGGTGGGCAGACAAAGGTGATTGCACAATCTCTAAAGCCTTATCAAACTGCCTGGGAATGGCTTATGAGCAAATAGTAACAGAGAGCTTGAATGTAAACAGAGTTGCTATAGTAGTACCAGTGAGAGTATGAGGCATCTCTTGCATCAGTATCTCTGGGGGAAAAAAAAAAAAAAAAAAAGAGTATATAGAAATGGTTTCAACCATTGCCGAAATTGGCAGCTTCCCCAGCCTTCAGGTTTGCTTCATGACACGCTTCAGCGGTGAGCGTGAACAGCCTTGAAACTCTCAGTCTCTCCCTCCACCCCCTCAAGTGAGTAAATTTGGGCTTCTCTGAACTTGTCCAGCCCTGGGACCTCTGTGGTGTTCTTCTCGTACCCTGTTCTCCAGCACCTTTGCTGCGTTTGTGTCAGCTGTTGGCTGTTTCTCACCCTAAATCAGCTCCTGCAAAGTGTTCTATGAGAGTTATCCTGCTCCACAACAACAGCAGGAGCTAATGACCCTCAGCATCAAGACACTCACCCTGTGCAGGTTTAGATCAGGAGAATAAGGCTGGCTCACTCTGTAACAGGGCTATAGGGCTGCCTAACTGTGCTGGAGCTGAGCTGGATCAGCCTGGAGGGATCTTTGGGATGAGCAGGCTCTCTGAGCTGCGCTGTTTCAGCCTCCTCCTGTGGGATGCTCTTTGCTGCACGCAGTACAGGGAAGCCTTTCTGATTTACTCCTCACCCCTGGAGTGAACTGGCAGGATGCCCCAGCCCATAGAGGACCCAGGTCACATCCAGCATCTTTTCAAGCCTCTCTCTCATGCGTCGCTATTAAATCCACCCCAAATGCAGAGCAGTAAGGCTCCCACAGCTAGCATGGGCCCGTGGGCCTTCTGCTCTGCTGCACAGCCTTCCCCTCCTGACATAGGCACCCTTTTCCCATGACTCATAATGATCCAAGTTGGCTTAAGTCCTCCCAATCTGTTTGCAAACCTGTTTTGCTTTGGCTCAGCCGGCTTAGTACCGCTTGATGGGTATGAGGGACAGCCTGCAAGGAGGAAATGGGGGTGACAGCATTTCTACCAGCACGGCTGGGCTTGGAAAAATAAGCATCTCATGCATTTGTGGTTTCAGTCACCGCACTGGGATGGCTGTGGCAGCTGAGCCATCACACAGCTGCTTGGTGGAGTACTGCAACTGCTAGACGTTATCTTTCAGTGTGTTTCCTCTGAAAATTCGGTTTCCTTCGCTGGGGATCCGACGTTTGCTTCTGATGAGGGCTGAGGCTGAAGCCAGCACTCAGTCTCAGTTCCTTCTTGACATCCTGTCTCTCCCACAGCCCTGCATGCAGCGTGTGCTGGGCAGCACGCGGCTGCTGCACGGATCCTGTTCAGCACTGGGCTACAGGACAGCGAGGACAGCACGGGCACCTTGGCACGGCAGCTCGCGAGGAAGCCAGATGTCATCCAGGCTTTCCAAAAAATGAATGTCAACTCATGAGGCCAGCTGGGAAAAAGAGAAACCCACTTTGTTTCAGCCTGGTACATTTGTAATCACTTAATGAGTGTTCATACTGACGTTTAAGACAGTGGGATTTTTGCTCAGGGACTGAGCAGAGGAACCAAACATAGCATTGAGGTGAAAGCATGTTTGAAGTACAGTTATCTCAATGAGAGAATGGATATGTTGGGTGTGGGCTGCTGTAGTTCTGACCCCATCCTTGTAAGTTCATGGATGCTCTTTCGCTTCCAAATTTCAGGGCTGAGCTACACCTCTTCCTGTGCAGCAGCAAACGCTTCCCAAAGGGAAACCATCAAAGGAAGGTGCCCCGTGGGCTGCTGCTAGATGATCTCTGGGAGCCTGCAAGGCTTGAACCCAGTGGAGCCTGCCCAATTCTCCGTACAGCTGGACATCCTGAAGGAGAAGAAACCTGCATCGTTTTTACAGCCCTTAAAGTAGCTGCTCTCCACAAATCTGTTACGTTGCTCGAGTGGCCACGTTTAATAGCCCCTGAGAACACGGTGCAGCGAAACCGAGCTCTTAGTGCCTCCCTTCGTCAGGGCTAAGCTGCTGTGTGGCTGAGTGCAGGGAGACTTCAAGCTGCATCAGCCTCATTTGTGGCCCAAGCCTGATCCCAAAGCCTGCTGACATCAATAGAAAGACCTAAACCTTGCAGGGACATCAAGGGGATCAGAGTGAAGAAGATGTATTAGTTATTCCAGATGTGCCAAGCAAGGCTTTCTCGCCAGCAATGAAAAAACTCCTGCTCTTGGAAGTGCATGGGGCAATGGCTTGATATTTAATGTAGCCAGTAAGTCTCTAACAGTCTGGATTTCACATAAAGGTAAGAGCTAGTGGAGCTGCTTGGTTTCTTTGTATCTATATGGAATAAGAAGTTTTCTCTTGCATGGAAACATACCGCAGTCCTACCTGTGATGTCAAGTTGTAACAAACAAACCCTATTCCCCAGTTTAAGTGAGAGCAGATGGTAAAATTAAGAGGCCGAGAAGCAGGCTAGGTTTTGCTCTGCCCCAAGCCCTGGTGCTCACGTCACGGCTTGACGCTCAGCTCCTGTTTTCCCAGGAGGATTTAAGATGATGCTGAGCTGTGTTCGAGCGAGAAAATTCCCACTCTTCAGTCCCTGGAGCAGAATTTGCTGTGACGATCCTGAGCCGGAGCAACAGCAGCAGTGCTCTCCTCTGAGACCATTTAAATTGGAGCACAAATTGGGGTGGATTTAGGACCAGAGCGGACCCTCTGTTAGCAGCGGTTTTTAACCACACCTTTCTTTCTCCATCTGTGCAATGAAGGAGATACTTCACCACCAAGGAGGAAAAGAAATCAGTGCTGGAAGGTTCTCACCATGCAGTGGAAGCTGTACCAGCCCCTTGCCAGGTGGTTTCATTCCTCTGAAGATCCTGAATGCTTCTATAAATCTGGCCTTCGTAAAGCAAATAGTAATGCTGCAGCCTGGTCCACGTAACTGCTTCATTCCCATTTTTTCATGATTTTAGCAAGCTCTGAAGTAGCTTTTTTCCCCCTAATATTCCTCCTAATGAGCTCAGATTGCTTGTGCATGTGAGCTTTTAGGAGAAAGAAAATGAGAATGTTTTCATTTGCCTCTTTCTAGCTCTCAGGGCCGTGGCAAACACCTGGAAATGTTAAAAGGGAACTTGCATTAACTTGCATTCTTTGTAAGGTGCTCTACACTTTCTGAAGACAAATGTGGCACAGACGTGGACATGAGTGTTGCACGCAGACGTATGCCTGTTGCACACCTGTACCCATTGCATGGTCAGGTGCGTGTCCATTGCACTGATGCACACTGCACACAGGCAGGCACGCATGGCATGGAGGCACACATGCACATAGGGTGCCTGCTCGTTGCATCATGCATCAGTGCAGTGCACATAAGCAGGCACCCATTGCACTAAAGCACGTGTGCACATTGGGTGCTTTCCTACGTGGGTTGCACTGATGCACGTTGCCCATAGGGAGGCTTCTATTGCACCGATGCACGCATGCACACTACACGTAGGCAGGTACCATTGCACTGATGCAGACGTGGGCATTGCACGTGTGCAAACGCCTCTTGCACTGATGCATACCTTCACATTGCACCTGAGCAGGCACCCATTGCACTGATGCACGTTGCACAGACGCAAGCACCCACTGCACTGATGCACATCGCACCTATGCAGAACCCACTGCACACACGTGGCTCTTGCATGGGCACACAATCGTGACCCTGGCACGCGTACACACACCCGTGCACCGAGGGCACGCGCGTGCACGCGCCCCTCGCACCGAACCCCGCAGCGATGCGCGCGCCGCCCACGTGACCCCTCCTCCCGCGCTGCGACGAGCGGGAGGGAAAGCGGGGGGGGGGGAGGAGGAGGGAAGTGCGCATGCGCGCCGCGCCTCCACCACGGTGGCACGGCCGTCGTCGTCACGGCGCAGCGCCCGCCCCTTAGCGACGGCGCGGTCAGCCAATGGCATGGCGGCGCGGCGGTGAGTGACAGCAGTGATGGGCGGGCGCGGGGCGGGCGAGGCCACGCCCCCTTCCCCCTCCCTCAGCGCGCTCTCCTCACGGCGGCGGCTCCATTTTCTCCGCTCCCGCGGCCCCTCAGCGTCCGGTTCGCCTCAACCCTCGGCCGGCGGAGAGAGACCCGAGAGACACCTCTCCCCTTTACCTTTCCTCCGCCGCCGCCGCCATGAATGAGGAGTACGACGTGATCGTGCTGGGCACCGGCCTGACGGTGAGGAGGAACCGCCCCGCTCGGGCCTGGGGCCTGAGCCGCCGCCCTGACGGCCCCGCTCCCTCACAGAGCCGCGCTCATTTCTCCATTCTCCCCCTGTTATCGCGGTGGCTGCTTCACCCTTCCTCTCCTCAAGCTCCTGTTGCCCACCTCCCCCTCCCTCGCCCCCCCCCCCCAGGGTTATTTCCCCCCTTTCATTCTTTTTCCCCCCATCCCCGCTGCATATTGTGCTCTTCGTCCTCACACTCCCGCTGTTAAAGAGTCCCTGCATCCCTCCTCCTCCTCCTCCTCCTCCCTCTAAATTAGCGACCATGGGTTGGGGTCTGCCCACCCCGTCTCCATAGCCCCCCACAATCCCAACCTCTTCCCCGTTGCACTGCTGCGTTCTCCCCATAGCCCCAACCCCTTCCTCATAGCACTGCTGCGTGCCCCCATAGACCCCCATAATCCCACCCCCTTCCCCGTAGCACTGCTGTGTATTCCCATCCCCCCCCCCTATAATCCCAACCCCTTCCCCATAGCGCTGCTGTTTACCCCCATAGCCCTACACATTCCCTTAGGGTGTGTGCGGGGGGGGGGGGGGGGTGGTCTTTCCCTATTCTCTGCCCCCAAGAAATGCCGTTACTTAAGGGGAGGTGGGGACAACAAAGCGCTAAGGGGACGTATTGCGTTATTTTGTTTTTATTTTATTATTATTATTATTATTATTCTTGTGAACCACCCAGAGCTCTTAGCCCAGCTTAGGGTGGAGGCAGCCCGGCGCACTGCTCCGCCTTTGCAGCCTTCAGCTCTCCATCCTGACTGCAGCAGGAGGGGGATGGGGATGCGGGCGAGCCCTGCACGCCTGTCAAATTCAAATCCCTCCGCTTTCGTTATTTCTTTAATTCCCTCTCCCACCTTTCGCTGCTGTTATCCCCCTCCTGACAGCGCTCGGGGCCGCTGGGGAGGGGGGGGGGGAAGGGTGGAGAGCAGTGCTGTGGCTTTGTCCTATTGTGGAGGATGCAGCCCCACACTGCTGCAGGCGGCTGAGGAGGAAAAGAAAAAAAAAATGGCAGCGCTGCTGCCGGTGGGGTTTTCTTCAGGTTTCTGCCTTCCTTTGAAGCGGGGAGATGCACGGAGCCGCTGCTTGGGTCATCTGCTGTGCTTCAATTCAGGGCTGGGCGGTGGATGGCAGGTTGGAAACCGGAGGCATTGTCTGAAGAAGAAGGGGTGGGGGGTAGAGGGGAGAAAATCCAATATGGTGGAGAGGAGGTTTTCCTCCCGTTCGAGCCTTTCCTGCTTTTGTTTCCTCCTGTTAACTGGTGGATAGGCAGAGAGATATCTTCGGGGTTGGCCGTGATGCATTCCCCCCCCCCCCTCCCCGTTTCCCCTTTTGGTGGTCATTGTAAATACAAATACACGCGCTGCGATTGAGGAGGCATGGTGTCTGCTGACACACGGCTGAGGACAAATCTGGTTTCTCATCACCCCCCTTCCCCCCCCCTCCCTGTTTCTCTATGAAGAATTGTCACAAAACCAGGATGTGGCACAAAGGAAATGTGCGGAGTGCGGGAGCGTCCCCTCGGCTGCTGCCGTGGGGTGAAGCCAACTTTCCTGGTTGCTTTCATTCCTCTCACCGCAGGCTGTTCCTTTGAGCTGTCACGAATGACCTACAAGGCAAAAAAAAAACAAACAAAAACCAACCCTTCTTCCCTCTGATAGGGGAAGCTGCAGTCTGTCCCCAAAAACTGCATCTGGCTTCACCCAAACAGGGAGGCAAGACTTTGAGGGAGCTGAAATCTAATGAGCTTCTTAGCGACGGGCCTCCGATAGATGCGAGCGCCATTAAAATGTTAATTAATGCTTTAGAGGGAGACTCGGTATCAAGTTGGTAAGCGCCGTGCTTCATTTCAAACTGACAAATGCCAATGTAAATTTGACAAAAGGCCTCTTGTGAAATCACTTTTGAGACGAGCTCATGCTAACGAGCAGCGGGTTGAGTTAGAAGGAAGAAATCATGCCTGGATGCTGAGGTGTGCTGAGAGCGTGCAGGACAGCTTATGCCATGAGGCCTTTACCTCTGAAATGCCAATTAGAGCACGATGGAGTTCATCTAAAGGTGGGATGTACCCCAGCCTATAATGGCCTGGCTGGTGAATGGTGTCAGGGCAGAGCCTGATGCAGGCAGAGCAGCAGGAATTGTCAGCCAGGAGATGAAGCACTCGGCTGGAAGCTCGCAGGGAGCAACTCTGACCCGGTTTGGTAGCGGTGCTGTGGCAGAATCGATCTTCCTGAGGAAAAGGAACTGCAAAACGTGCTGTGTTAACGCGTTGAGTCGTGCCTTTTCCTTTTCTAAAGGGCCTTGAACTGTGGTGGGATGTCAGGTGGTGGCTTCTGGCGGCCTTGCTTTAGGGAGTGCTTCCCCCAGGTTGTTTTGACTGAGTGAGTTTGTGTGTTCTCTGCTAACGGGCATGACTTGCACCTCACATAGAGATCTTGGTGCTGCCTAAACAGGGTGAGATTGACTGGGGATCCTTCTTGCTGGTTGCTGCCTGTTGGGCTGTGCCCATTTTGGTGCCATGTCTTCTCCCACATGTACAGCTCCTAGGGACTGATGTGGGAGCAAAACCCATAAAACAGCTCACCCAGACCAGCTGGGAGATGCAGTGAGCATCTGATCTGTCCTGGGGGGGGATTTTCTTTCTCTTTGCAAAGTGAAAATCGGTTGCTGGTTTATAAATAAAAGTCATTGAAGCCTTTATTAAAAAAAAAAAAAAGGCACAAATAAGTTTGTTGCAGTGGTCAATCCTGACTGTACCCACAGGGCCGCGGCTGCGTGAGTGCACGCGTATGAATGCCATTTCTGACTGATCTGAAAGTGTGATGGGAAATGACGCTGGGAATGGCTTCCCTCCAGTAGCAATCTCTTCAACCAGTAACGAAGAGCGAAGGCAGCAGTGCAGACTGGGGCTCCTGGCTCTCAACCCATCCCCACTTTCCTCTGATGCGTGTTCATGGCAGACCCGCAGCAGCTCCGAGCTGTGTCTTAGGAGCATGGGGGGGGGGGGGGGGAATAATCACAGCGCATCTTTAATCCTGAATTACTGCTGATACTGCAGGCTCGCACATCAGGTATAATTAACCTCACAGCACTCAGATTAGGGCGCCGTGTTCCTCCCCAGCTCTCCGCACGTGGCACGGTGATGCAGTGCTGGCTACAGGCAGGTGTTTGTGTCTGGCTGCCCGGCACGGAGCTGCTCATTCTCCCATACTGCAGATGCTGCTGGGAACGGCTTCTCGAAGGCGCTCTGATCTTAACAGCTTGAAGGTGGTTACCTGCTCTCCGTGCTCCACGCGACAGTAGGTTGCTGGATGTGAACGCTGAGCGTGAGCAAACCTCCCCGTTCAGCCCCAGCAGATGAACTCTGTGTTCCTGTGGGGTTTTCACTCGTCGCGGGCGCCGTTCTGCTGAGCTAAGCTTCTTACCTGCCAGCTGCCTCGCCATGTGAAAGCCATGTAAACCCATCACAAAGGTAGGGATTCGCTTTCTGTAGGAGCAGAGAGGCCAGGCCTCTTTGTTTTCACTTGTGTAGGCACGGACCTGGCTCCGTAAGGACCTGCAGAGAACATCAAAGTGGCAGTGAGGGCTGAGTAGAGTATCCCTGTCCCTTGCATCATCCCCTGGTCGCTGAGGGCATTGCTTAATGCTCACTGCTTTTGCAGCTTGTATGGCCAAGCAGAGCTTTCAGCCTGACGTGCTCAGCACAGGCAGCGTGTGCTGGAGGTGGTACAACATGGGAAATGCTAACGAGCTGCACGTAGCCACGCTCGCTGACTGCAGCACAGCCCTGTCTTTCTAAGAAGGAGCTCTCTCTGTGCCAGGACCTGCTCTTCAAGATAAAGGGATTTTTGGTCAATGTTTTGCACGGGATCTTCCCCTTGGAGCTGTTGGATGGAACGGCGCTGGCTCAGGTTTCCATCGGTCTGTCCGAGCCTTTCTGAACTGCTGCCCTACTTGGAGAAAGTCCATAGAAACTAACTTTCTTCCCTCTGTTTCTGAAGGCATCTGCATGCAGAAGGTTGTCTTGTGGCTGGTTTGTGTGAGAGGAGCACTGATGTCTTAAGCGTGGAAACGCAGCCACTGCTGAGTTCCCCATTGCTCCTGTGGGGTTTTTTTTTTCCATGGATTTGTATTCTGCCTGCTATCTCTATGTTTCTCACCCCCTGTTACATTGTAGTTCTGTGCTCTTCACCCAGGTGAAGTGGCTGAGAACAGCTCTGCACATGAGATCAGTTGCTGTAAGATTGCTGCTGTTCACTGGGCAATGTTCTGCCAGCACTGGGAGCTGAGAGTGTCATAACCTGAACTGGCTGGAGCCATGGGCTGTAGCAGCACAGCATGACCAGCACATGCACAGAGATTTTGTTCCAGCTGGACACCTGGCCTGTCCTCTGCTGTATTTTGCTGCCATTTTGCTGCCAGCAGCTGCTCAGTTTTACCCACTTGTGCAGGGTTGATGTCTATAATATAATCAGAAAGCCACAGATTTGATCTCTGAAGCTTCCCTATTTTTTTTTTTTTTCAGTCTAAACGCTCTCCTGCGATTCCCTTATTAGCACAAGCTGCTTGTTTTCCTCCTTCCCCAACCCAAATGACACATCTGATGTTTCTCAGCTGCAGCCCAGTGCACCAGTGTGAGAACAGCTACAGCTGAACGCTCAGCCAGCCTAGCTGCCGAAAAGAATTGCTGAGCTGGGAAGATAAACCCCATTGTGCATCCCGTGTGTTCGGTGAGCGTGCCATCCGCTCAGCGGCTGCCATGGGAAACGACTGCGAAAGGCCTCTGTGGGATTCCAGCACTTCGGGGCTCCAAAATGCCTTGGTGATAGGGTGAGCCTCAGAAGTGGGCCTTAATCCCCATATCAGCGTTTAGTGGGTATGAAATTAGGTTGAAAAGGTGCTCGGGGACCTCTTGCTGGTCCCCAAATTTGATTGGGAGTGATGCTGGCAATGTGGGCAGGCGGCCTGCTGAAGGGATTCATGCTCAGGGGGATGCGATGGGCCTGCTGTTCTGAGATGACAGGGCAACAACAAACGCTTTGAAGTTTCCTTAAATGGAGGAGGAAGGAAATCAGCTGACATCTGGGCTGAAGAAAGTAGCTTCTGCTGCCTTTACTGTAACTTCACCCTACCAATTGATACTTTGAAATCCCACTTGGTTTCCTTAGGGCTTCAGCGTGGAGGCTGGCAGTGCTTTGCCACCATCTGGCGGGGCCGGCCCTTTGGAGTCTTCTTGATTCTAGGCAATCAAATCATGCATTTCAGCAAAGAGGACCAGTGACGCCAGCGCTCTGATTTTTTGGTTTCACAGAGGAGATGGTGGTGGCTAATGGTGATGCAACAGGCCCACGTCGCTTTGGTAGATCATTAACAGTTTAACTGACGCCATAAAAGCCACTTGTACTTTCACTTGTGCAGTGCTTCCGCGTTGTAAGGTTCATGGCTCTCTCTCTCTGCTGGTGTTGGAAGGCTGGATTTGATGCAGCTGGGTCTGCTCCGAGGGTCTCTGCTCGTTTCAGCGTGGAAAAAGCAGAGGGGCCTTGTAGGATGGGATCTGGAGCCCACTGAGGGTCTCATGGTGGCGGAAGGAGCAGTGGATCATGGAGAGGTTCTGTGGGAAGAAGTGTCTGATTCTGAGCACAAACTGTTGGAAGTTACCTGGATTAAACGTGGACTTTGCTCTTTGGGGCCCGAATTACTGCGGCATCCCAGGGGGTAATGAATGAAGTGGCAGGGCCTTGCTCTCCCAGAACCAGAAGAAGACTCAACTCTTGTCGCCTGCAAGCAAGAACAAATCCTCATCCTGTTCTCCGCACGTGCAGAAGTGGTGGTGATCCCTGCTGGCCGTCTGCTCCTTTACAGGTGCTGAGATGCTTCGGAACAAAATAACTCCTCTTGGAAGCAGCCGGTACTGCGGGTTGCTCTTTGGTGAAGCTTTAAGAGCCTTATAATGTGTTTCACCGGAGCTAGGATTTGCAAGTCACGTCAACCCCATATGCTGCAGGGGACGCCTTGCTTTAGAAGCACGGTTTGGCTGGGTGTGCTGAGCAGTACTCGTGTTGGCCAGCATCGCTGTAATTGAGTTCGAAATAAGGCTCCTACGCACTGCAGCAGGAGGAAGTGATGGAGGAGGAGAGGTCTCGGCGCTCTGCAGAGACAGATGCATGCAGAGCACTGAGGAAGGCACTGAAACGTGGATCTCTGCTGCAGGAGCCAGCTGCTGGTGCTGGATGAGTGAATTCTCTGCTCCTGAGTGCGCAGCTGGATCACAGAATCACAGAATTGTGGGGTTTGGAAAGGGACCTCTAGAGATCATCGAGTCCATCCTGCAGTGGGATGGCTTGGGGGGTTGTTGAGATGCGGCTCAGATGTACAAATGGGAATTGCAGAATATCCCAGTGGGAAGGGGCCCCCATCGAGTCCTGGTCTCCTCTCCATCTCCTCTTTGGGCTGAACAACCCAAGTGATAACGTTGGCAGAGGTTGATGGTGGGTGAAGCTCATTTCAAAACGCTGAGCCTTTGGAGGGAGCTGAGGCAGAACAGGCAAAATCAGTAAATCTTCCCGTGATGAGCCATCCTAGGCATGCAAGTAGACAAATTCTTGTTGAGCTTTCTGGGTTGTGAGTGCTGGAGCTGGTAACCAGGTCAATTGCGTGTTTTAATGGGGATTCAGCCATGCCAGTCCTTGGCTGGCCCTGCAGCCTGCGTCCCTCCAAGATTACTCTCAGCTTCTTGGTGTTGCGTTGGATGTAGCAGCTGATCTGCTGCTCACAGTAACCTGGGTGGTTTTGATCTCAGTGCGTACACAGCAAGGATAGCAAAGTGTCCCCTGAGATGGTAAAGTGATAAAGCTCCCATATGGCTTTATTTCTTCTTTTTGCTGCCTCTACCCTCTAAGAGTCACTGCTGACTGTCCTGCGTGACCCAACGTGGCAAATACTTAAGGACTGAGTTTTTGAGGAAGCTGCCTGGGGTCCTTCAAGGCAAGGTTTCATATTCTTGATGTCATCTGTAAATGGTGGTGCTGCCTGTCTACAAGGATGAGCATCCTTAAGCTGACAGCTTGTGGGTTGGGAGTAGAGTTGGGGTTAGGGTTAGGCCCAAATGCTTGAACTTGCTTAGGGGAACCCTGGTGGTGGTTGTGTAGTTAACACGCCTTGGCTGGCCTGCTCGTTGCAGACAGCAAGCCCAGTAATGGGTTAATCCATCTCAAATAGAAGTCGTTCAGCGTGCCTGTCTGATTCTGGGGTGAGGGAACCGGGCTGTTCCTTGACAGGGCTGAGCACAAACCTTCCAACCTACGTGTGCAGCAGGCTGTCCGAACGTGCTCTTTGAGACAGCATCCTTAGTCAAAATGGAAGGAGAACTCAAAGGCCTGCTCACGTCTCCCTTGCTTCTTTTTGTTCCCTCTCTAGGAATGCATCCTCTCCGGGATCATGTCAGTGAATGGAAAGAAAGTCCTTCACATGGATCGTAACTCTTACTATGGAGGGGAAAGCGCATCCATTACACCCCTGGAGGATGTAAGTACAGGGGCTGACACCCGGCTATTGTGTCCTCCTCTGGCACATAAAGGGGCTTTATTTCTGGCTGTCCTAGGGGTGGATTCAAAGTAATTACTCTTTAAGGGTTGCCTTTGACAAAGACTGTTTTATGGTACCCCCACAGCAGCTAATGGAGGGGAAGAAACCAGTGGGTGTGTTTGTACTTGGTAGATAGTGCTCGTTTTCTGCAGTTCTCACTGTGGCATGTTTGAGTGATCACTGGGCAGTGCAGCACCCAGCAGCTAGACATTAAAACCCTTCAGCTAAATCATTAGTGCAGTGCTTGGTGGTGGATGTTGATCTGAAAAATGCTGTGTGTTCTTTGTGCACTGCCTTTACATGGGCTGTCTGAGCACATGGGGCCAGGTGGGCACTTCCTCACTTGGTTACAGGCTTCTGCTGTGAGATTGTGTAGTCCCTAAAGAGAAACCACTGCTCCCTTTGCTGCTTAACTGAGTTAGAGACTTAAATCTGATTCCCAACACAAATTCATGGAGGAGTCTGTCCTCTTCTGAAGCAGGCATTTGGATCAAATTACCTCTAGCTATGTTAAATAGTGCTTTGGTTCAGCAGGTCGTAAATTGCCAAGCTTTTTAAGCCTTGGAGGAAGAGAGGATGGGTGAGCAAAATAACGCGGCCTGATTGTTCCTGTACGAGTTCACTGGATGTGCTTTGTGTACTGCATCAAAAGTCAAATCCAAAATGAAAGCCTGGCCAAAAGCTTGCTGTGAAGAGCTTATGTTCTGCTGGGGAGATGTGAGGGTGGAAAGCGTGTGCCTGTGTGGGAGAAAATATACACATAGATATTTCCTCTGCTACAATAAGTTTTATATTCTCTCCAAAGCTCTATAAAAGGTTTAATCTACCAGGAACTCCACCAGAATCTATGGGACGAGGAAGAGACTGGAACGTGGACCTAATTCCGAAATTCCTTATGGCTAATGGTAAGCTTCCAAATCTTGCCTTGTAAGCTTAGCCTGGGACCTTCAGCCTGGAAATGAATCAGCAGCCCTTCAGCTGTCACTTGGTGAACTTGCTGAAGCATTACAGAGCTGCTGAAAGCTTGCTTCCACTGATCTGCACGCAGGCAGGTGCTCACGCAGCAGCTTCTGCTCTGTGGTTGCTTTGCCTGTGGATTTCTCCAGCTTAGAAGATGACTCTGGCTTTAAAGGTTTGAAGGGCTGTTTTCCAGCATCCTCTCCAAGTGTTTGCATTTCTAGCCAGTGCAGACTGGGCTAGATCTGAATGGTGAGGATGAGAAACTGCTGCGGCCCAAAGAGGTGACCTTGTTTGTCATGCTGAGCGTGGATAAACTACAGAGAGCAGAGCAGCAGCGTGCTGCGGGCGGATTAACGTGCTGCAGGGTGGCTTTTACTCAGAGGACTGATGGAAACTGGAGTAATGATGAGGAGGCTGTTCACTGCCTGTAAGAAAGCGTTACAGCTGCCTAATAATAAACCTCTGCCACTCCCTGTCTGTTACGCAGAGGTGGAAGAGCTGTGTGGGTTCAGTGTGGAGCTCACAGCGAGGGGTTTGTGATTGCACTGGAAACGCTGCCTGCTGAAGGCCGCCCCTGGTGACTGGTGCCAAACCTCTTTTACAGGTCAGCTGGTAAAGATGTTGCTCTACACAGAAGTCACTCGCTACTTAGACTTCAAGGTGATCGAGGGAAGCTTTGTCTACAAGGGAGGAAAGATCTACAAAGTTCCTTCCACTGAGGCAGAAGCCTTGGCGTCCAGTGAGTAGCTGTGTTTTACTTTTTCCTCTGCTGAGGCTGTTGTCACTAAACAAAGGCAAGACAGGTCCATATATGAGGATACTTGACCTGTGCTAGTGTCAAAAAGAAATCTTAGGCTGTTCCTGTGGTGGCGGTGTGTGAAACTCCATCCCTGTCACAAGTTATGCTTAATACATGGCTCTTCTGCATCTAATCTGACTTGCATTGTGGCTCTTGGGCTTTCCTGAGCCTTGAGTTACTGTTTTCTCGGAGCTTTCAGAGCAGGGGAATTTGGCAGTATTTTAATTCAGCCAAAGGTTACATATGGGGCTTGTGCTTCCCATAAATATTTAATGTTGGTTCCTCGGCGGATGGGATGACGAGAAAAACGTTGCATTTGTCAGCAGGCAAACCAGAATGGCCAACTCCACGTGGCACCAAGCTCAGTCTTAATTGTTCTCAGCTACTTAAATTTCACTCTTCACAGGGGAAAAAAACCCAGATCATTCCTAATAGCTCAGTGACGTGCATTAGGAGCTAGCAGAGGGCAGTCCATGAGCTTCAGCTGCGTGATGCATGTAGCCCCATTGTGTGGTACAGTGACTCCTGCAGATACAGCTCCCTGTTTGCAGCTTGTTTGCATGTGGGAGCCTTCCTCACGACAGGTATTCCTGTTGCTGCTGTGAAGCAATGAGTTGTTCCTTCAGGTTGGCCCCACTGCTGCCTCGTAAGTGGTTTCGTAAGAGACTCGGCCTGACAGAACACGGAGGTGCATTTGGTGCTGTCTTGGCCTTCGTGTTTCAGCAAGCCCTGTCTTGCTTCTCCAATTTGTAGAGAATTAAAACACGTGAATGGTGCCTTGTGCAAGCTTACATTTGAAATCTTGATGCCAGCAGTGCTTGCTGGCTCCTTGGCGAGTCTGTGAGAGAGCCCAGGCCCATTTGCTTTGGTGATAGATGCCAAACACGGGGCTCTTTTTGGAAGGCCACGTCAGGCATTTCAGCAGCTCCGGTGGAAACTGCTCTCCAAGCTTCCCTGCAGTTGGAAGGAGCTCTCCTGCTGGAGCAGAGAGCCTTGGTTAGCACTCACTAACCTCACTGAGTGCTGACTGAAAAAGCTCAGCAGTTTGGAAAGCCGTTCAGTAGCGGCGTGAGTTCTGACGCAGCGTGGTGTTTTCAGGCTTAATGGGCTTGTTCGAGAAACGCCGCTTCAGGAAATTCCTCGTGTACGTTGCCAACTTTGACGAGAACGACCCCCGAACTTTCGAAGGCGTTGATCCCAAGAAGACCACCATGCGTGACGTGTACAAGAAATTTGACCTGGGCCAAGATGTTATAGATTTCACAGGCCATGCCCTCGCCTTGTACAGGACTGACGAGTGAGTGTGGGTTCGCTTCCCCGAATCGACGAAGCGCTCGGAGCTTACAGAGCAGACCCCGTGGGTTGAGGGTCGGGTGTCTCACAGTGCGCGGCGTCAGGTGTGTCCCTGGGTGGGTCCTGTGCTGAGGAGGTGTTGAAATCTTGTGGGATTCCTGGGGTTAATGCAGTACCACCTCCCTGAGCGAAACTCGGCGACGCGAAGCGCTCCTGAAAGGGAAACGCTCCCCGGGAGGATGGGGAAGGGAACCTGATGGAAAGGGAAGTTTCCATTTTTCTGGGTGTATTTTGTCTCAAGGCTTGGTTCTTGAAACGTTACAAACCTGCTTACTTCCCCCTGCAGTTATCTAGATCAACCATGCCAAGAAACAATCAACAGGATTAAGCTCTACAGCGAGTCGCTGGCTAGGTACGGCAAAAGCCCATACCTTTACCCCCTCTATGGCCTTGGAGAGCTGCCACAGGGATTTGCAAGGTGAGAACCTGGTTTGGGGCTCCAGTGTTTTCTCAGCCCTCCTGTGGCACCTGCTGAGGGCGGGGGGGGGGGATCAGACGTGTGGAGCTGGTGGTCAGACTTCCAAACCGTGACGCTGCGTAAAAATAACTGCGGTCGCTAACGGTTCTCACACTGTCCTAATCCAGAAGCAGTTCCTCCCTGTGAGACTGCTGGTTCTGTGCTTGTTTGCTCTGATTTCTGACAGCTCTGGGCTCGCTCAGAGATGCTGCTTGCATTGTGTTGCCTATCCGAGAAGCTGGATTTGCCTACCCAGCGTGTTCATGCTGCAGGACTCTGCGTGATGCCAAGCAGATTCCTTCTAGCTGGATGCGATGGCACCTGTAATTCGCTCCAGTCTCTGGCTGATGCCTTGCAGGAAGAATGGCAGGCAGCACCTGCTGAGGGGATGTTTAGGCGGCGTAGTTTGAAGAGGTTTAAGCGTAACGTGTGGTTTGTCAAATCAGAACAGAAGCAAGGGGCTGGAAGGGTTGCTGGAAAGAAACAAAAAAAACCTGTGGGACGTGCTGAAGTGGCTTTACTCTTGCAGGCTAAGTGCTATATACGGAGGCACCTACATGCTGAACAAGCCCATTGAAGAGATTGTGATAGAAAATGGCAAAGTGGTTGGTGTGAAGTCTGAAGGGGAGGTACGGTACCCTCCGGTTCTTTCCTTATTTCCACTCTTGCTGTCTTGCCTTTAAGTTGAGGCTGTCAGTCATCAATCTGAACAAGTGCAGTAGAAAACCCCTCAATTAAAGCTTATTTGTTTGGCTGGTGCCAGTTTGCTCATGTCGTGAGCTGAGGAAGTGTTGATAACCTTACGGCGAGGAATCCAATACAGCAATCCCACTCCTGGGGCCGGAATGGTTCTCCAGGGAGCGGTGATGTTGTCTTCTAAATAAACCAGGCTGGTAAAACTGGAAAGGAGCAGCTCACTGGGGTCTAACCTGGGTACGAAACCAGCTCTGCCCTTGACATTAAGGATTAGCTGCTCGGCCTGCTGGCACACAGCCTTTCCACAGCTTCTTCTCAGTTGCTTGGAAGCTATAAATGTGTTTGCAAAGGGAGTGGGAGCTTCACAGGACAGTTTAGCACTCCCTGGTAGGGTAACGTGTCCCTTCTGGGCACGGGTGATGCATCCCAGCTAGCAGCAGAGGTGCTAATCTGTGCTGTAGACTGATGTGCCCAAGTGCAGGCTGCCTGCAGGCTTCAAATTGGTCAAATGTGAAACGATTACCATGGTAATGAGGTATAATGTGAAATGGTCGGTTCTTATCATTTTGATTCAACTTTGACCGCGGCAAGTTACGGTCCTAGACTGGAAGGACCAGACTCTGTAGTGGTTGGAGTTTAATTGTGTACTGAATAACGAGGGGGAGATGCGATCAGTCACGCAGCTCTATGTGATTTGGGCTGTGATTTGAATGGTCTGAGCTGGAGCACGCTGCTGGCAGCAAAATGCAATCCTCACGCAGCTGGGGCAGCAACAGCCACCTCAGAGCACTGTCACCTCTCCCCTGAAGTCTGCATGCTCCTGTACAGCTCCTGTACACCTCTGGACGTTGCTTCCTGCCTGTCTCTGCAGGTTGCTCGCTGCAAACAGCTCATCTGCGACCCCAGCTACGTCTCGGACCGGGTCACAAAGGTTGGCCAAGTGATCCGGGTAATCTGCATCCTGAGCCACCCGATCAAGAACACGAACGATGCCAACTCGTGCCAGATCATCATTCCACAGAACCAGGTCAATCGGAAATCAGGTGCGCGCTCAGGGTTTGTGCAGGTTCCCCCTGGCCTTGCACTGGCTGCGTGTTCTGATGGCCTGGAGAGAAGGAAGATGCACTGAGTGCAGCTCTCGAGGCAGATTTCACGCTCTTCTATTTTTTTTTTTTCCTGGAGAGATGACTCTCAGTGTGCATTCTCTCCAGGTGAAGCTTCCTGGCTTCCTTCTGGGCCATGCAATGCTCAAGTGAAGCTTTCTAACCCCCCACGTGGCTCTGCTCTTTTGCTCCCTGGGCTTGTTCAGTGTCACCGCTGCTGGCACCCCTCAGTCCCATAACTCCTGATGGCAGCTCTGTGCCACCCCAGGAAGCTGCTGCAGCCTTGCAGTGGCACCTTTGCATGCCGGAATATTAATTACTCTTTCCCTGATGCATTTAAGCACACAAACCAATGCTCAGAAGTCCTGTGGGCCCCAGCAAGGCTGCACTTCAGGTGTATGTGTGCGTGTGTGAGAGAGAGAGAAGCCTGTGTGCCTGTGGTCACAAAACCACGGGGAGAACCCCCAGGAGAAGTGGGTGGAGTGTGTGGGGGCCACGGGGTTTGTGCAGGGTGGAGGGGAAGGCAGCATCAGGGGAACAGGAAGGAGTGTGGGTGAAGCAGAGGGGGTTTAGGGACGGGGCAGGCCTCATCACCTGGCCCGTCCTGACCCGGCGCTGCCGCGTGCTTCCTCCCCCAGATATCTACGTCTGCATGATCTCCTCTGCACACAACGTGGCGGCGCAGGGGAAGTACATCGCCATTGCCAGCACTACCGTGGAAACCGCGGACCCAGAGAAAGAGATCAAGCCGGCCTTGGACCTCCTGGAGCCAATTGAGCAGAAGTAAGAGTGCAGTGAGCCCCCTCTGCCCCCCCCCCTCCCCCCTCAACTCCCCCCTCTGCAGCAAGCGGCTGAGCACAAAGGCAGAGGGGACCTGAATGCCACTCAGCCTCACAGAGCTGCTGCAGTCCTGAATTTCCTCCGCGCTTGGCGGAGCAGTGATCTCTAATTCAGCTCCTCTTGCTTGAAAACCACGCTGAAGAAGCTGCTTTTTTTTTTTTTTTCTTCTTCTTCTCCTTCCAGGTTTGTTAGCATCAGCGACCTGTTTGCACCGACCGACCTGGGAACTGAGAGCCAGGTTTGTAAGCGCCGAGCTCGGGGACGGGTGGCGCGAGAGGAGAGCCTCGGTGCTACGACTGCTGCTTCTCTCTTTCCTTCTCTTTCCAGATCTTCATTTCTCGCACCTACGACGCTACCACTCACTTCGAGACAACGTGCGACGACATCAAAGATATTTATAAGAGAATGATGGGATCAGAGTTTGACTTTGAAGAGATGAAACGCAAGAAGAACGATATCTACGGGGAGGAGGAGCAGCAGTAATGAGAGTCTCTAATTAGGAGAAATTAAATCGGCTAATATGAATATATAAGGAACTTAATGAACACTGTATGAAATTCAATATTGTAAGGCCTGCTTTTGTAATCCCATCTCTGAGAGATTGAAGAGTACTGCACTGGTAATGTTTCCCCTTTTGGATATCATGTGTTAATTATTTCATTCTAGTAGGGCTGCTGTCCAGAATCTGGCAAATTACTGACTGATTTAATGACTAACCTGTAAGTGAAAGGCAGACTGAACCTTTTTTTTTTTTTTTTTGCAGATGTAGATGTTGGTGCAGATTGAAATAACTCATTGACAGCTGTGTCTTACCTTGTCTTTTTAATCATTTGTAAAACATCCTTCACAATTATGTGCTTCTGGTGAGCTAGTAGACGTGACAGTTGTCACTCAAACCTGATATCAAGGAAAATAGAAACTGAGCACTCCATTATTGTGGACAGCATCCCTAAAGTCTCTCCCATCGATCTAACTCTGTGGCAAGTTGTATTATGGACAAAAGACCACATCTATTGTAGCAGCAAATGTTGGCTTAGTTCTGGGCACAGAACTTAACCTCCACTTAAGCTTCTAAAACTGTTTACATCGGTTGGGACACAGCTGTGCCTAAGGCTCCTTTGTGTTTTAATCTTAATAAAATTGAGAGAACAAATTACAGAGCAGGCAAGATGTGGGAGTATTTTCTGAACCCCCGGTGGCTTCTGGGACGGACCAAACGGCACTGCGGTATTGATATGACAGAGCCTGTGCTTCTTGTGTCTCCTGAAGGCTCCAAATGATTTCTGTACTGCGAAGTAAAGCCAAATTCTGGAAAACCAGTCCTGGGCTCTGGTCTGATTCACTTCAGTCGCACGAGCAGCATCCCCCTCTTTGAGATCCCTCGGATTTCTGCTTCGCTAGGGTGGTGAAACGTGAGTGGTGCAGAGCATTTCCTACTTAAAAAAAGGGGGCTTGGGTGTCCTCGGTTTGGCTTTGCAGCTCCAGGGGAGGAGATGCAGCAACGCCAAGGCCTGGAGCTGGAGGTAGGCACAGCGTGCTCTCTCCTTCAGCCACCCCCTAGCGCCTACCCGTAGGAACAGCGCTCGCTTACAGCAGTAGTCAATAATTATTTCTGCTGCTGTGACTCCCTTGCAGGGTGCTGACGTGGCTTCGGATACGAGGCGCTCACGTTGGGAGCATGTGAGAACGAGCAATGGAACAGCTTTCCCCTGCTCCGAGCTGCTGGGCTGGCACAGGTAGGGGGAAGGTCCATCCTTCCCTGCAGCTCTCACACTCGTGGCTATCCCTAAAGAGGGAAGGGGGTGATTTGCCAGGGGTGGGTGAAGGCAACGTGGCCCGCTGCCTCTGTCTCCTTCCTCTCTTGCTGGGTTAGGGGCTTTCAGCACTTCCTCTCCTGGCTGCTTGCACTGCCCCAGGAACCAGCTTTCCCATTTCACTGCTGCAGGGGAAGTTCTCCCTCCCCTCCTGACTGCTGCCCACAGGAAGGGCGAGGGCAATGGGAAGCTGCTGCAGCTTTCTTTCCTGTGTCCATCTCCCTGTTGGTACAGGCAGAGAGCGGCCACAGATGAAAGCTTTCAGGGTTTTATTAGTCAAACTATATACAAAGTTATCCTGTACAGTTGATGTCATTTCATTAAAAAACAACAACAACAACAACAGCAACACAACACGAAGGACAAACGTTCTCCACGTGAAGACAGGGTATCTTACAAAGGTCCTTAGTGCTGTGTTCTTCATGGTGCATGAGTGTGGGCTACTATAAATAAGAGGTTCTGCTCCAGCCTTTCCAGGGCTTCCCTCTGCTGGAGAACACTCGCATCCCCCCGATGAAATGGAACCCAGAGGCAACGTGGGCGACTCGCAATGTAGTGTAGAGTGGATTTCTGCTTCCCTGGTCCCCAAATGGCCTTTGAAATACACCCCCCCCCCCCCCAGCATCCAACCCATGCTTTGTGTACAGTAACAGTCATCTGGAAAGCCAGAGCTGATAGTATTGCTTGTACCCCTCAAGTAAACCGCTTCTCCTTTTCCTATTTCTTTCACTGTCAGCTGTGCTAACTGCTTCAAACCACCGCAATAACTTAAGAAGTGTAACATCAAAATAACCTCCGTCCTATGCCCAACTCGACGGCAGGAAGCACACCCTCCCCTCCCCCCCCCCCCCCCCCAGGCTCCTCCTGAGAGGATTTGCATGAGCCATCTTTAAATAATTCCTATATACAGAACCGAAGCCGACCTTCCCCTTGCTGTGTACTCTGGGGCTGTCCTAGGGAGGACTGGAAGACCCCAAGCAGCGCTGTAGGGCCCGGAGAGGAGCTGCCCCATAGCTCAGCTTTGTCACCTGCAAGACAGAGAGGTGACACGAGCTATTGCTGTGTGCCAGCTCCCTGCTAGCTCCCCAGGAGCTGCTCCTGGTGCTGTTCATCCCATTCCTGTGCCTCCATCTGCTGCCTGCTGGGTCGAGCCCAAGCTCCCTCTTACCAGCAGCTTCTCCTCCACGGAGCAGCCACTTTCTGTGCCATCCCCAGGAAGGTGCTGATGTCGGCCACGAGGATCCCTTTGCTTTCGAAGAGCTCTCTGCTGACGCTGGGCTTCTCTGCAAAAAAGAGTGGCACTGTAACGCAGCCATGCAAGTGAGATTCTTCTCAAAGCAGCAGAGAACGCCCTCAGATCTCACCGCGCTTATTCTGCTTTGCAAATGGGAGCAGGTTCATGGGAGCGCTTCCCAGCCTCAGCCAAGAGCACGACGCAGAGCCATCCACGGGCACAGGAAAAACTGCCAAAATTCAGCAGCCCTCCCCCAAAAATCTGTTTGCTTTGCCTGTTACTGCGCTGACTCGCCGTGCGGCCGCTTCCCCACACCTCAAATCAGCAACTCCAGCAGCAACGAGAGCTGAATGAGACAGCATCTGTGCGGGGTGCCCGGAGCCTGCCCTCACCTGTCAGATACACCGCAAACCTGGCGCCGACGTGCTGGACCTGCAGGTTCAACAAACACTTCACGTGCTCGGATACGGGGGACGAGCTGGAGTCGCACGCGTGGTAGTGCAGCACCTCGACGAGGTCTTGGCACGACTTCAGGATCAAGTTCTTCCTCTGGGCGTTGGCGTCCACCCTGGAGGGAGAGGGGCACGGCTCGAGTCCTCGCCACGCCGAAATGCGCTGCCCAGAGCTTGAGACACCTCCCTGCCTTAGGAAACACCCAGCGGGCTGAAAACCAGCTCTTAAAAACTACCGTGTGCTATCACTGCGTGCTTAGGGGGGAAGAGGATCGGAGAGTTCTCCCCGTTTGTTGCAGCGTTTTCTGCTCAGTGAGAACAAACCAATGAAGAGGGGAAACTGCCTTATGGAGACACAGCGGGGTGCACGGGGCGGCTGCCAGAGCTCTGCCTCATCCGGGATCACGTGCAAGGCACAGCACTTGGAGCCAGCTCCTCTTCAGGTCCCCGTCCTGCTGCTCCCTCTCATAGAGATCTCAAAAAATATATATACATCTATCGTGTTTTACCTGCGAGCGTGCAAATACCGACCTCTGGCAGTGCCACACTGATAAGGGCAGCTCTCATGTAAAAACCTTCACCTGTGAGAGGCCAAAGCCCAACTGGAGGCACCTCACGCTCCCTGTGTGCCCACGCTCCACCGTGATGGCTACATCCTATTGCTAAGGACAGTGAGGACAAAGGATCTGCTGCTACGCAGCCATTACCTGACGTTTTCTCGGAGCTTTTTGCTCTCCTTGTAGTGGAGGAGCCACTTCCACCTCCCGCTTCCGTTCAGCTTCTCCAGTATCTTCACCACCTCTTTCAGTTGCCCTGGGGAGACAGCAAGAGTGAGCAGGGGTCCTGCTGGAAGCTGGGCACTGTGGGTCGCTCAGGGCTTTGCCACGCTGAGGTGGGATGGTTTTGGTGGCCTCTGCTGCACTTGCTCCAGTACTTAGATATTTTGGGGAGCTGCGATATGGACCCATTGATCCAGACAGGGTCTCAAACACCGATCAGAGGGCAAAAATTGCTCCTTGAAGTAGTAGAAGAGGATGCCCCACAGTAAGTTTGTGGAAGCAAATGTTGGTAAATGAGCAGGTGGAGCCAGGAGCTGACCCTGCATCCAAGCAAGAGGGACTCACCCAACGTCACCGTTTCCAGCACCTCATCGTCCGACACCACGAAGCCACCGGTGTGGAACAGCTCCTGGTACGTCTGACCCGTTATGTCTTCGGGGCTGTCCACTCCGGCAAACACCACGTTGGGACAGTGCTTCAGCCTCAGCAAACAGGGGACCTGCTCAGGGCAGAACGCATTTGTGAAAACAGCTGACGGTCCAAGAGAACATGAGAGCCCACCTCAACCTCTGTCTGCACCACCCCGATGCTCACGTCTCCACAGCCCAGCTCTAAAACCATGGACGACGTGGGGAGCTATGGGCAGATCAATCTGCTGCGTATTCCCTGCAGCCCACGAGCCAAAGCCCATCTGAAGCGCTCTGTTCCCCTAAGTAATTCCATTTGGGCTCATTGGTGTTGGGCAGCTCCAAGCCTCAGCCCTTACCTTGTGGATGTGTGAGGAGATGTCCTCGTTCCTGATGACGACGAGCAGCCACTTGGTGTCCCGGTGTTTCGTTTTGCAGAAGCTCAGAGGTTCGATCTCCACGTGGCCATCTTTCTTCAGCAATGCCTGAAGGAGAAATTGTTATGTATTTGTTGAAGAAATATCTTCACAACCGTGCAAGAGCCAGCTGTGATGGTTCCCGATTGCAGAGGATGAGGACTTCTCAGGCTGAATATTAGGAAAAGTTTCTTAGAAAGAGTGGTGAGGCATTGGAACAGGCTGCCCAGGGAGGTGGTGGAGTCACTGTCCCTGGAGGTGTTCAAGGAACGTGGAGACGTGGCACATGGGGACACAGTTAGTGGACATGGTGGGGATGGGTTGGGGTTGGACTGGATGATCTTAGAGGTCTTTTCCAACCTCGATGATTCTATGATTCTCTTTAGGGACACGCTTTAGTGGGCACGGTGATGATGGGCTGATGTCGGTCTTGATCCTTGAGGTCTTTTTCCAACCTCAGTGCTTCTGTGATTCTCCCGCTGCCCTTGGCTCTGAGCCCAAAGCCTCCCACCCCCGTCCAGTCGTTACCTTCACTCTTGCAAAGAAGGGTTCCTCTCCCGTCTCCACCAGGTAGAACATCCCGGGCTGCCTGCACGCCTCCTCGGCCACGCTGCGCAGGCGGAACTGCAGCGTGCTGCACAGCTCCGCGATCACGTCCTGGAAGGCAGCTGTCCTCCTGGGGGGGGACACGCTGGTGGCCTCCCCGTGAGCCAAACCCTTCCCTCTGCCCTCACCCCCCGTGTCGAGCCTGCTCAGCATCACCCTATTGAACTCCGCGTACTCGTCGAGGATCACCGAGATGTCCCCACGTGAGTCCTTCAGTTCATTCTCATATTTGAGCTTGTTGAGATGGAAAGGAGCCGCGCAGCCCTGGTTTGGGGAGCTGGCTCTGCTCCTCTGCCACCAGCGGGTGTCCCATGACGGGGGGCAATGGGACGGGTCCCTGTGGTGGCTGCGACGCTGGTGGGTCCTGAGGCCACGCGGCCACGTGTCCGAGGGCAGGATCGTCACCTGCAAAGGGCTCCTGCTCCGCAGGGAGTGAGGGGCAGGGGCTCCTCGCACAGACGATGCCTGGGGAGAGCAGTCTCTAGGAAAAATGCTACAGGAGGTAGAAAGGGGTGGCGTCCCACTCCTCAGGATCTGTTTTAGCTTAAAATGGAAACGGAGGTGCTCCATGTCCAAAGTGTGCTGGGTGATTTCCTCAAAACCCTTCCACGTCCCCATCGGTGACTCCAGCGAATGAGCCTGCCCCGTACCGGTGCTGGGTCTGCCCGAAGGCTGCGAGCTTCCCATCCTGCCCAGGCATTTTGTGGTGACCGTGAAGTTCAGGTAATCCCTGGAGATCCCCCGGCTGTCCGTGATATTGACGTACGGCGGCACGTGCCTGCTGCTGGCATTCCATGAGCCAGCGGGCCACCAGCAGCCCTCCTCAGCCCTCGGGGATCCCCACTCCTCGCTGCATCCCTCCGAGCACCCCGAGCTCACGGAGGATGAGGAATCGCAGTCGGTCCTTGCGGCACCCACGGACCTCAAGCAGTGGCAACCCCTGGGTGAAAGAAGGGGGTGGGCAGTGCGTCCCAAGTGTTTCTCCCAGTCTGAGTCGCTGGAGGAGGACCTGTAGGATGGATCTTCTGAGCTCAAACCCACGTCTTTTCCTGTGCTGGGGAAGCGTTTTGCCTTCAGGAGAGCGTCCAAAATGTCCCCAGTGTCGCTAAGCCCTAAGCTCTCTCCAGAGTCTGCACAGAGCAGCGACGCTGGGATTGGGAGAACAGGGATTTCTCCCTCTTCCAACTCTGCGTCAACACAGTGCGGATCGGCCAATGCAGCGGGCTCACCCTGGCTACACAAGGAGCTAGGGTTTCCCGTGGGCATGAACAACTGCCCTGCTCCAAATGATGCGGGGCTGGCAGGAGCGATGCTGCTTCCTCCCTCGCACTCCTCAGGGCTCCCGGGGCAGGCACACCTGTGGTTGGCATCTGGTGGCAGCTGTCCCATGCAGCCACAGCTCGGGGCAGAATCTGGAGCACGAGTTGGACTCAGTTTGGGGTCCATGCCAAAGACTGGGTCTGGCTCAGTCTCGTGGCCATGCGGAGAACAAGGCCTCGATCCTGGTTCTCCAGGTGTGAGCAAACGCAGGGGAGAGCTCTCTGCAGGCTCTGCATGGCACAGCCCCAAGTCCTTCTTCACTCCTTCTGCACATCCAGGCTTCAAGGAGCCATCCAGTGCTGGGTTCTCAGGAGCTACACTCAGCCCTGTAGCAGCCGCTTTCTTGCAGGGCTTTCCATGTGGGCACAGGTCTGGTTCCTGCTCACTTCGCTCCAATAAGCAGCAATGGAGTTCTGCAGCTGTACCGTGGGGAGAAGGGTCTTGATGGGGGGAAGGTAGGGATGGGCTGTCTGGAGAGCTCTGCTGGTGCTGGGCCACAGTGAGAGGTGGTATATCACCTGCAGACTCCCCCTCTCTCATCCAGGAGGAAGAATCTGATTCTAACAGGTCACAAAGAGAGGTCTTCAGCTCCTGTGGTGCCTCAGCTGTGTCCACTTCATCGCTTTTAGGGGGCTTCTCTGCACCGAGGTGCACATCAGTGCTCACTTCAGTGCCAGAGCCCCCTGCCCAGGCTGCACAGCTGAAGGCAAAGCCCTGGCCATCACATGCCCCCGAGGGCTCATCCAGCACATTTATGTGGTCGGCATAAGGACTGCCACACTGTCCTTCCTCCAAAACCTCCTTCTGGTCTTGGTGTGACTCACCGGTGCTCGGCAATGTGAGCTCAGCACTAGCATCACCTCCACACCTTGGGGAAAGGCTCCCTCCTGGACCACTCCTGGGTGGAGTCTGGAGGAGTGCCGTGGCCACCCGGTCCTCCGGAGCAGCCCCCACACCTGTTCCTCCATCAAAGCAGACAGAGCTGGAGTCAGGGGACAGGGTTAGGAATGGTCCCTGGCCGTGCAGTGACTCGGGGCCAGCTGTGCAGGCAGCTTTGTTCCCAGCAAGCGCCCATGTTTCTGCAGAGGGCGCACGATCCTCATCTTTCTGCTCCAGACCTTCCCTGAGCATCCCGCTGGCAGATGGGCAGCTGCTCGTAGTGGTAATCCCACGGACCAGGCTCAGATCGGGGGACAATGGCAGTGCTGACACAGGACCCCCTGCGTGTGCCAAGCCAACACCATTTGTCTCTGGACTTGGGGTGGCCACAGTCCCCCAGGGCTCTTGCAGTGCGCCCAGGTTGAGGGCAGTGTCACCAGGAACTCCTTGAGGTCCAGTCCCAGTCCCACCTGACAACGCTGGCATTGATTCATTCTCGCAGGGCAACACAGAGGCAGTGGGGATGGGCACGGGGCCATCTCCAGGAATGCCAAAGTCCTTTGGAGGTGCTGAATTCACCAGCTCTACGTCACCTCTTTCTGAAAACGCTAAGCCAACCGGTCTTGTGATCGCGCTTTCGTTTTCAGAGTCCTCTTTCTCTCTTTTTCCCTCCTCCACCTCTTCCTCCTCTTTTCCTGTATGTCCTATAGGGTCTTGCGATTCCCTCTCTTCTTCCCGAAGTCCAGTGGGGTTTGAGTGAGTTTTGAAACTTGCTTCTGAGGGCGTCGAATCACAGGAACGTTGTGGTCCATTGCTGGTGGCCCAGCTGCTGTCCGTGCCGTGCCCAGCATCCTCCATGCTTCCGCTTTCTTTGGGAGGAATGGGGCCACCCCCTGACCACGCTGCCCACCTGCTCTCAGGCTGCTCTCCACCTCCATGCTGAGTGCATATGGCATCATCTTGGGGAGCTGGGCTGAAATTCAGGGTTTGGCTGTGTGGGTTTTCCCTGCTCAGCACAGCTTGGGGCTCACCAGCATCACCAAGCTCAGCAGAAGGGCTGGGGGTCACCCTTGCATCCATCAGTTCCTCCTTGGGTGGTTCCACCTGAAACGACACAACCCAGAGGTTAATCTTCAAGACAGGAACTGAGACAGCCCATGCATGAGGACATTGATACTTTAAAAGCTCAGACTTTGTCAGTACAACCACCCCAATGGCATCTGTGGAGATAAGTCTGTTTCTCAAGTAAGTCCAGGTTGAATCTTTACCCCACAGGAGTCACTGCCATGCCCACAGAGAGCCAGGGAAAGGCTTTGAACCTTTCTATCTTGTTTATATGGTGAAGAGGCTTAAAGACAGACCAAATTGTGCAGAGATCCCAATAAAGATCAACAACAGACTGGTAAATGCCCAGAGGAGATAGGCAGGCTTTTGAAACCCCGTCTTGGGGTAGTTGTGGTTTTCCTTCTCCCTCATTTAAGAGTAGATTTGAGACCTGCTAATAGAGACTGATAAAAAAATTGAGCCATGCTGGATCTCCAGTGACTGAGGGTCTGTTTGCTCTGCAGTCTTCTCTCCAGGGTCTGGAGAAGCCCAGTGACTGAGGGTTTGCTCAGACCCTGGAGAGAAGATGCTTGTGTTTGTGTGGCCCCGAGAAAACGGATATTTACTTGCTCTAATTCTTCGGGATTCCTGCTTTGGGGACCCCAAATACCTCGCTCCAAGAGAGCTCACAGGCACATCTGCTCCATTCCTCTCTCAAGAACCTACTCGCACAAGCACAAAATGCATTGTGTGCCCTGCAAGCCCACACCCCAAGCTCTTACTGCAGTGACAGTTGAGACATCACGCACATGCTCCTCAGTCCCGTATTTCCCAGCCAGGTTGCTCTGGTCAGCATGTTCAGTGAGGGAAGGGCTCTCTGAGCTCGTGGAGGAAGGCTCCTCCTCCCCTGAAGAGGACGATACCGTACTATCCACAACACCAGGAGTCCCATTGGCATCAGTCTGAGAGTCTGCAGGGCTCTCCTCTGGGTGGAAACAGTCCTGGCTGCACGTGCTGGGATCCAGAGAGCTGCTAGGAGTCTGGTCGGGGTCTGATCGAGAATCCACAGGGCACGTCTCCAACTCAAAGCCGCCATCGCTGTCATCGCTCAGCTCAAAAAAGTCGCCGGTGCTGTTTAATGAGACGTATTTCTTAGGGTTGCTGTGCTCCACCACCTTCCTCGTGCTGCTCAGGAGCTTGCTGGGCTTGCTGTAGAACAGAGCTACCCACATGTGAAGTATCAGCTTCATCTCTTCCACGTCGTCGGGTAGATCTGAGTCCCAGGGCCTGGAAGAGAAAGCAAACACAGCCTGAAATCATGGGATCATTTCAGTTGGAGGGGCCTCTTGAAGGTCATCAAGTCCAACACCCCTGCAACGAACACAGATGCCCACACGCCCTCCTCGTCCCCCTGCTTGACTAAGATAACTCATCTCCAGTGCTAAGCCCCAGCACAGGGGGGGCTGCAAATGCTCAGCTGCATCACTTTATGTGGTTTCCAACTTGAAAGTAAGAGAAACTCACAGCTGCAAACAGGAGCTTACGTGCACAGCTCGAGGAACCGATTCTATCTGCAGAGGCACAGAGCTTCGACACAACAAAATGGGGCGTCTCAGCACGGAGAAAAGGGCAATCACCATGCAAAGCAAAGCAAAAAAAAAGGATAGAAAACCCATTCCCAGAGTGCTCTAGCAAGAGATGTCCCCTGCAGATGGCCTTCCAGGCTGACTTACCCGTGCAGGGCGCGGATGACTGTTTTTTCCAAGGCGTCATTGGTGTACCTGCTGTCCAAATGGAAGAGGTACTCTGCCTCCCACTGGCACGTCACCTTCATGGACTCACCGCAGTGGCTGACCGTGTGGGACTTGGCAAAGTCCTCCTTCAGCCTCGGGGGCAGCAGGCTGCTCCTGGGCCTTGCCTGCGCGGCCTCAAAGGGGCACTGCAGGCGGGTGCTGTTCTGGTGGCGGAAGGGTAGGACCTTCCCAACCAGGGGTCCTGCTCGGGAGCTCCTGGTCCCATTTCTGGACAGCGCTGACCCAGGGTAGGGGACACTTCTGTGTTTCTTTGAGTGCTCAGGCATCAGCGAGGCGTAGGAGTGCTCGGAGGAGATGAAGGAGTGTTTGTTCACCTCGGCGGCCTCCTGCGTGGTCTCCCTTGGAGGTAGCACGCATGTTTGTTGGCTGTCCTTGCTGGAAATCCCAAGGCTTTTCTCTCCAGGAATAAAGGTTGAGTCTTTTAATTCTGTTTTTCCAGCAGGGGGAAGCTTCTGGTTTGGAGATGCTTTACTTGATGAGACAGCTGCCTTTGCAAGCTTGTCTACCCTGTGGTATTCGTGGTCGGAAGCACTGCGCGAGGACTTGTGCTTGCGATGACTCTGCTGCTCCTTGGCAGAGTCAGTGGATGAGCTGCAGGACAAAGCGATCATCCCGCCGTCCACGGGAAGGAAGGGAGGAATACAGGAACCCAGAGCCAGGTCTGCCAGCAAGTTCAAGGCATGGGACTCGTAGTCATTCCCCTTCATACTGAAACCGTGGCCAGGGACACCACCGGGGTAAATCTCACCCGTCTGGCTGTCTGCTGCGTGGCTTTGGGGAGAAACTTCGCTTGGGAGGATGGAGAATGGATCCTTCCACTCTGCGTTAAAAAAAAAACAAAGAGAGTAATTGGAGGTCACAGAGAGGGGGTTCAAAATGAATGGCATTTAGATAGATACGGTGGCAGGCAGCACCTCTCCAATATCTCCACATTAAGGACCTGTTTGTCAGGAAAAGGATGCTTCTCCAACACGAGCTTTGCACATTCATAAAACCCCCCAAAACCTCCATGGTATGCATGGGTACTGCAGAAGGATCCAGAGTGGGGATCCTGACTTCAGGAAGTGGGTAATTCTCAGAAATCAACGGCATGGGATCCAGGGGTAAGAAAACTTCCCTTGGCCTCTGTGCATAGGGTAGTTTGGGTGCAGCAAGAACGGGTTCGTGTAACATTCAGTATTTAAGAACGCTCCTCATCGTGGCTCTAAGCCCATGTACAAGGTTAATGCCTTCTACTCAAAAACGAAGCAAAATATCTCCATGCAAAACCTTATTAAATGAGAACTGCGCTAGAGTCTTATGTGTTATGTGTAATTTCCTTGGGAAATGCATAGTGGGATGCATAAATTGAGCGTTTCTTACTGCTAAGCATTCTTTATTTTGCATTTTTGGCAGACTCTCATGTTCAGCCGGCATGAGTTACACACAGTGACGTGGGCAGACCCCTCTGAATGAACGAAACTCAACAGCAGGATCCACCCTACACCCTGCCCATGCAAGAGCACTGGCTAGAACTGCTCCAGGAACCTCCACGTGACAGCACAACCGAGGAAAACTGCCACGTATCAGGAAGTCTAACAGCATGTGGCAATAACAGACCGAGAAAATTGGATAAACTGAGCCCAAGTGGCAAAACCAGTCTTGAAAGCCTCCACGAAGAGGAAAAATAAAGACCAGAGACAGATCTGAAAAGACATCAAAGTGCGAGTGTGAGAGAACATGACAAATTAGCCGAAAGTCTCTCTCCTCTTCCATCATTTATTTTGGCAGCGTAAGACCGGCTCTCGGTTTAAAAGCAGACTCCCAGCCAGCACCTGCAGACTGCACTCTGGGACTATCCACGCTGCCTCCTAAATCCACTGCAGTCTGTCTGCAAAAGGTTTAACAGTCCCACTCTGGTTTTGCAGTGTAACAGAGCGGACCCCAATCCAGCCCCTCAGCCCTTTGGCAGCTGCTGAATGCGCTGTTACAACCGCCTGCTCACGACCTGACAGTGATGTTGGATGGCTCTGTGTTTAAAGTAAATATTTTCCACAAGGAGCAGCATTCTTACCGCTTTCTGCTGGCTTTTTGGGGTGTGGTTTTGCTGGCCTGTTAGCCACGCTTTTTATCACCTTACTCTTCGCTGGCTTTGCGATGGTTTCAGTAACAGGAATCTTTTTCACATCCGAATTCTTCAGCATCTTTGGTCTCTTTGTTTCCGAGCCAGAACTGCTGGGAGCTGAGGTTTTCTTCTGGACAGGTTCAGACTGTGTTTTGTGCACAAATTCTGCAGACAGCACCTCTGCACCTGGGACAGGGAAAAGGGAGGGCACTGCTGTTAGAAAGCAATAATTACAAAATGTTCACTTGAAGAATGTGGAAGGGCGGCTTTAGAAGCGATCGGCAGCAGCAGGATTGTCTTCAGCAGCTTGATTTGTGCATCTGATCAGATGTGATACCGATGCAAACAGTCAGCAAGCACTTATTAAAATTAGGCATCGCTTCTTTAGCTCATTGGAAACCTGCTCTTCTGAGCTAGAATAGGTGATCACTGGGAATTAAGACACTCTAGTTCCTCTCTGGCATACCCTGAGGGTACTCACCTCTCCAAGAGGCATGCAAGGACTTATTCCAGATCCATCAGCTCTGAGTAGGAACACGAGGAGACACGGCTCCTAATAAAGCCTCACTATCCAAGCTGGATACCCCAGAGAAATAGGAGGAAGTCAGCCCCAGTTATACAGCACTTACCTCTTTTCCTTCTGTGAGGAAACTGTAAATGGGCTAATTTAAGCATGGGCTCGTTGGAGTTGGCCGCAAGCCCTGTTTTTTTAGGGAAAGAGAACGTGAGGTTGACTTTCTTCTTGGTCGCTTTCCTTTTCCTACTGCTGTCCCCCACGGGATGTATTTGCATCTTGAGGGGCGACCATTTCTTCCTGGTGCTTGTCACAGCGGTTCCGCTGGATTTCCTCTTGTTCTGCTTCACCCACAGCTTGCTGGATGGACTAATATCTTTCGTGGGCCCTTTGCTCTGGTCCAGCCCCGCAGCAGCCTTTGACTTTCCACCTTTTACGTCCGGAGGGATAGGGTTTGGTGGTACAGCTAAAGAGAAGTCCGCTTTACGAGAGGTCTCTGAGTTGCAGCAAAGAGACTGAGCAGCACCAGCCAAGCATCCTAAGGCAGCCGACATTTCCAGAGTGTAGCTGCTGGGATTGGAGAGGTAATGCTGCAGCTGGGAGAAAGGCTGCAAGGAGTGTCTTGTGCAGGACTTAATAGCTTCGTCCTTGGCTGGTGACAGGCAAGAAGAACTGGGAGCTTCGGTGTTTTGGCTGGAGGCTTGCTGTGTGTTTTGTTCAAGCTTTGCATATTCCTGGAAGTGCTGTTTGATGCACACGTTGGTACCGAGCGCGTCCCCCCACGAGGAATTGGTGGCTTTCTGCAAAGCATAGCGAAGGCCGGGCAAAACGGAGGCTATTTTCAAAGAGATGTCACTAGCTTTCCTTTCACGTTTTGGATGATGCCCTTCCACTAGAAAAAAAAAAAAAGAAAAGAATTTTACTTGTATTAATAAAGGATTACGTTCCCCAAGTCACCTTACCATTATGTGATATGAGAACATGAAAGGCACGAGCAAGTCCCCAAAGCCAACCTACACAAAGCTTGCCCCAGGAGCGATGTCCTGGTTCAGTGGGTGCTTGTAACTGCTGCAAGTAAAAAAAAGAATGGCACGTGGGAGTAAAAGCAGATAAACTGAAGGTGAAAGACCCCTGGTGTGCCCACGAGCTCCCTTCTGCAGGGTCACACACAGCAATCTCATCCCCTTACTCCAGCAATTTTGGGAAGTCTAACATTTAGGACACTCAGAGCTCTGAAAATAATGAAACAAAAACCCTCCTTGCCTGCTCCACCCCCCCCCCCAGGTGCCTCTCTACAACAGGTATGAGGCCCTGGATGTGGGATATGACAACAGCCCACTCAGTCCAGCCACGCTCACCAAACCAAACCAGGAAAAGCCTTCCCCCAACACCAAGACTACTTCACTGAATGAGATGAGTATTGGTTGTAGGTGATTCCTCCCTACAGGGAACTGAACTCTCTTCTCAGAGATGTCTGCTGTCTTCCTGGGGCTCGGCCATCAGACCACAACCCCTTACTGCTTTTCCATACAGGGAAAGATGAAGCACCTACACATGGGTCAAGGGCCATCAAAAGGGACTTCAGGACCTTGAGATGATGGCTGAAGGAACTGAATGCGCAGATCATCTTTGCTTCCTCTACTGGGTAAGGACATAGAAGCAAATCAAGGGTTTGCTTTAAATACCTGGCTTCGTGGCTGCTGCCATCACCAGAACTTTGGGTTTTTTTTTTGACACCCAATTAGCCCACATGGTACCGGGTTTGTGGGCACCAGATGGGGTTTGCCTTCCTCAAAGGGGGAGAAGGGTCCTTGGGGAAAAGCTAGCAGGGCTCATTGAGAGGGTTTTAAACTAGGTCTGAAGGGGGACGGGGAGGATAGTGAGCCTTCCCATGGTAAGGCATAACTGTATTAGAGGGACTGGGTGCTTGCAGGGGCCTTGAAGGACCTGCTGCCTCGAGAGGTGCTGGCAACACTGAAGCACATACAAAACCAGCGGCTGCTGGGGCAACGGGAGAAGGCAATGGGAAAAAATAAGGGAAGTACCTAAAAGGAATTAAGGAGTTATCCTTTAAGGAGGTGACAAGGCCAGATGCTCAGCTGAAGTGCCCCTACAGCAATGCACGCAGCTTGGGAAACAAACAGGAGGAGCTGGGAGCTACTGTGCTACTGGAAAACCACAACACAGTTGCCATCACTGAAACCTGGTGGGATGATTCCCACGACTGGAGTGTGGCTACTGATGGCTACAGGCAGCTCAGAAGGGACAGGTGAGGAAGGAGGGGAGGGCGTGTTGCTATCTACATCAAGAAAGCAACAGAATGTGAAGAGCCTGCTGTGGTCGAGTTCATGCTTAAGACAGGTGAAGAGTAAAATCAGGATGCTAAACTTTAGGAAAGCTAACTTCCAGCTCTTCACGGAGTTAGTCAACAAAACACCTGGGAAACAACTCATGGGCAGGAGTGCAGAGCAGAGCTGGCACATCTTTAGGGAGGCTTTCCCCAGGGCACAAGAGCTCTCCATCCCCAGGTGTAACAAGTCAGAAAAGGAAACCAAGAGACCAGCGTGGCTGAACTGAGATCTGCTGGTCAAACTGAAGAGCAAGAAGAAAATGCACAGGCAGTGGAAACAGGGACAGGTATTGTGGGAAGAGTATAAGGAAGGGGCTAGGCTGAATAGGGATGGGGCCAGGAAAGCCAAGGCCCAGCTTGAACTGAACCTGGCTAGGGATGCCAAAAAGAACAAGAAGAGCTTCTACAGATACTTCAACCAGAAAGGGAAAGTCTAGGAGGACATAACCCCCCTAGTAAGTGACATAGGCAGGCTGGTAACAACAGACAAGGAGAAGGCTGAGGTACTTAACTTTTTTGCCTTGGTCTTCTCTGATAACTGCTCACCACACAGCCCTCCAACATTTGGTTTGGTGGGAGGGGATCGGGGAAGCAACGTCCCTCCCACTGTGAGCAAAGATCAGGTTCATGACCACCTAAGGAACCTGAACATCCACAAGCCTACGGGTCCCGATGAGATGCATCTTGGAGTTCTGAGGGAAACGTAGTCACCAAGCCACTCTCAATGGTATTTGAAAAGTCGTGGCAATCAGGTGAAGTCCCTGGTGACTGGAAAAAAGGCAACATCACACCCGTTTTTAAGAAGGGTAAAAAGGATTACCCTGGGAACTACTGATCTGTCAGCCTCACCTCTGTGCTGGGGAGGATCATGGAGCAGATCCTCCTGGAAGCGATGCTAAGACACATGGAAGGCAGGGAGATGATATGGGAGAACCAGCGTGGCTTCACCAAGGGCAAATCCAGCTAGTGGCCTTCTATGATGGTGAAACTGCATCAATAGACAAGGGAAGAGCCACTGATGTCATCTATCTCGACTTCAGTAAGGCCTTGGACACGGTACCTTGGAAAGGTATGGATTTCATGGGTGGACTGTTTGATGAATGAAGAACTGGCTGCAGGATTGAGTCCAGAGAGTGGTGGTCAATGGCTCCACGTCTGGATGGAGATTGGTGACGAGCGGTGTTCCCAGGGGTTGGTGCTGGGGACCGATACTCTTTAATATCTTCATCAGTGACGTTGACAGTGGGGTTGAGTGCACCCTCAGCAAGTTTGCTGGTGACACCAAGCTGTGGGGTGAGGTGACACACCAGAGGGATGGGATGCCATCCAGAGAGACCCAGACAGGCTTGAGCAGTGGGCCCAGGTGAACCTTATGATGTTCAACAAATCCATATGCAACATCTTGCACCTGGCTTGAGGCAACCCCCATTACTAATACATGAAAAAGACCCGGGGGTACCAGTGCATGGGAAGCTGGATATGAGCCAGCAATGAGCCCTCACAGCCCAGAAAGCCAACTGTATCCTGGGCTGAATCAAAAGAAACGTGGCCAGCTGGGTGAGGGAGGTGATCCTGCCCCTCTGCTCTGTGCTGATGAGGCCTCACCTGGAGCACTGCGTCCAGATGTGGAGTCCTCGGCTCAGGAGAAACATGGGCCTGGTGGAGCACATCCAGAGCAGGGCCACAAAAACATTCCACAGAATGGAACAGCTCTCCTACGAGGACAGGCTGAGAGAGCTGAGGCTGTGCAGCCTGGAGAAGAGAAGGCTCCAAGGTGACCTGAGAGCAGCCTGTCAGTATCTAAAGGGGAGCTACAGGAAAGAAGGGGACAGACTCTTTAGCAGGATCTGTGGTGACAGAACAAGGGGAAATGGCTTCAAGCTCAAAGAGGGCAGATTCAGGTTAGATACGAGGAAAAAATCTTTTACAGTGAGGGTGGTGAGGCACTGGAAGAGGCTGCCCAGTGATGTGGTTGATGCCCCATCCCAAGAGACTTTCAAGGTGAGGCTGGATCAGGCCCTGAGCAACCTGATCTAGCTGTGGTGTCCCTGTTTGTTGCAGGGGAGTTGGACGAGATGGCCTTCAGAGGTCCCTTCCAACTCTTAAGGATTCTATGATTCACCCACTGCAACACTGCAGCCAGTCCGATGCTTTGCAGGCTTGGCCCATCTGCATATTAAAACCCAACTCATGCTTCTTCTGGCCGCAGGGCCAAGCTGACAGCCCCACCATCCTTCCCCATCACTTCCCCTCGCAGCAAGGCTAAATCCAGGCACGCCTGGGGCAGGCTGGAGCTTCTCTCACCCTCTGAGATGCACGGTTCTCTTCACCTACTGGCCTTGCTGCTGCCTCACACTGGCAACGCTGCTCCTTGTTACCAGCAAGCCCAGGCATCCCCACGAGCCTGGCTGGGGAACACGGCGGCACGTCTGCACCGCGGGTGTTATGCTGCCCTACATTCCTCCTGTCTGGACAGGAAGAACACAGCTTCAGAGGCTGCTGGTTTTGAAATGGAAAACGTTATTCATGCTTCAAGTTTGAGCCGAGCGACTTTAAATGCGTGCTTCACTCCCTTTTTCTCTTTGCCCCTGCCACCTTCAGTTGCCATCCTTTTCTGTCTCCCAGACGTTCATAGAGAGGAGAAGCCATAAAGTAAAATCTCAGTCCCAGAGGACAGGCACAGCTGGCTGGAGTTATGCAGTTCATAGGAAGAAATGGGACAGCACGTGCAGGAGTCTTACTGGCAGCAGAGGGAAAACATCTGGAAGCCATCAGCGTTCAGACCGTGTCACGTAACAACGTGGAGCATTTGCTCAACATAATCCTCTCCTCCTGCCTCTTCACTTCCCTGCTCTCTGGCTGCCCATGCTTCCATCATCAGCCCGAAATGTCTGCTGCAGCCCCTGGTCTCCACGTTTTCCCCCTTCACCTCACCCAGCTTGATGCCCTTGCTTCAAGCTTTGTAGCAGAAACCTCCTGACCTTAGGGCTGTCCCGGCCTGAAAATTTGAGCTACCACCTCTGGGTGTGCACATCTCTCTCTTACAGCTGGAAAAGAAAAAGCTGCCACACTAACACAGTCACCAGGAGCACACGCTTCAAATCTGCATCCCTCGTTGCCAAGTTACCATCACGTCTTCATCGGACTCTGCAAGCCCATTCTGTAGGCAGATCTTCAAGTTTATAGCTGGAGGTTAAACACCTTTTTGGTGCCCGTGCTCAGATGGGCAGGAAGGTCCTGCTGGCTCTTCTGCTGATTTCATCTTCAAGGGTGATAGCAATGTCCCGTACAGTCCTGCTGGCAATGCCAGTTGTCACACGCACTCACAAACTGCAATAGCAGTGTGTGCTGGTCTCCTGGCTCGTCCCTAGGGTGACTCAACAAAAAGCAGGCCAGGATTTAGGCAGAGTGAAAGGCCCCTGTTAATATCCTGCTTGGGGATCTGCAGGGCCAGAGGTATTTCTGGTGAAATGCACCAAGTGAGAAGAGCACAGATGAAGCTGTCCAGGGAATGATGAGCTGTATCTTTCTTTTAGTCCGCAGGAGGAAACTGTAGTGTGAACATTTCTGTGTAGTTCAGTATAAAGCCAATAGATACTGACAGAATTTGAGATTGCCCATGCCAGAAGAACCCATTTCACTTGATATCTCATCAGAAAAACGATTTACTTCTTTTTTAGGGCAGGCTTTTTTCCTGCTGCTTACCAAACTACGTGAGTTCTGTGCAGGCTGTGCAAGTGCCATGTGATGTTCTACTCCCTGAGCACAGCTCCAGAGCACCTTTATGGACGTAAGTCAGACTCCCATGCACCACATAAGTCAGTGCAGAGAGCAGATGCTGCTGAAAACGGACTGAGAGGAAGAAAAGCAATTCTTTTTCACACACATCGACTTGCTGTAAAGGGACAAGGATGTGTGGTGAAGGATTGAAACGTGGGGACCTGGTTTAGATAGCAGCACAGCTAAGCAGATGGGACTCAGCTCTCCTCTTTTAACACCCTTCGCACTAAAGCTGTAGGTGGTGTTGAGCGGAGAAATCAGCTCTTCAAGAGGAATGTGCCTGTGAGGACCTTCTGATGAGGATCCTGCACCCAAAATGTAGCATCTGAAACCAGCAATGGAACCTCCTACCTCTCAGACACACGGATCGGGACGAGGAGAACAGAAACAGGGCCAGGAGGCTGACAGGCTCCTTGGGGTCGAATCCTGTGAAATAAAGTGACAGGGTTTTGGTTAGACTGAGGGTTCCCATCCTCTGTCTCCAAAACCAGGGCAAGTCATTCAAGCCCAAGCATTAGTTTCTATGTCTCCATGCATTACCATCATCTCGTGCCAACGCGGAGGATGTCAGGAGGATTAGAACTCCTTGATCTTGTAAATATTTGATGATTGCCTGTAACAAACAAATACAGAGTTAGAGCAATCTCTCCCTCCCCCACCCCCCAAGCATACTTCAAATCACAGCATGAATGTCAGCAGGCCCTGATTGCTGGTGAACATGTGCCAGCACCACCAGCTCATTCCCTGCTGAGGACATTGCCATGCCACTTGAGTGACTGGGACCCAAAGTCTTCCATTTAAGGTTGTTATTCTTCTCCAAGTCCTTCCATCTGTTACTTAAAATGAGATATAAGCTTAGCCAAGCTGTTTGCAATTAATAAACAAGGTTAATGATTTTAGTCCCTTCAGTTCAGAAGTTTCTGGGACTCTCAGCAGCACAAGGGGAGGGTTTTCCCAGAAGGGAAAGCAAAGTTGGACACGAGCATCTGGTAACACAACCCACGGCTCCGGCTAAAAGCCCAGCTGAAGTTCTGTCCAAGCAGCTTGCTTATTAGCAGCATCAGTATTTAGAAACCAAAAAAAAAAAAGCAAAGGAGCAAAGAAAATTACATCTGCTGAGCCTAGGAGACTGCTGTGACTCTGCCTAGGAAGTGGACGATGGTATGTCTAAAAAAATACACGTGTGCTTATGAAGGTTTTCCTCGGAGCTGGGCGTTGCCTGATGCCTCATGGCAGAGCTTGGTTTGGGCTGCCTCTCCTTCCACGGGGACACCCACTCGGATCTCATTCTCCTGGGCAGAGATGTCTTTTCAGGGAACTCACAGGCAATGAAGAAGTCCAGGGTTTCTAACGCCCTGCGAATCCTCGCTGATCCCATTCAGCGCGTTCAGACATAGCAGAGGATTGGACCCATGCCCAACCCTCGCTTCCCCCGCGGCAACGGAGCAACTTTGGAAAGGCTGAACAATTTCACTGCATTATTCACTACTCAGAACAGTAGCCCCTTGCTTTGACCGTCTCCAGCCAGCAGAGGAGAAGAGACAAACAGCCAAGAAGTCGGCTGGTTCAATGAAACAGCTGTTGTTTCTCACCAATGGGGTGATTTCCACGTCATCAGCCACCTGACACGGAGCTGGGAGGTCACCCTGCACCAAGAGGTGTAGAGTTGTCCTCGTGCAACCCCACTTCTTCCCAGCCGCTCTTTCATTTTCACTTGCAAGCCTGGGACCATGAACCACGGAAAGGAGAAAGAAACAGAGGGCATTTTTCACCTGGGCTTCCAGGAGCTGCTGCCAAAGCAGATTGACCCATGGCCATTCAACAGCACGCTGGGAAGGAAGCAGCACGCACAAGAGTGGGCTGTGAATGTTTCCTCACTGGAATATGGGAGATGGTTTAATCCAGTGTGACAGGGAGGTGAAGGTGGGGAAGCTTTAGGGAAACAATGTTCCCCTTGGCTTTCAATACCAAAGTCTTTATGGCCACAACTTAAACTATCTCATCTCCCCCAGCTCCTCTAAAGCCCAGCTCTGTGAGGTTTGGCAGGATGCACTTTATAACCCTGAGCAATGGCAGACATAATGCACCAGAGCAAATGGTCGTTACAGATCTCATTAAGAAAGGCACTTGGGTCTCCGTGCAGATTAACATCTCTCTTATGGGTGAGAATGTGAGAAGAAAATGGGAACAG
Organism: Numida meleagris; assembly: GCF_002078875.1. NCBI lineage: Eukaryota > Metazoa > Chordata > Aves > Galliformes > Numididae > Numida > Numida meleagris. Next base: position 1,269,284 of record NC_034409.1, read on the forward strand.
CATAGACAAACATCAGATGAACTTCAGTGCAAATGGGTCTGTGCCACAAGTAGAGCTCCACCCAACACAATCACAGAATATCCCAAGTTGGAAGGGACCCATAAGAATCATAGAGTCCAACTGGGGCCACCCAAAAATCAGCCCATACCAGAATCACAGATGTTGCACAGTTCAGGGTTCCCATCACGTGAAGGGACGTTGTCTATGCCATCCCCTTTTTTTTCTTCTCATGAAGAAGAGGCATAAATTGCCTCTTATCAATATGTTATGGACTTTGAGTGCTTATACCAAGGGGAGCACAGCCAGCTGTGTGCTTGTAGCTGTCAATTTACAACCCTGAACCTACAGGAAGCTTCAGATGTGACTGAGCAACCAGAAGCAGCAAAGCCAAAGCCAACCCAACCCCAAAGCCCAGCAGATGGAATTGCAATGCAGCTGCACTCTTGAAGTCAAAAGGAGACATGAAGATCACACTGGGAACAGAAGGACCTTAGCGTGCTGGAAAACTCTTATCAGATAACACTTTCCAAGCAGCCCTTAGCAACGATGGAGGGGAAATTGTCTGTTAAAGCAAAGACAAATCTCAACATCTTCAGAAGCCCGTGATGCTTCAGCAGTGTCTCTGTATCTAGTTGAACAGGGATTGTTTTTCTGCCATGGAGGATAAAGGCAGGCACGTGACTGCTTGTGTCTTTTGCTTTGTAATTATCATCCTAGCACTGTGGGACTTAGCTCCTGCTTTCCTAATAAATAAGATCCCCTTGCAGTATGGTATTGGCAATGCAAAGACAACTCAAACACAGCGACAGAAGAGGTCTGCTGGTATATTCATGCTCACTTTCCTCCCCCAACAATGTTTTACAATACTTACCAAGTCCCTTTTCCTTAGATTTTCTAATAACTGATCCATTTTATGTTGATCCTTACTGGATATTTCCACTTCGTACAGACTGAAGTAAACGCCCTGAAAGCAAACTGCAGACAAAAGGGAGAGAACTTGACGTTGAAGTAGTGCCTCTTGTATCAACTCCAAACAAAACAGTGCTCCCATAGCAGGAGGATGGATGTGAAATTAATGGCAATACTGGTTTGGGGGTTTGGTTTTTTTCTTAAAATGCCGTGATCAAGATTTCCTAAGCTGGTCTATACATTTATGTTATACTGAGTTTCCTCTTCATCTCATGGTTCAGAGATGTTTCCTGTCTTATCTGTGTAGATACCAAAACAGTTTAACTGGTGTTGCTGTGTTCTTCAATACGTACAGGAAGCCTTTCAGAGGTAAATATCTCATTCTGAAGTGCTGCTGCAGAGCACCCTTATTCTATCTGCGCTCTCATCCCAAGGGGAGTTTAACAAAAGCAAGCTCTCAGTCCCACCTTACTCCTTCACGGATCTCGTAGCAAAATTCTTCAGTTCAAATGAGTGTTTCCTCTCTTTCCTCAACCAACAGTTAAGAATGTAGCTCCATGGCACCTTAATCAAGCATTGCTGGGCCCTCCCCTATTTCTGCTTCCTCCCGTGTCCTGGCACTGTCCTGTGTAGATCTGCACTGTAAGCTGAGTGCTAGACCTCAAAGGTGCCTTGTGAGTGCCATGACCAGGCTCAGCAAGGGTGATACACCCAATGGAGGAAGCTCTGCAGCAGCCTAGGTTTATTTTGGTGCAAGATTCCACAAAAAATTCACGTGGATGTTCTGCAAATCACATCCAGAGCTCTCAGTGTGCAGCCTGCAGTACCTGTGTCATTAACTGTGTGCTTTCTGCAGTGCACAGCCACTTGGAGCCATCAGAAGCTCAACACCCTGGGGCTGAGAGCTGCCAGGATCATCAAAACCCCAACCCAAAAAGCAAACAGCACATGAACCCCAAAGATGCAGGTACAGGCAAACTCCTTCTGTGCCCTGTGCCAAGCAGAGCAAAGTGCTTGACTATAGGCACCACACTGGCAGGTTTTACACTCACCTTCATTCTCAATGTAATTTCTTTTCCCAAAAGCAGCTTCTGGAAGCTTTTTCTTCAAGTCTGACAAACCCATGACATGGTTGATGTCCAGGTTGTGAGGACTATGGGGAGAAAGGAGCAGAGAGTCAGAACATGCATAAAAGGCTCTCAGGATTAGGCACAGCAAAAATCCCATGTTGCCCCATCACTGAGAACCTGAGAAAGCAGCTCTGGAGAAGTTGGAGATGCAGGTTGCTTAGCCCTTAGCTGGCTGGAGGATCCTGTCTGAAAACACCTCCAAACACTGACACTGGTGGTTCTGTTACTGGCTGTTTCAAGTTGCTGCCTCCTGGTTGGCCTCTGACTACTGAAGATAATTAGTATTTCATTTTTTTGAACGTTAGTTGCCTCAATACTCAATACTGTATTTGCACTGCCAGGAAGCCCACTTCTCACAAAGCAAAATAATCCCACGCAGGAATTAGTCCTTTAGCATAAACATCCCAAAACAGTCAACTTAACAAAGCCCTGACAAAATATAACTGTTTCCAGCTGTAGCACAGGGCCCGATCTTGTGTCCTCCCCCAGCTGCTATTGTGACACTGCTGGCTGCCCAGCACCCCTTCCTGACACTCAGAATTCCCCCTGTATTTTTGGTGGGTGGTGTGGCTGCAAGAAGTTGCTGCTCAACGAAGGGATGAAGCAGGAGACACAAAATTGGCTTTTGCTGGCACATGGATACCCAGCTGCTGGAAGGCAACCTGCCTGCTAAGAACCCAAAGGCGATCCCAAAATCATCAGCAAAAAGTGGCTGCAATGCTGCACGCTCTGCAGAAAGAAGAGGAAACAGCAACTTACAGCTGTGCTGGAATCGTGGAGCTGTGCGGGGTCCTTAGGGCAATGTTGCACAAGAGCTGGCCCTGGATGGAGAGCTGCCCCCTCCACGGGCAGTACAGTGCTACAGGCAAAAGGAAGAACGTCTTAGGGAAAGGAAGAGAGGAGAGCAAACAGAAAGATACATTTATTAAAACAAAACAAAACAACAGTGACCAGACGCTCTTACCTTTGTGGTTAGGCTCGGGTCTAGAGAAAAGGGAGAAAAAGAGGAATATTTAGCAACGGGAAAGGGAAAACAGCCCACACAAGCAACCCAGTACTTCAGAATACCAGCAAGCTGCTTACAGGCTCTCTCTAGCCAAGATGGGCATTTCCTTTGGCTCCCTGTACTGGCAGGAGATGACTATGTATGGGCAGATCTGCCTGGGGCGCTCTGCGGTGCTGCCGTCGGACACTTCATACACATAGTACTGGGGTGAGAAGGGAAAGGGAAGAAAACAAACGTTGAGGAATGAGCCAGGCACCTCAGCCAGCATTGTGTTACCCTGCTGCCCCAAAAAACCCATACCTGGTTCTGCTCAAAGGCTTGGCAGGGGCTGCTCTTTGACGAGATGATGTTCCTGCTCATGGCAACGTGGCAGTCATAGCCAGGAGATGGGCAGGTATAGCTGGTCGTGTAATTCTCAGATACCACCTTGACCTTCCCCTGGGTAAGAAAATTAAAACCAGAAATCAAACAAACAAACAAACAAACAAAAAGACAACCCAACAAATGAAAACCCACATAAGTGTTTGCAGAAATACGTTTTAAAAGATCCCTGAACCCTCTTTTTTTTCCCCCCAAAGAAAACTGCTGCTGGCAGCCAGATATTCCCCACTGTGAGGGGTTTGTAGGCATTTGAATCTTTCTGAACAGGAGGGCTTTGACTCCTCTGAGCTTGTCATGGCAGACAAACAAGTGCTAAGGAGAGACAACAGGAGCAATGTGCTGTCATAGCACGAGCCCAAGGGAAAGGGAGAGAGGGGCCATGCCTCAGCCCCATGGAAGAAGAGAATGGAGCTGTGGCCTGAACGGCCTCTGCCTTGAACCCAAAAATGCAAAACAGTCCAGGAAAGAAGTGAAAAAACACTATGGGGAATGTGGAAGGTCCTCTGCATCCCTGCAAGCCATCAGCCAAAAGCAGTCTGATGCCTTGTGTTCTAATCTGTCACATCCCATGGACAAAAATTCCAAACAGCTCTCAACAGAGCTGATTTTACACCCTACCTCATCACACTTACAAGCATTAAGTGCGTCCTTAAAAACTGCCTGCACTGTACAGTGATTTCCAACAACTATTTCACTTAAAAGGAGACTTGCATTTTACCTTAACTAGCTTACAAATGACAATAAAGCCCGACTTTCCATGATACCAAGGCCTTGGATGAAGGCAGTCCGCATACTTGGAAATATACACGCCTGCAAAAACAAAGCAAAGCAAGATTACACGAATGGTCTGTTCTGCCTGCAGCACATGACAGTGCATGAAAATGGATTAAGTAAGGGCTGGTCTCTTACAGGAAGGTGTGACAAAGGGCTGCCAGGTCTGACTGGAAGTCAGTTTTGCTCAGTTTGGAGTCGTGCCATGGCAATGTGGTGTTTGGATGTGGGGAGCACATGCTGCAGGGATGCTGCCCATGGGGCACAGGCCCTACCAGGCACCTTCCCTGGCTCTTTATGGCCTTTCAGTGTCCCAGCTGCCAATGTAAACCTTTCACCTTATGACAAGGCCTATTCTGACAGGACTTATTCCCATGTTTTCTATATGCACGTGGCATATCACGCATAGATTTACTATGGGGTGGCAGCGTTAGTTCTTTAATCCTGCTCTGTATCTGCAGACAAGATGGGTAGAGAAGTATGCTGGGGAAACATGGGGATTTGGCACAGGTGGACTACAAAGAGACATGCTGTAATGTTCACCTCAGTCCATCAGGACTAAGGTATGTGCACAGATAAATAACCACTTCCAGTCTTGCTTGGTTTGGCACTTACTGCTATCGACCATTCCATAATTAGGTGTCTTGGCTTGTGAAGACTTCCAGGACAAGCACTGGGAGACATTCTGCTCCTGGCAGAAGGATTTCTTTGAGTAATGTGTCCTGCACCGTGTGCCTTGAGCCCTCAGGACTCTGGGCAAGGAACAGGCACAGGCTGTAAAGGGCTTTGGCACGTCACAATCTGCTCTAGTTATTAACAGAAGTGCTGGCAAAAAGCTCAGCGAGCGGACTCTGTAGAGCATGTGGAGGGCTGCCAAAAAGTCATGTTGGTGACATGAGTGGTTATTAGCAAAGGAGAAGTCTGAATTGCAGAGGAGAGATGATACATTTCTTGGGGAATAAATCCCATCCTCATCTGGTTGAGGGGGTAGAAGGAAGACCCTGCTGCTTCTTCGATCCAAACAAGTGTAATTTACCTCAGAAGAAACGAGCAGTTCTCACTGAGTAAATAGAAAGGCAATGCCAAGGGTTTATCTGGGCTTGTGCTTTTAAATGAAACAATGCCCCCAGAGCAGGGAGCTGAATGGAAACGTTACCTTTCGCTGGGTCACCAAGCATGGAAATGGAACTGCTGTTCACGCGGAGGCCGGTCTGACACACCTCTTTTGCCTGCACAAGAAGAAACAGCTCCTTTTGCTGCCTGCTTTTCAAAGGTAAAGGACACAGCGACCAAATCTGTTGTGCAACAGCCAGCAGAATACTTGCAGCGGGCAAACATTTACGTGCTGTGATTCCATTACAGATCACTGCAGATCCAAAACACCTGCAGCACGAACGCTACGAAACCAGCTGAAGTCAACAAGAAGGAAATTTGTTGTTTCGGGTGCTGAACAACGAGCTGTACTTCTAAAGGATTGCTGCTCCATGGAAACAGAAGGATTTTCTACATTTGCGGGGCAGGGAAAAATCTTTAGAAAGTGTGGAAAAATTCCAGCACCTCCAGAAACCAACGCAAGCATGAAGTGCAAAGTCCAGCCTTATCTGCACAGGAAATTTGTTGCAAGATAACTGCAACGGGCTGGCATGAATGCAAATAACACCTTTTACTCCATGCTCACACCTGCTGGGGCACAATTACTTCCTTGGGAGTGCCCCACCAGCATTGATTTAATCCACTTTTAAAGTGGATTCATCAAAGCATGCAAAGACCAAAGGTCAATCGAGCAAAGAGTGACAGTCCATTGGAGCTCTATATGGGTGAGAAATGAAAACAAATCTTAAACTGTACCCAGTCCCTTTACAATCAACAGTTTGCACGTGGTTTATTTTGATGTGGCTTGATCCAAATTGAATGGAACTAAGCTGCATTCAGGCTACTCTCCTTCTGAACAGAACTATCCCTACAGAGATTTACCATGGCATCATTAAAGCGCGTTACAAGTGAATTCCCCCCGGACTCCCTGAGCATTCCTTGTACAGGCAAATACTCTTCACACAAAATCAAACACGTCCTCAGGAAAAAACGGGCAGGAAAAGTATTTCCCAGAAGCAGTCGGGCTCTCTCTCCATGCAGATGGCAAGACCAAGGGGATTTGCTCAAAACCACCTGATAAATCCTGTCTTCAGTCACAGAAATGTTCTTCTCTTCTAATTGTACGTGAAAGGTTTCACTTGCCTGTACTTGACTGTAAATCCACTGGAACAAAGGCAGACTCCTTACAGCTCTCTACAGAGGGCAAAGGAGACCTCAAACAGTAACCAACTGGCAGAAACCCAAATTAGGATCCATCTCTACAACCTGCCAGGAGCTACCTTCAGAATCTGCTTTGGACTATTTATGCAGCAGTAACTTACACTGGTAAGTGGGGTACAAAGAGCCAGGACGCTCTGTCAACAGAGCTGCTGGGCTTTGCTGGGAAGGAGCGCATGTGTCAGCACTTGGCATCGACCTTCTAAGATGAGCAAACATTTGAGGTTACCTCTTCTTCGTTGTCAAACAGGAGAAATGCAAAGGTCTCCTCAAGCTCCTCTTGGCTGTATCCGGCGGCTTCCTTTGCTTGGACAAAAGCTTTGAGCTGCAGAAGACACAAGGACACTTTGTTCCAGTCCATTTGCACCAGAACCAATGGCTGAGCAGTACAGGGAACGTGAGGACAGCGTGTCCCACATACCTCCCTCCAGCTGTGGTCACATCAGCTGGGTGATGTTGGTCCAGCTCAGGCACCCACAAACCACTCCCACCATAAGGATCCCATTTAGTGGCCAGCTGTGGCCATCAGACAGATACCAACACAAGAGGGGATGCTTGGAGACACCTTTCCACTGACCAGGGAAGCCAAAACTATTTGATTAGAGGGCAGATGTATCGTGCAAGTACAGCTCAGAGGGTTTGGCTCCAGCCAGATTATGTCACCTCTATTTCTTTTGTCTAACAAAGCAACATGTGTTCCCAGTGCTGACAGTAGAGAACTGCATCTATGCTGTGTTTGCACTGTAATCAAAGAAGACATGGAAGGATGGGATTTTTTTTTAATGGTGCTCTAAAATAAGAAAACAATAGTCTCATCACTGCTTTGGCTTATTTTGACTTTAGAACTCACAAGAAAATCATCAAATGACTTAATTCCTGCCTGCCTTGTGTTTTATTCAGCTCTGTAGTGACTCTCCTAGATGGTCCTGCGTGGAGCTAGGAGTTGGACTCAACGATCTTCGAGTCCCTTCCAACTTGGGATATTCTAAGGTCTCCAAGCTCTATTGAATTCATGACAACAAGGAGACCAGCCAGCTCCAGCCCTCAGAGGAGACAGCCCGTTCCATGCCAATGACAAAGAAAACTATAGGGATGAAGGTATTTAAAAGTGGTTTCATAAATGCTGGAAAAAGGGGAAACTTGGGGTTAAACCTAGCGTTAGCAAAGGCATGAGGGCAGAAATGCCACCGGGTCATCTGCCTAGCTGTGAATCAGCAGAACTATGCATGACATGCAAAGCCATTAAAGCTCTTCTTCGAAGCATCAAACCAGCATTTCAACCCATGCCTGAAGGCCTGCTCCAGGAGTCCTGCTGAATGCTTGGCAATGCTGGATGAATTGACCTTTTGTTCCTAATCAGAATGGGAAGGAAGAAGAACAGAGTAAAGAAAAGGCTCTCTTTAGCTGGGAGATGCAAATGGGGCTCTACAGTGCATGCAGGTAAGAAACACCGCCCTTCTTCCGAGCTTTCAGCAGCACCCTGCTCTCCCAACGGCCTTACCTCGTTCAGAAAAACATCATTTTCCACCAGAATCGCTTGGCTGTACCAAAAACCATCCTGAGATGTCGAGTCCAAGTAGGAACTCTGCAGCACCGAAACCGCTGTCTGCAACAGGGAACTTGACTCTTTGAACTCTGGGTGTAAACCTGGTGAAAGAATCATAGGATCGTTACGTTTGGAAAAGACCTCTAAGCTCATCAAGTCCAAGAAATAAAGCCAAAAGCAGGTGCAAATATTAATTCTGGACGTTCCCAGATATCAGTACAGGGCCTCAGCAGAGCTGGGTGGCAGCTGATGGTGACTCATTTAACAAGCCCACATCTCCATGGGGCCGATCTATCAGCCCTGCAGCTCCCAAGGAGACTTTTCCAGCAGTCCCCCTGCAGCCACACAGCCCCCAGGTCTTTGTCTGAAAGCTAAATGCCCTCAGCCAGGAGGAAGGGGAGCTCCCAATTTGCCATCAAGCCCTTCAAGCTGCAACAGAAAGAAGTCCAGTTGCTCACAACCGCCAGAAGCAAAACCTGATGGTGAATTAACTTTCCGATCTCTGAGCAAGTCAGAGTTTTCTCTCTGCTAAAAAGTGACTGAGGTTTCCTGGTCCGTGGTCAGATCAGCTTCTCAGGGTTATCAGTTTTACCCTAAAAACCTTCAGGTCTTAAAGAACATGCTTCTCTTGCTTCAAAGCCTCAAGTGGCAGTTTACCCAAAGCCCAAATTCTCTCCAAACATCTCCTAAGGAAACAAGCTCCAGTAAAAACACTTCCCAACAGCATCCCACCAACAGGAGATCCACATCCCAACCAACAAATTAAACACTGACACACAGAAAAAGGAAAGCCCTGCAGTTTTTTACGCTCTTGCAGCTGTTCAAATCCAAATGTTAAATAAAAAAGAGCCATGTAGAAATACAGGAAATCCTGGGCTTGGTCTCTGTTGCACATTTAGAAAGCTTCATTACTGGCAATGATTCATGATCTCCGAGATTTCAAACCTCAAGCTGATTTTGCAACACGGACGCATCGGAAAGGTTTATTTCTTACAACCCCGTGAACTTGAAACATGACAAAAAAAAGAAAAAAAAAGCAATCACCAACGAGGAAAGAAACGTGGAAACTCCAAACCTCATGCGAAGAGCACGTTTTGCATGCTGGTTCCTCTTTAAGACAAACTTCACAGCCATTTTTGAAGATATGTTCTCATTTTAGCCTCTCAAGCGGAAAGGCCCCTGTTGCTTTGGCAATAAGATAGCATCAGCTGTTGCCCTGAAATCTCCTTGGGGTTTGACTCCTATTTTTAAAGGGTACATTTTGATCTGCCACTTCATTTCCTCCTAACTCAGGAGGAAAAAAAAAAAAAAAAAAAGAAGCATTGCCCGTGTGTGATAAATCTTGCTATTTCCCTCCAGCTTGGCTCACTTTTTCCTCACTTGCCTTTCGTTTTGCTCTGTCACCCTCTTGCATCTTCTAGATCTCAAGGCAGCAGTCAGGGCGGTCAGGCTCCTCCATGTGAAGCAAATTATGTCCCAGCTCTGCTCCAAAAACTTGAAGAGAACGCGATGTCCCCTTCTGCTTCCTGCCCTGAGCACCACAATAACATTCATGTCCGGAGCCACGCAATATTCTGCTCCTCCTACCTTGCAGCTCCTTACACCATTGACAAGTTTGGGAGCTTGGAGCATGAGAATATGTCGAAATGCATGAGCTTGGACCCAGCTGTGTGTTTCTACGCTGAGATACTGAAAAGAGAGATGATGGGGTTAAAAACCCCTCCGGGAGCAGAAAACACACGGAGGGTGTGGGGTGTTAAATGACAAAAACGCATCCAATATTCAGTATCTTCCAGGGGTGAAAGCTGAAGCCTTTTCTAAAAAGCTTTGCAAAATGCAGCGTCAGCAGAAGGTTGGTAGGTTCTAACTCGAACAATCGCTCCTTCTGTTCCGTTCGAGTTCGGCTGCAGTGTAAAAATGAAAGTCCCCAAAAAGTTGCTGCAGTCGTACATCAAGAGGCGAGATGGAGCAGGCAGAGCGTGGCACTGAGTCCCACGACTCGCTGTGACCTCGTCTCCCCTTTCAGATGCAAGAGGCTCCTTCAGCTCTGTGCTCACTGAAACGCCAGCAAAACCCCCGACACGTTGCAAGCTGCATCGACACGTGCAGCCCTTGTGAGGAGGCTGACAGACACTGAGCAGGGGAAAGTGAAAGTGCCTACACCAGAAGCAAAAGTGAAAGTGCTCGCTTTCCCTCCGAGCAGCTTGGATATGCCAGCACCACCCCTTGGCATCTTAAGGGGAAAGGGGGATGGTTTCTCGCAGAGGGTTGGTGGGATGGGTGGAGGATGATGGATGGATGGATGGATGGGTGGATGGATGGATGGATGGGTGGGTGGACAGACAGAGGAAGGCTGGGTGGGTGGATGGAGGATGGGTGGATGGAGGATGGGTGGATGGACAGAGGGTGGATGGACAGAGGGTGGATGGGTGCATGGATAGAGAAGCCCAGCATGGCTTGGCACCAACAGAGCCCAGGTGTATCCACAATGAGTGTTATCCATGCCCCTTCCAAAGCCAGCCCAGGAGGAAAACCCACGCTTTTTGAACTGCTCACCAGTACAGACTTGCACTAGACAACAAGGTTTGCTATTCTAACACAGCCACAGTGCTCACCTCTCGGTGTTCATCCTGTTGTCGTCACATGGGCTCCACACAGCCCCTTCCCACAGCCCTCCTCCATCCCATCTCTTCCATTTTTTGGGTGTAGTGCCATCATTAGCGTGAGCTGTAACAGCAGGCCTCACTGCCAGCATCAGTTCTGGCACCACATGCCACTTCATATCACTGGAAAGTCCATGTCCTGCAAGCTGACTCTCCTTAAGACCGCCCTCCTCCTGCTGACATCCACTTTCTCTCTTCTTTATTCATCTCCCACCCTGATTTTGCTGCTACGACAATTACATGAACTGTCCCTTGAAATTCTGCTTTAATTACAAAACACACACGATTACCTGCTTGATCAGCTCTTTGCCTGCAAACTTCTCTTCGCTACAGCCTGTGCAGCCCAACTTTCATAATGAGCCTTGGTTCATTAGTGCTGCAGCAATACTGCACAGAAGTCTCTTTACTCAGTCAGTGTAAGCCTAAAACGGAGCCAAATGAAGCCAGACTATTTGCAAACTGATCAACCAAGGCAGACCCCAGAGACTGCTCTGTGGTCCCTGCTATAGAGCAGGTGTCCTGTGCACACAGGGACCACGTCCAGGCAGTGTGGCACGGTTAGCAAGGCACAGAAGCAGGAAATCATTTGCTTTGGCTTATTTGAGCCTCTCGGGGTTTTCTTGCACTTTAATCTGCGTTCTTCAAAGCTTTTCAACCTCAAAACAAAGTCTTCTACACCAGACAAGCACCTCGTTCCCGCTGCTCCTGCTGTATCAGGCACGTTTGCAGCTTTGCTGCTTCTTTTTCTTTCGCTTTCTTGCTTTCTTCCTTCCTGCTCCTCACACCTGAAGACGCAGACAACGGTTACAGCCTCACATCTGTAGGGTGACTACAGGGAAAGCTGGGGTTCCAACAACAAACTGCCTTCTCCGAAGGTCGCACCACAGGATGCTACAGATGGGTTCAAAAATCCCCTCAGATTTGTGGGAAAAAAGCCAAATCTATTAAACACGAAGATACCAGCTCTTCCTCGGGAAGCTCTCAAGCCACAAACCTTTGCAGGCAGCACGAGTATTCAGGAGAAGGGGAAAGAAATCATCCCTATGCAATGTGCGTTGTATTCTCAGAAGGAGAGTGGCTGGCTTGCACAGAAGAGCCTTGTAACTATGGAGCTGTGGTATCTTTTGCAGTTTCCTGCTTTGATGTACCTAAAACACTCACAGAGGTTGCTGATAAGCTGGAAAAAAAAAAAAAAAACAGGTGCTGGGCTGTATGTAAAATTCCCTCTAGAAACGCAGGGAAATGCAGTTATCCAGGTAGACAATATTTATTTCTATCATCTCTTCAGAGTCAGACTATGCAGGGTACCCTCTCAGAAGAGACACCACTCTGCCCAGAGGATCAACAACCTTTCTAGAACTTGAATTTTTTTTATCCTGGAGGGTGATTCGGCTTTTGGACAGGTCACAGAGACATGGGAGTCCCCACTCTTGGATGGGCAAAGCCAGAGTTGCCCCGTTCTGACGTTGGTGACAACCTACTCAGAGCAGGAATCCTGTTCCAGAGAAACCTTCCAAGTAACATCTATTTGATTTCATAACCTCCTTCCTGTTACCTTCAGCCGCTCACGTAACTGAAGTTGTTATCTTGAAGGGTTATCACAGGCTTCCCCTCATTAATTCATCACACAGTTGGCGCTGCCTTTCATTTCCACAGATGCTCCTCGAAGCCTCCTCCTGCTGCAGCTCTCCTCTTCTACCATCTTCTACTGGGTTGCCACTTTGTGGAGTCATTCATCTGCAGGTCTCTGTGTTGACTCTTCCCAAATCTGGCACTATCATGAGTATTTTAGCACTTAGACAACTAAAATGTCCCTTTCTTTACGAAACCAGTAGCCATGATGGCCTAAGACAGTCAGACCCAGCGCTGAGGGAGAGCTGTAAATGTGTGCACAGCAAACTCAAGACCCACTGATGACAAAGGTTTACCTTTGCTGTGTGATGTTTCACCATGTTTCCATTTGGGAAAAGGGAAAAAAGAAAAAGGATTGTGGCTGGACAAATTGGGCAGATAATCACCAGCCTGGAAAACTGTACTTATACTCCTCCAATCTGCCAGTCCTTTTGTCTTTGAGAAAGCCTGAAACAGGGTTGAATCCTTTCTTGGTTTGTTTCATGTCATTCCTTTTGCTCTTACTCTGGAAGCTCTTCTTTGAGTGTGGACTTTCTCTCTTTCATTTTCTTGCTCTGCTTGATGCAGCGACAGAGCTCTACCGCACATTCTCTGTGAACCCTTTGGCTATGGAAATTACCAAGACATGCTTACAGTTTCCAGTAGAAACAGAAACGAAGCCAAATATTAAAATCTACCCACACACATGCCACTTTTAGATAACCACGAGAACTATCAAATAGTTATTTCATCACCAGAAAGAGAAGAAAAAAAAGCCAAACAATGCCTAAACAGCATTTCCCAAAAACGATAATGATTTCTCTTTCTTGTCTCAAAGTGATTTTAACCAATATCCACGCTTCATTCTGATAGAGCTGTACAAGCCCCTGTTCATTGCAGGAGAGTTGGACTAGATGGCCTTCAAGGGTCCCTTCCAACTCAAATGATTCTATGATTTGTCCCAGTGCTCCTTCTCTTCACCTGGGGTGAAGCTACGAAGAAAATCAGTGAATAACAGCAGAAGAGAAAGTAAAAGAAGCTGGTTTTAATCTAGACAGGTTCAACATCCTGGATTACCACACAACTCCTCCAAGAGTTGTGCAGCTTGAAATCTGGCATGACGGCGTTCCATCCCTTGGATCACTTTTGTTGCCCTCCTCTGGATGCGCTCCACCAGGTCTATGTCATTCCTTCTCCCGAGGACTCCACATGTGGACACAGTGCTCCAGGTGAGGCCTCACCAGCGCAGAGCAGAGGGGCAGGATCACCTCCCTCACCTTGCTGACCACGTTTCTTTTGATGCAGCCCAGGATAGGGTTGGCTTTCTGGGCTGCGAGGGCACATTGCTGGCTCATGTCCAGCTTGCTGTCCCACCAGTACCCCTTTACCATTTGGGAACAGGGAACACTTAAACTAGGTCTGCTAATGCAAAAAAAAAAAAAAAAACCCACCAGGTTTAACAGGAACGCTAAAAATAGACCTAAGCAGTGTGTAAAACCAGTTTCAGAGCAAAGTAATGCAATCTAGGGAGTTCTTTCTATCCAGATTTCCCCCTATTGAGGAATGCATACAGATGGCGAGCCCAGGCTTCTGCAGGACAGTTTGGGGATGATCTGGAGGCAGAACTGTGCAAAGCCAGTGCAGAAACACCCCTCTAATGCCAATTTTCCCCCCATAATGCTGATTCCCATCCCAGCAGGGGTCCAAAAGGGGAACAAAGGCCTCTCAGCCTTCATCCTGCACATGAAGATGTGCATTTCTCCATCCTGCTCTCCTGAAGGGCATCTGTGTGGCTTCACCCAGCTCCCAAGGCGAGACCACAAAGCAACAAAAACAAAATAAAGACAACACCTTTCCCAATCGCATCTTTACCAGGATGCACAGCGAGAGGAAAGCCTGGAATAGCCAATATGATCCCGAGGAGAAATTAAAAAGGTTTTACTACAGGTTGGAAGACCTTGGGGTAGGGCTGAGGGGGTCTGAAGGCCTTGGGATGGCTCTCTGTAGGGCTGAGGAGGTCTGAAAGCCTTGGGGTAGGGATGAGGGGGTCTGAAGGCTTTGGGATGGCTGTCTGCATGGGTGAAGGGATCTGAAGGCCTTGGGGTGGCTGTCTGCAGGGGTCAAAGGGTCTGAAGGCCTTGGGGTGGCTGTCTG
>NC_034409.1:1284348-1291846 GCF_002078875.1 Numida meleagris
GGTAGGGCTGAGGGGATCTGAAAGCCTTGGGTTGGGGCTGAGGGGGTCCGAAGGCCTTGGGGTGGCTGTCTGTAGGGGTGAAGGAGTCTGAATGCCCTGAGGTAGGGCTGAGGGGATCTGAAGGGCATGGCATGGCTGTCTGTAGGAGAGAAGGGGCATGAAGGCCTTAGGGTGCCTGCCCGTATGGCCGAGGAGTGCTCCCATCCCTCGTCGTAAGGGAAAGGTGGAAACCTCCGAGGCGCACCCCGCTCCATGAGGGAGCACAGGGCGGTAAATCCATGCAATCCATGCAACCCCATGCAATCCATACAACCCTATGCAATCCATGCAACCCCATGCAATCCACGCAACCCTCCCCCCCCTCACCCCCAGCAGGAAAAGACGGAGCCGGCTCCCCTGGGTGTCCCCGCTCCCCCTCCCCACGTTCCCCCGCCGCGCCGCTCACCCGCTCCCGGCCCTCGGGCCGCCTCCTCCCGCCGCTCGCCCATGGTCAGGGTTCGTTCTGCTCCGCTCCGCTCCGTCCCCTCAGGCCATAGCGCCCGCCCGGCCCTACCCCGCGTTGCTCCGCGGTCTCGGGGCCGGGCGGGCTGGGAAGGGGTTCAGGACGAACGGGGCGGCATTGCGGGACCGCAGCCCAGCGCCGGCCCCCAGGAAGGGGAAGGCAAAGCCGGGGAGGGAAGGAGAGGGCGGGCCGAGGGCGGGCGGCAAAGGGGTGAAAAAAACAGAAAGTGAAAACTGAACCGGAAAGACAGCGCGGCCGCGCCCGCGGCTTTCCTCTTCCCGCGGGTCAGCGCTGCTCGGCGCGGGGCCTTTCCTCTGCCATCCCTCGGTCCCTTCCCTCACAGACCTCAGCCCCTTCTTTCTCCACAACCCCTTCCCTCACAGACCTCAGCCCCTTCTTTCTCCACAACCCTTTCCCTCACGGATTTTTTCATCGCGGACTCCGGCCCTTTCCCTCAGTCCTTCAATCTCTCCCCTCAGCCCCCGGTGCAATCCCTCAGCTCGGTCCCAGCACCATTCTTCAATGCATTACCACTCTTTCTGGGGAGAAACGTTTACTAATATCCACCCTGAGTCCTCCCCTCACTCCCTCACTGCCTTCCTTTGGCCCTTCTCTTGGTGATTCCCTCAGCCCCTTCCCTTTTCCCCATCCCTTCAGTGCTTACCTTCAGCCCTTTTCTCACACCCATCTTTCAGTGCCCTCCTTCACCCCTTCATCCCCGCTCTCATCCCTTCCCTCTGTGCCCTCAGACCTATCCCCACTGCCCTCTGTGTCTCCAGGCCCCATGGTGGCTCTGGGGCCACCCCCGTACAGTGAGAGACATAAGGAGTGACTTGGTTGCCCTGTGTAAATAGGATTTTTTCCAATATATTTCCAAGCGTCTGGTCCCACGGGTTGTTAACCCCCCCAGGAATTTTGTTCCTCTTGAAAATATTGGAGAGCAGAGCCTGGGGGTGGTTTTGCCCCAAGAATGGGAGGAGCAAATGAACATTTAAGGAGAAAAAGTACATAAGTAATTCCGATAATAAGGAGCAAGGTGATCTGGGATCGTCCATATGCTTTATGCAAAGCATTATGCAATTGCATGTTGCTGGGGTGCCCAGGCTTTGGTTTAGCTCCAGTTGGGTATATTTTTGTGTGCTGGGTAGCTAG
This sequence comes from Numida meleagris, assembly GCF_002078875.1. Classification (NCBI taxonomy): domain Eukaryota; kingdom Metazoa; phylum Chordata; class Aves; order Galliformes; family Numididae; genus Numida; species Numida meleagris. The sequence continues at coordinate 1,286,003 of NC_034409.1, forward strand.
GATTCCATGAGTGGGCATGGTGGTGATGGCCTGACAGTTGGACTTGAATATTTAGAGGTCTTTTCCAACCGTAATGATTCTATGAGGGGGCATGGTGGTGATGGGTTGATGGTTGGGCTTGATGATTGTGGAGGTCTTCTCCAACCTTAGTGTTTCTATGATTCTCTGAAAAAAAGGAGAAAGACTAACGAGACGACAATGTGACAGCTCACTTGTAAGCCACTTCTTACTCAAGGCCTTGCTGCAGATCAGTATCATGCCGTTGAGGATATTTCACCATCTCAGCTTCTCACAGCCACGTAATATTTTGTAGAATCATAGACTGTGAATCATTTGAGTTGGAAGGGACCCTTTAAGGTCGTCTGGTCCAACTCCCCTGCAGTGAACAGGGACACCCACAGCTCAGGTGCTCAGAGCCCCGTCCAGCCTGACCCTGAATGTCTCCGAGGATGGGGCATCCACCACCTCTCTGGGCAACCTGTTGCAGTGCTTCACTACCCTTACTGTAAACTTTTTTCTCATATCCATCTTGGGGTGAGATGGAACCTCTGCAGCAGTTGTAAGGAAACGCAGATCCATAGAATTAGGAATTAATTCTGATGAGGAAAAGTAGGGTTCCTGGTGAGAGCTCCTTTCTCAATGATCAATTCCAATTTCACATTATGAAAGCACAAGGGATTGGAGGGAATTTTTGTCAATTTTTGGTTAGGGAGAGGAGGAACTGGAGCCTCTGGAGCTCAGGCACCATTTCTAACTGGAGCTTCTCTGTCGCTGGTTCTTCATGCCTTCTTGGGCAGGTAGACATGTGCGGTCTCTGTAGCAGAAAGGCCTGTGATCTAACATTGGTGTGGGCCCAATTCCTGGCAATTCACTATTTCAGCTTCTTTGAAAGAATGACTCATATAGTTCTGGTATATTTGAAAGTCTAAAATAAAGAAGTAGTCATCGGAGCACCTACTTCCACTTTTATTCAGAAGAAATAAAATGAATGAGACATGCAGGCGGTGTCGGTCATTTCCTCCTCAGAAGAGACAGAAAATAGCTGCAATGAAATGAGTCAACTGGGAGATGGAAGCAGCAGTTCCTGGAAACGATAGCGGCCCCCTGTGTAAAGATAACAAGCCAGAGATAAAGCAAATAATTTGTCTTGAGATCATTATTGGCTGTGTGGGGCAGCGTTAGGATTCCCAGCTGCTGTGTGAGGCGTACGAACCCAGCCTGTAGCACAGAATGATCCCTGCTTCCTGCTGTGTGTAAACTGGAGGACAGCAGAGGGCACAGAAACGTATGGAAACATTGGGCTGCCCCTTTTTTTTTTCCCTCTATTTTTTTTTCATTTATTTTTTATATATGGCCTCAAAGATAGGCTTGGCATTTTCTTGGTTTCTGAAGCCATTTGCTGGTTTCAGCCCAATGTGACAGCAATGCAATGGTTTCATAGACTCCTTTTATCCATTTGCTAGAACACTGGCGGCCTGCTGAAGCATCCTTCTTCCTCTCCTGCTTGTGGGGGCATCCAAAGTGGGAACTGCCCCTTTGACTGCTGTGGAAGGAGCACAGATGGGAGGAGGCTGTTTGTGGCTCAAGGTAATTCTGAATCAATATTTCTGTTTGGATGGACCTCAGGGCCAAATCCATCGGATTTGTGTACCCCATGGCTGGCTGGTAGCACTGATGCCCAGGTGTGAAAGCTCTTTTATTGGCTACCAGGACAAATTAAAGCCATTTCTTCTTCTTTTTTTTTTTTACCAATTTCTTATGGGCAAAACACATGGAAATCTCATGGGTGCCTTTTGATACGGTGCTGGATTCCTTGGTGGTCCTCTTCCCTTTGACTTGGGAATTGTTGGCTCAAGGCCTTCATCGAAAGGGAAAAGCGGGGGAAGAGAGATTTAGGGGTTTGGTTGACCTTTTTGTTAGCCCATTGTGTTTGGCCTTTTCTGCTGGAATGCTCAGAAAAAAAACTGCAGTTCTCTTTTTAAAGGCATCATGGAAGATTTGTGTGAAGGCTTCTGGGCATTTGAGAAGGGGTGGGAGCAGGCTGCTAACACAGCAATGGCTGCTGAAGGTTGAGCCCTCCTGGTTTAATCCAGGGGGACGGAAAGAGCTTTATTTCCACCCATTTCTGCTCTACTCTGCTTTCTGCAAATGAGTGTTGAACCAAACAGCAAAGAAAAAGATGGAAGCACAAAGTTGGGAGCATTTTCCAAGCCTACCACTCGTTAATTTCTGAGCAAATCCCAAATCATTCTCCACCTCCTGACATGCCCATTAATGACACGTTGCCTCTTGTGTTCGTTGGAAAATGCCCCATATTTTCATGGCAGTAAAACTCCAGCGGTTGCTCACGTTGCATTTGTGCAGTGTACATCTCCTGCAGTAAAGCACGGTTAAGAGCTTCAGTTTCTGGTTTGATTTATTCTTGTATTTGGTTTTTGGCTATTTTGGCATCTCGCAGCTTCCTAGGAAACCAACTTTTTGTTCGAGTTGCGATGACCAACACTCGAGTAATTCTAGCAGCACTGAGGGAACAGAGCCCAAATTGTTAAAGCACACAAACAACACCCTCCCAAAGCCTCCAATAAAACTTCAATTATTTTATAGTGGTTTTATGATGGCAAAAACACACACTGCAATGGCTACAAGGCCCAGCCAGGAAATGAGTCAAACCATTTCTTTTTAAAATCAAGTCCTTTCACCATTGATCTTCCAAGCTTCCTAAAAAAAAAAAATTAATAGCTGTGCTGCTTCCCCTTTTACTTGCAATGTAAACCTGGCAATCTCTGTTTTTATGTAGCAAACGTTACCTAAACGTGTTCCTCCTTACCAGGCACACAGCTGGAGCCAGAGGACACATACTCATCCCGTATCCAAAATGTTGCTGCTTGGTTGTGGCAAAACGTGAGGCTACAGGTACGAGAGCACCCAGATCTTCTGAACAGAATGTCTCTTGCAGTAATTAGTCCTGTAATAATAAAATAAATGAAGCATTTGCGACCATTGTTATTATCTTCAGAGTTGCTAATATACTGCAGAGCTGATACTGGCTTGCGTGAGGTTGGAGTAGGTCGTACCACTCTGTTAATTAACACTAATTACTGCAAGGAGAATGCATCCATTCCTACCTGGCACTGCCTGCTGTTCTGCACCAAGCACATGAGCGACATGGAAGTGGCAGCAGCCCCACCACTGCACTGAACAGAAGTTTCCCACTGGAGTTATTTCTTCCTTCTGCACTGGAAAGCTTGTTTTGCTCAAAATTAATGTGAAAACGTGCACTGCTGGAAAACAGATTTTTGTGTTGGTGTTTGTTCCCTACCTGAGCATCTGACCCACCCACAGCCTCAGTTCTCTCAGCTGGGAACAAGCATAGGGCAGACTTCCATTTTACAGGTGCAGTCACTGCAAAACAGTAAGAAGCAATAGATGATGCTCTAAAAGTGTCTTAAATGTCTTTTTTTTTTTTTTTTCCAAATTTATTTGTGGGTTCGCACTTCACGCTGCTGTGGTTGGAAGGTGGAAACGGGCGTTCCTTGGCTCACAGCATACCCTGCAGCACGGCCCCCGATAAAACACCTGATAAAGACACACACAAAAAAATGCAAAATGGACGGGCAGAAAAAAACACGAGCAGCAACTGCAGAAGCGGGGCTGACAGGTAAGTGAAGGAATCCTGCAGGAGCTGCCCCCAGAGGGAGGAGCTCTCCTTGCAGATCTGCTCCTGCAGATTGTTTGGGGCGAGGGTTTTTTCCTTGGTCTTTGTGTTTAATCCATTCCCTGTATCTCTTTCTTCACTTGCTCCAGCACTTTGGGGAGAATATCAAGGGAAGACTGTGAGAGTGCAAGTGAGAAGTAGGACGTGCATGACAGCTGACACACACTGCCTCTTTCCAGACCTGGATGTTAATGAGGAAAGGTTAATGATGCAATCACGTGGCAGAGGTCCAAGCTGCAGACAAAGCTAGCAAAACGAAGGTGCCGGTGTTCTGAGCCTGCAGCACAGCAAGCACGGAGTCAAGTTGCATTTCTCAAACCAGCATCCAAATTTAACTCCTTGCCCATGCAGTCCGCAGGTCTGGTTTCTCTTTTGGGTAAATGGCTTTGCCAGGGCAAAGGAAACATACAGGCACCAAATCCCCTTACGTAGCTACCTAAATAATTGGGAATTAGGACAACAAATGCTTTGTATTTCTGGCCACGAATACACAAGTGTAGGGTGGAAGGGGGAACTTCACTCTCAGGGGAAGGAAAAAAAAAAAAAAAAGGAGATGAGTGGCAGATAACAGCACAGACTGGGATCTTTTTCCTACATGGAGCAGGAGGAGAAGGTAAAAGATGTGTATTACATGGCACTATGGTTTTAGCCCTGGGTGACAAGATGGGAGAAGCAGAGAAGAATGTGCAAGAATTTAGGGCAGTGCTGCTTATATGCATAACCCCAGTGTGACGTGCTCCTACCTCCTGCAGTGTGGTTGCTGTGGCTTCTCCTGCTCTGTGATCCTGTGAGACTGCTCAGCAATTTGCTCCTGAACTGAAGGAAGGGATGTGCTCGGAGCTGTGTGCCCGCAGCAGGTGAGCTGACCTTGCATTTGTCTCCTGTGGCACTGAGACACCAGCAATTTATCGATGGCTTTGCCAGATGGGTACATGGCTTTTCTCTGCAGGTTCTGCTGCTGCCTCCGTGTGGGCACAGTTATTTAGGAAGCTTTGATAGAAAGATTTCCAAGACAGGAGGGTTGCACTCTAGTGAGCGCGTCGAGTGGGGCTCAAGGGATTCAGGGTTTATTTTCAGCTCTGCACTGATTTCTTGTTGAAATCTGTGGCAAATCACCTCTCTGTGCTTTTGTTTCTGCTGCCTTATCTACGTGTACATTTTGCCAAACAGCCATCACCTCCAACACTGTGCATACGCAGGACGAGAAAAAAAAAACCAACAGTGAGCTCATACTTTTATCCAAGCAATTAAATCTGTCAATGGAGAGGCCAGAAGCCCGGCTCTGCGCTCCGTGTTGCGTGTGTGACGTGCTGTTTCCAGGAGGTAATATAATCAATGACATAATTAACAAGGAACTTGCTCTGGTCCTGGTGATGAAGAGCAGCTCGCTCCGTGCCAGGACCGCTACGTTTGTGGTACGCACCACGTCCCAGTTGCCCCAGTTCTACCCACTCTCAGGGCTCCAACACCTCCCAGACTTCTTTTTGCTGCAAGAACTCCCCCAAACACACACGTACAAACATATACCTCATATATACCAGTACACACAGGACCCCCTCCCCACACCCCAGTGCCCCCCTACCCCAGGCCTAGTACATGCAGTACTCCCCACACCCCAGTGCCCCCCTACCCCAGGCCTAGTACATGCAGTACTCATTTGCACAAACCAGTGCCCACTGCATCGCCAGTACCCCTCTCTACCCCCCAGTACCCCCCAGTAGACTCACTCCCCTGCACTAGTCCCCATGGTACTCCCTACCCTCTGCGCCAGTGCCCCCAGTACCCACTGTGCCCACACACCAGTACTCCCAGTATGCCATCTCCCTACTTACCAGTACCTCCCACCACCTACAACAGTCCCAATACTCCCTCTTCTCATATACCAGTCCTCCCAGTATCTTCTCTTCCCACACACAGCAGTACCCCCAGTAACCTCTCCCCACTTACACCGCTACCCCCAATAGGCCCTCTCACACCAGTGCCCCCAAGTACCCCCTCTCCCCATACACCAGTCCCCCTAGAAACCACTCTGTCCACACACCAGTCCCCTCTCTCCCCATACACCAGTGACCCCAGACCCCTTTTCTCTCCACATACCAGTTCTCCCAGCACACCGTCTCCACACACAC
>NC_034409.1:1292838-1310249 GCF_002078875.1 Numida meleagris
CCACACACCAGTACCCCCCTATACACCACTATACGCCCTTCTCCCAACACACCAGTAGCCCCTTTCCCCTCCCCCCGCACTACAGCTCCCAGCGTCCCCCGGTGCGGGGCGGGGCGGAGCGGGGGGCGGTTCCGGGGCGGACCGCCGAACATTGGAGCGTCCCCGGCGCTTTTGGGGCCATGGCGATCCCCGGGGGCAGCGCCTCGCTGCGGGGTGACATCAGTGCGTGGGGCCGGGGGGAGCGAGGGTGGGCTGTGTGGAGGGGGTGGAGGGCGGCTGCACTGTGCTTTGGGGGAATTTTGGGGGAGGGGAAGGGAGGGGAACGTTGGGGCCCTGATTAACCATCCTGTGGGAGAGACTGTGCTGCTGGTGGGGCCGTAGGACGAGAGGTGATGGCCTTAAGATGTGCCAGGGAGGTTCAGGTTGGATATTAAAAGCAATTTCTTCACTGAAATAGCGGTCAGGGATTGGAAGAGGCTGCCCAGGGAGGTGGAGGGGGGGGTCACCGTCCCTGGAGGTGTTCAAGGAGCATGGAGATGTAGCACGGAGGGATGTAGTTAGTGGGCATGGTGGGGGTGGGCTGGGGCTGGACTCTGTGATCTCTGTGGTTGTTTCCAACCTTCAAGATTATATGAAGTCCTGAGAGCAGAGGCCACAGCCCACCAGTGAGGCCGAGACAATGGCAGCTCCAAGATCGAGTCCAGCCGCCAACCCATCCCCATATCCAACCTGACTTGATGGCTTTGGTAGCGTTCCTTGCTCCTCAGACCCCCTCGGTGCCGTGCACGAGAGGTGAAGGCCTTAAGTTGCACTAGGGGAGGTTCAGGTTGAATATTAGGAAAAGCTACTCAGAAAGAGGGGTGATGCTTTGGTGTTCAAGAAACGTGGAGATGTAGCACTGAGAAGCATGGTCTAGAGCAATCACAGGCAATGGGTTGATGGTTGGACTGGGTGATCTTTATGGTCCTTCCAACCCTAACGGTTCTGTGGAAACTGGAAAGATATGGATGTAATGGGTGGACTGTTGGATGGATGAGGAACTGGTTGCAAGATTGTGCTCAGAGAGTGGTGGTCAGTGGCTCGGTGTCCGGATGGAGATCAGTGATGCATGGTGTCCCTCTGGGGTCAGTGCTGGGACCGGTGCCCCTTGATATCTTCATCAATGACATCAACAGCGGGATGGGTGCACCCTCAGCAAGTCTGTGGGTGACACCGAGCTGTGTGATGTGATCAACATGCCTAAGGGATGGGATGGCATCCGGAGAGCCCTAGACTGGCTCAAGCAGTGCACCCAGGAGAACCTCATGATGTTCAATGAATCCAAACACAAAGTCTTCCCACATCTCCCCAGGAGGACTCAAACAAACTGGCTGAATATGCCAAGAGGGAGAGACTTAGATGAGAGATAAGGAAAAAGTCTTTTACAGTAGTGAAGCACTAGAGCAGGTTGCCCAGAGAGGTGGTGGACGCTCCATCCATGGAGGAATTGAAGGTCAGGGTGGGTGGGGCTCTGAGCACCTGATGGAGCTGTAGGTGTCCTTGTTCATTGCAGAGGAGTTGGACCAGATGACCTTAAAGGGTCCCTTCCAACTCAAAAGATTCTATGATTCTATGAAATCATCCTAAAACTCTGTAAGCTGAGGCTTCTGCTCATCTCTGCCCTTTCTGTCCCATTCCATAGCTGTGAGTACTTGCCTTGAAACAGGTTTTACAGAGATGTAGTTTGGGAGGAGCTGTAGTTTTGAGGTGTCACTTGCCAATGGTTGATGTCATTGACCTGAAAGCAAGCAGCACCAGGCTGCTCCTCTAAACCCTGCTTTGGCAGAACACTGAGGTGCGTGTTTTTGGAGAGAGAACAAGCTTACCTTGCTGAAGGTGGTGTGAAAATAGGTGGGACTGTGCTTTTCCCATTGCTAACATCCCATTTCCAGTGATTTTAGATGGAGACAGGGAGGACGTTGCTCCTAGTGCTGATTATCTGTGAACACAGTGGGGTGAATCCAGACCTCACTGGAGGTTTGTATGCAAAGCACTGCATGCTGGACTGGGGACACAGTACAAAATAAGTTTCTTATTCCCATCTCTTTCTTCTTAGGGGTTCAAACTAGATAATCTTTAAGGTCATTTCCAACCCAAGCCATTCTATGTTTCTATGAGTCTGTGATTCTTGTTCCCAGCCTGTGTTCCCACGCCAGCAGAGCTGCTTTTCTCCAGCACAGAATCTCCTTTCCGCTGCGTGTGTACTTTTAAAAAAAAAAAAACTCATTTCTTTTTTTCCCCTCTGTAGGCTTCTGGGTCGATCGAACCCCGGTTCACGAAGCAGCCAGGCAGGGAGAAATCCTGCAGCTGCAACAGCTGATAGAGAGCGGAGCCTGCGTCAACGCCGTCACCTATGACTCTATCACCCCGCTGCACGAGGCGAGCCTGCGAGGGCAGACACAGTGTGTCAAACTGCTCTTGGCTGCAGGGGCCCAGGTGAGTGCTCAGTTGTGATCCAGCTGGAAACCAAGCCCCCATGCTGTAGATGGGTACTTGCTGTGGCATCCGTGTAGGATCTGGACGCTGTGATCCTTTTAGGTCTCTTCCAGCTTGGGTTTTTCTATGATTCTGTGATCCATGCTGTCGCTACAGCGCTGTTGCTACGCTCTCATCTTGCATTGAGGTCAAGAGGAGACCCAAGTAGTGCTGTAGGATGATATTCATAGAATCATAGAATCTTTTGAGTTGGAAGGGACCCTTAAAGGTCATCTAGTCCAACTCCTCTGCAGTAAACAGGGCCACCTACAGCTTGATCAAGTTGCTCAGAGCCAGGTTTTACCCAAACCTAGAAAAACAATTCTCTGAAAGTCCACTTTGTGTTGGTGTCTGAACTTATTTCTGGGGTCTGGATTCACTCCATCTGGCTCTAGACTCTTTGTTGGTGTATTAAGAATTGTGAATGCCCCCTCCCTGGTAGCATTCAAAGCCAAGCTGGGTGGGGCTTTGAGCAGCCTGGTGTAAGAGGGAGGTGTCCCTGCCTATAGAAACAGGGTTGGAACTAGATGATCTGAAAGGTCCCTTCCAACCCAAACCATTCTGTGATTCTATGAAGAGGCAGCCTGAGTCACCCTGGGCTTTCCTGATGGTCAGCAGAGGGAGGCACGCCTCTTCAGAGGGTGTTGGAACTTGTTGAGGATTTAAACAACTGCCTGGAAATAGTTCTCCCTCCCTCTCTCCACACTGACGATTGGCAGAGCCTGGGGTAACCTAATTGAGATGACTCAAGTATCTATAGCCAGCTGGGATGAACCAAGGTTCAGAGAGGTGGTGGATACCCTGCCCTTGGAGATGTTGAAGGTCAGGCTGGATGGGGCTCTGAGCACCTCATCAAGCTGTAGGTGTCCCTGTTCAGTGCAGGGAAGTTGGACTAGATGGCCTTTAAGGGTTCCTTCCAGCTCAAACAATTCTGTGATTCTATGATTCTAAGGCTAGAAGTGGAGCAGGGAACATGGTGAGATTTACACTTATTCTGAAGTTTCTTCTCTTCTTACTTACATTTTATTACACAGAAAAGAATCTGCTAAAACAGTCTTCAGTGGGTTGTGACATCTCACACACTGAAGGTGGCTGTCCTCAGAGTGAACCCGGTGAAACTGATCACGTGTGCTCTCTGTATGTGTGCACTGTGCTCCTCATTGCATAGTCAGCCCATGACAAAGCCAGACTTTGCACCAGCACGGACAAGGAGCACTTGTACATCGTGCTATGCTGGCTCAGCTGCAGCACTTGTGGTGTTCAGCAGGAGAGCAACAGGGAAACACTGGGAGAGAGGGAACGTCCTGAACTGTGGCAGCTACTTGTGACATTCCTGGAGGTGTTCAAGGTGTCCCTGGGCTGCCTGATCAATTGGCTGGCAACCCTGCAACATGGCAGGGGGTTGGAGCTTGATGATCTTCAAGGACTCTTCCAACCTAAGCCATTCTATGATTCTCTGACATCAGTGTGCATCTGTCTGTGCCCTGGGAGTGACAGAAACAGCACCAGCCAGGTTGCTGGGAGTGTCACCAACTATTTCCTGGGCTAGGGGTAACAGAATTAAAAATGTAGTCAAGAGGATGCTCCCCCACAGCAGCGTAAAGTGAGCATGTAACATTTCTTCTTCCTTGGAGGTGGACGCCAGGAATATTGATGGCAGCACTCCACTCTGCGACGCCTGCGCCTCGGGGAGCATTGAGTGTGTGAAAGTGCTGCTGTCCCACGGTGCCAAGGTGAACCCTCCCCTGTACACAGCCTCCCCTCTTCACGAAGCTTGCATGAATGGTAAGCTGGCTTGGTCTTGTCCTTGCATGGTTATTTGCAGCTTGGAGAGTGAACTCAGAATGCAAAGCACGGTGGTGCTGGGGGAATAAAGCAGCCCCTTGTGTTGGGTGCTTTCATCCCACATGACGGGCATGGGATCAGATCTTAGGCAGATAAAATACCATCTTCTCAAGAGGGGAAAACTGCAGAAGCCAGCCTAAACTGTCAGCTCCTGCTTAGTTTTCTCCTGTTAAGCCTTTTTCCTAAGACTCCGTGTTGGTAAAGTGCCTTAAGTCACATGGAAAAATAAAGGCTGTTGTGGTCTCGAAGGTAATCTCATCCACCCAGGGCTCATTCAGCCCTACACCCAGCTCTGCAAACCACAGGCTGCTTAGTGCCAGCCCTTGGAGTCAGGTTGGTTTGACCATTAGCTCTAACTTAATGCCGTGCAGATGTAAGTATTTCTTGTGCCCTGGTCTCAGCCTCTGTCCTATGGTACAGCATCTGCCTTACAAGCATTTCTATTTTGCATCCATCACCCCAAGTATTAAACAAGCTGCTCCTGGCTGGCGCCGCTCTCATCGTGCCAGGTGCTCCTGTTTGAGCTGGATTCTTTCTTCTGACTCAGATCTTCCCTTTCTAAAGGTAGCTCCGATTGTGTGCAGCTCCTCATAGACGTCGGTGCCAACTTGGAGGCTCACGACTGCCATTTTGGGACTCCCCTGCACGTGGCCTGTGCCAGGGAGCATCTGGACTGCGTGAAGTTGCTGCTTAAGGCAGGTAGGGCAGCTGTGGGGTTTGTTGTGGGGTGGTGAGGGTGTGCAGTGTTTCTCTCCTCATGCTCCACTGTGACGTTCTTGCCCAAGAGCTTATTCGTTCCCAGCATGACATAGATGGCAAAGGAGAAAAGTTTGGCATTTACTCGAGCAAAACCTCATTCCGTTCTCCCTCTTTCAATGAAAATCAGAAGGCTTTAGCCCTCTGGAACAACATTTCAGTGATAGCAGCTGGTGTACACACTTTCAGTTTTGTTGACGTGGTTGCATGGCCTTACATAAATATTAGAGAGAGATGTTAGGGTTTGATGATGTGCAAAAAAGCAGAGATGAGGTCACCTCATGCCTCTGGGAGATCTGCTTAGCGTTACGCCCGGGTGAGTTTACTGGCTTTTCAAGTCAGCATTACACACTCCAGGTTTCATCTCCCAGTTTTCATGCTGCTCACTTGGAGCTGGGCTTCTTGTATTTGCCTATGCTTACCGTGAAGTGATTTGGCCCAGGGAGGATTCGGCTTTTTCAGTGTTCGTTGTCTAGAAATTACGTAGCTAAGCCAATCTGTTTTCTATCCCTCCAGTTCCTTGTCTTGGGCACCCATCTTCAGATTGCACTGATTGATTCCCCAGAAAACACTTGATCCTGCAGTTGTGTCCGATGGCGAGCTCCCACATCCAGTGGTTAACAAGGACATCACTGTTTGCCTTGAGTGTGAGCACTCCACTGGGGTGACTGGGAATGGCTCTCTGCTGGCTTCAGGCAGCGCAGGTTCAGGAAGCAGCTCTGAACTTCACACTCAGCAGCTTATTTACTCAGTAACATTGACTAAAATCCTTTCTCTACAAGGAAAACAAAGCCAGAGAAGAAAACTCACGCGCTGCCAGCACTGAGAACTTGTTCAGCAGTTTGGTTTCCTGTTTGTGCTGTTTGGTTTGGATCTCTTTCTAGCCACTCATACTTGTGTTAATAGGATTTTGTTCCCCACTTAAAACCACTCCTTAACATTTGGGTCAGATGAGGCTTTCATAAACAGGTTTGTTTTCCTTTCTGGTCTCAGGGGCAAATGTGAACGCTGCTAAACTTCACGAGACGGCCCTCCACCACGCAGCAAAAGTGAAGAACGTCGATCTGGTGGAAATGCTGATTGAGTTTGGAGGGAATATCTATGCAAGGGACAACAGAGGAAAGAAGCCGTCAGATTACACCCTGAGAAGCAGTCCCACAGCAAAATGCTTTGAGTACTATGAAAGTGAGTGAAACGTGATCCCCTGCCCTGGGAATTCAGTGGCTGCCAACTCTATTGCTCCATATCAAGATTCTCGGTCCACTTTGATTTGTAGATCCCTGATCATCTTCCTAGGCAGGTTTAGAGCTCTTGGTGATCAATGTAAGCCAGCTGGCTGTAGGCTAGCTCTTCGTAGTGCTGGCTGAGTGACAGAGGTAAGATAGTCCAAGTCTTGCCCTCATTGAGTTCAGGTTGCTGTCATGTGTCAGCATGAGCACGTACACTTTGGTACATTAAATCGGATCGAGGAAATCACCCAGATGAAAACTCATTGTATTTGGGGCAGGGAACACGTTCAACTTCAGCTGCGCTGGCTGTCAGATTTTTGAGGAGACATTTGACTGAGGTTTGAGAATGGCTTTAGGTCGTGGGGACCCTCTGAGGACCTCAGAGGAATAATTCACAGACCCTTGCATGCGTTTACAGGCTGCTGCTCAAACCACTGCACTAAGATGACCCTAAAAATATTTCCTGGCTTGACATTCCTTTTCGTAGTGAGCACCTGAAAACTGATGATTCTCTCATAGGAGTCTCTCTGAATTGCTCTCAGGTTGCAGCCAGGCATGCTGTTCTGGCTGCAGCTGATCTGGGTGAAGAGGCTGAGCTCTACAATGCCATAAATACTTGTTATACCTTGTCAGAGTTTACTGCCCTGACAACCCAGCTGGCAGAGCTGCCTGTGTAGCTGCTCTTAAACGCACGCTGTTGTAACGGTACTGTGACAACTTTAATAGCATTACTTTTTTGCGGCTTGCATCGTTAAATTCAGGACTAGATCCAGGACAGATGCTGATCTTGGATGCTGGTGGTTGTTGAGGTTGTGGTTGTAGGGACAGCAGCTTCGTAGGTCTGCTCCATCCAGAGCAAAGTGCCCGATCGTAACCATGCATCGACGTCTGGGATTGAGGCTGCAGGTTGGGGCTGTCTGGAAGGGGATCGAGCACTTTATTGGAGCTCTGAGCAGAGCAATCAGTTAATGTAGTCCTTAGGTGGAGAAACAAAGCAGTAGAGCAGTGCTGGAAGTAGGTTTTATTCCTGTCTGTGCCACTGCTGAGGCTCAGTGCGCCATTACTAAGGGCAATCTGAGTCTTGAATGTGGATCAGAGCCGATAATTCAGTGCGTGCACAACTGGATGCTCAGCCACCTGCTGAGCTGCAGCACTCACTTTGTGCCCTCTTTTCTCCTTTCAGAAACGCCTCTGAGCCTGTCCCAGCTCTGCAGGGTGACGGTGAGGAAGGCTGCTGGGCAGCGAGCCCTGGAGAAGATCGCCAAGCTCAACATCCCTCAGCGGTTAATCCAGTACCTGTCCTACAACTGACAGGCACCAAGGTGGCCGGGAAGGACACTGTCTTTAGATTGCACAACGTGAAGGATCCGTCTCTTTTCTCTTCTACCTCCCCCACGAGAAATGAATTTTAATTTAAGCAAACCGGTGTAAATAGTATTTATGAGGCAGCGCTTCACACCCCGTCCCCTTCTCTCTGAGGGACTGTTTGGGCACAGGCAACCTTAGGCAAGGTGTGGTGCTGAGCTGGGGCTACAGCCTCTCCCAGGGTGTTCTGTTTGGCTGTCACTGTGTTTCAGGCTGTAGTGCTCCCTCTGTGCATGGGATTTGTCTTGCCTAATTTTAGCTGTCTCCAGCCTAAATACATCTCTGTACGATCCAGCCAGGCTCCCTTTGCAGGCAGTGGAGAGAAACAGATACTTCCAGAGCATGATTCATCCCTCCTGTTTTAGATGCCTGTGTTTGGATGATACACAGCTTCTTTGGGGCACCTGTCTCTGCTTGCCTGCAAAGGGATTTGGAGGTGATACCCTGGATGTGGATGTGCTTGTCTCTGAACTGGGAATGCTGGAGCCCACCTCTCTGTTAATAACTCGAGTGATTACTGTCAGTGTCAATGCCAAGGAATAAGTCTTGAGTGACCTGTGTGCTCCAGCTGGAGGCAAATTAAGTCCCCAGTCCTTGCTGAAGATGAGCCAGCTTGTACTGTCACGCTCCTATAGGATGTCTTTACGTCTCCCCTTGAAGCCCAAGCAGGAGACAGGTCTCTCTGCATGTCCCAGGAAGCTTCCTTCCACATAGCTGGTCCCAAAGAATATTTCTCCACTTACCCTGAGCCACTGTGACCTATTTGTTGCTTTTACGTGCAATAAGAGGCAGATGGGCTGCCCAGTGATGCCCAAAGTGCAGAACTCTGTATGGCAAAGGCACACCCCTGAAGTAGTGGTCCATCTAATCCCTGTGGCATAGACCCACGTGTGAGAGGTAATAGAAGGGCTCTGCCCTGGGATTTGGGATTTTTTTCCCTTCTGAGTTTGTCCCTTGGTTCTGGAACCTCTCTGGAGCTTGGCAGCAGGGTAGTGCACTGCTGAGCGTTGTGCTCGAGTCTTTTGGCTCCAGTAGGTGCTTTGCAACTTTGTACTTGTGTGATTTAAACCTCCAGGGTGACGTTTATATAAGCAGAGCTGAAATTGTTATCTTCCTTCCAGATGAGACGTTACATACCACGGGATGAAAGGGACGGAGCTCCCTGATGCCAGGTCCTTTAGCGCTGTGATGAGAGCAAATTCCTCCTTTAAATAACAGTAAAGGTCAAGAAATCCTCTGGCTGACGTGGGATCAAGCGAACTCAGGGCTCTCAGCATCCTCCATGCTGTGAAGGATGAATGGTAGCTTGCCTCCTGCCTGCAGCTTGTGAGCTCTCATGCTCCTGCAGCTACCATGGCAGGGCAAAATAGCATAAGCACAGGGTTCAAGAGCTGAGGTGGAACTGAATGCACTTTAATGGTGACCAGCAGATTATTATTATTATTTTTTTTAATAATTTTTGGCTAGGCTCATTCCCCACATACCCCTTCGTTGCTTTTTGTTTTTTTGCAGTGTGATATCATGTAGAACTGGGACAGGAAACCTTCTGAGACTGTGCTTTTTATGGGATTATCTGTTTATTATTCTATCTGGAGTTTTATGTCTGCCATAGAAGAAATGTGAAGTTGCCAAGAAGCTCAGGGAAGCTCTGGAGTGAGATTCACCCCTGTGATTGTTAAGATAAAGGTTTTGTATTGTATCTTGCAGCACAAGCTTCCTCTGCCCCAAATGCTTGCCCTTACAGGTAAATCTGTGTTAGGAAAGCACTCGCCTTTCAGTATTCTGGGGTGAAAACCCTTCCTCTTGGTTCCGATTCAAATCCCTCGCTGCTTTTTTTTAACATTGCCTAAGCTGGTGAAATGGTAAAATCCAAGTTTCCAATGTACAAAAGGCTCCTGGCACAAGCAAGAATAAAACGACCAGTTCCTTTTTCTGTCATCTTCCTTTTTTTTCCTATCAGTTGCCTCCATAATAGGTTTGTAAAGTTTGGTTTTAAGAGACGCTGCTGATGGATGCAGACCTGAGACCACGGTGATGCTCTTTATCCATCCCATCCAGCCCTCGGTTCTTTAAATCCTGCAGGGTTTTCTCAGCTGGCTGTGAAGCATCTTCTGAGCCATTGCGTTTTACAGCTCAAAGACAAAGTAAATGCAAAGTTAAACCAATGCAAAGTTTTGGCTTCCATTAACATGTCAGACTGCAATTTTGGGGGGAGCTCCTGCAGGAGTCACCCTGGCTGCAGGTATAGTCTGGACAGCTGGAAACCTCTGCAGCCACCCCAAATTAAAATGAAAATTAGAAGCTTTGGAGGTAGCATTGCCCTAAAATGGGGATCTAAGCTAGATGGGAAGGGTAACATTTATATTGCAGTCTGTGCTGACCTGCAAATTGCCATCCCCAGTGCTCTGCTTTCGCTGATCCATCCCTGGAGCATTACTGCACAGCTCTGCTTGATGTGAGACACATGTGGACGACTTGGAATCACATGCAAGGCAACATGGAGAGCGTAGACGTGGCATGCTGTGTCCCATCAGGTCATCCTGCTGCCTCATGCACCATCACATTGCAGGTAATGAATAGCCAGCTGCTCTTGCAGCTGTGGTGATGCTTTTAACCCTCTTTGGCAGCAGCACTGTAAGGGGCTTGGATGGGCAGTCACAGCTGCCCCCCAAGAAATTCCTCCTCTGGTTATTTTTGTACTGTTTCTCTTACATGTATAAGAAAGAAGGGCCCAGGTGGCCTTATCTGCTGCAAGCTGTATGCATCTCATCTGTGAGACTTAGAATCATTAAGGTTGGAGAAGACCACTAAGATCATCAAGTCTAACCATCAACCCATCCCCACTGTGCCCACCAACCATGTCCCTCAGTACCATATCTGCTCTTTTCTTGCACTCTTCTTTGACTCTGGCAGGTCCGACAGGGGCTGGAAAACTTGGACCATCCCCAATCCCCAATTCATGCTGAGTTTATAGGGACTGGCCAGTGCTGCTTCAGTACCTATGGGTTGGCAAAGAGTTTGGGGAGTGCTGCAAAGGAAGGAGACCGTCTGAACTTCAGGTTCTGTGCAACTCCACAGCTGGCTCTGCTGGGGCTACACCCTTTGCTTTCATTTTAATGTTCTGGCTGCAATTTGAGTTCTTCCACTCTTTAATCTGAACGTCAAATCAAGGCATGAACCCAATGCAAACAAACCCAAACCCACCAGGTCTGTGCTGCTTTCATGCGTGCCCTTCCTGGGCTCCCAGAGCCAAGGAAGAACCCAAGCCCCAAACTGCACGTCCAGTTTACCATTTCAATCCTCTTCCTCTCTCCTGTGGGTTTCTCCTTCCTGCCTTCCACCTCTGTTATGCATCCAGGGCTCCAAAATAACCCCACTTCCACCTAATATTTGGAGGAATCCAGGTGCAAACAGCACTTTGCTGTTCCTGACACTCAGCCTTGCTCCGCTTGCAGCGGGGAACTCGATCCTAGCAGCTTCCCACCAACTTTGTGAAGTGGGTCCAGGAAAAACAAGGTGTGACTCAAGCTGGTGCCTTGGAAGAAAGCCTTATGGCTCCAAAGAATTAACTCCTTGTACTGCACACAACCATTGCTTTGCCTGGAAGAGGTGGAGGGGATTCATCTTTCTCCCCCTGCATGAATGAAGGAATTGTGCCCAGAGTTGCAGAGAAAATGTTGTTGATTCTCAGCTTAAAGAGTCATACAGTCATAGAATCACAGAATATCCCAAGCTGAATGGGACTCCTGAACATCATAGAGACCATGGGTGGGGAATGGAAGAGCACAGAGTTTCTTCATTTTTTATTTAATATTTTCAGGGCACTTTGCACATTCAAAGCCCAAGCGCTGCCCAAATCTCAGCAGCAGCAAACAAAGCCCTCAGTGTCCTCTGGACGTGGCACCCATTGCATCATGCTCTGAGCAAGCACGAGCATGAAATATGCCTTCTACCTCTTCGTTTAAAAAAAAAAAACAACGACAGAACACTGAAGATCTCAAGTGTTTACCTGTGTGAGAACACACCCAATTCATCACCTCCCTCCGTCGCGTAAAGGAAAAAGTGATTTTGCAGCCACTTGCAAGAAGATGGCGCCTGTCCCATAGGCATGAACTGAGGTTTCCTGCACAGTCATTAAAATGTCTTTTAACGATGCTGTGGTGGCAGTGTTGGGTCATAGGCTGGCTTGGGTTGGAAGAGACCTCAAAGATCTAGTTCCATCCCCTTTACCAGGGGCTTTCACCTGCAAACTTGCTGAGGGTACACACAATCCCACCACCTGTATCACTGATAAAGATGCTGAAGAGCACCGGTCCCAAGAGAGACCCATGGGGGACACCACTCATCACCAGCTCCACCTGAACATCGAGCCATTGACCACAGCCCTTTGGCTACAACCTTCCAACCAGCTCTTTATCCACCCTTCAAACCCACATCTCTCCCATTTGGAGATAAGGATGTGGTACGGGACCATGTCAAAGGCCTTGCACAAGTCCAGGTAGACTACTTCAGTTGCCTTCCCTTTGTCTGACAATGCTGTCACTCCATCAGAGAACGCCACCAGAAATGCCCCAATATATCAATCAATTGCAAGAGAAAACCTGGCTGGAAAATGACAAATCCTGCAAAGCAGCTGGGCTCTTTCCTAGCTCCGGGCTTCAGTTCTCCACATTTCAAAAGCTTTTTCAGGTTCCTCAGATCTGTCAGTAATAAAATTCCCTCTGATCTCAGCTCGCAACATGGAGACGTGGTGTGTTTTGGGGGAAGAAAACTGGGAAATGAGTGAAAGCTGTGCAAGCCTGAACAGTCCTCATGTAATGGGGACTCCCAGGACAGGGGGGCCCTCCTGATCCCAGGGCAAGAAAAGATGGAAAAAGCCCCAAATTCCCCCCTGTTCTGGAGGGCTCCCAACATGAAGTGGTGGTGGTTGAGCTCACAATGTGATTTATTTCCCATTAAATGCCCCAATGTGCAGGGATGGAGCCTGGAGCAGCTCCGATGGTGGCCACTTCCCCAACTCCATTAACTCTTGTGGGGTTTCTTGCATGGAGCTACTTTTTTTGGCTGATAAAGCCAAATCCCAGCATTTTCCCTTGGTGCCAAACTTGGATGACATCCCTTGAAGTAGTGAAACTTCTTGTCCCCTCTCCAGGTCCCACATTCTCTTTTCTGACCCAACTTGTCCCATCTTCTGGTCCCATAAGGGTAACACTTGGCTTAGGTTGGAAGATCATCAGGGACATGGTTTAGTGTGGAAATATTGGTGGTAGGTGGGCAGTCGGACTGGATGATCTCGGAGGTCTTTTCCAACCTTGATGATTCTATGATTCTGTTCTATGAACTCAACCCAGCTCAGCTCTCTCCTGTGGGCATCCCTCTGCCTGAGGCTTGGAGCTGCAGAAAAGGACTTTTCCCCGCTTTTTAGCACTCTCATTTTCTACAACCTCCCTTTTCTGCAGCCTCATTCTTTCACATCCTCTTTTTTTCATGTCCTTTAGAAGTGCTCAGCAAAGTTCCCCATTCCTTCCTGTGCTGAAGATAGGGCTGCAGTGTTGTTCCTCTCCATTTACTCGAAGTGTTTTTGCAGCCCCATGGCTGAAATGTTATTTAAATGCCTCTTTTGCTAAAATAAATAACTGGGAAGAATTTGGGTCTGATGCAGCAACACCAGAGCTGAAGCATTTCCCATCTCCCACCTCCTTGGTTAAGGTTTCTGGGGGGCTTTGGGGTTGCTTATCTCCTAAAAACACAATTTTAGAGAAAACAATCTCCAAAACCCCATAATGTTAGAAAAAAAATAATTTCCTAAATCCCATAATTTTAGAGAAAAAAAAACATCCCCCAAGGCAACATTTTAGAGAAAAACTCTGCCCAGTGCCACACAGGCTGTGGGATGCAGGAAAATGGGGGCACAGAGTGAAGAGGGGTGTTGGGCTTTAAGCCCCTCACCCATGCACGGTGTCCCCATGGGATTTTTGGGAAAGAGAAGACCCATGACTCGTGTCAGGGCAGGAATGAGGTCCTCCCAAGTCCTATCCTGAGGGCTTCCCCAGGTCCTATCCCAAGGGATCCTCTGGGTCCTATTCCATGGGGTCCACCATTGTAGGTGGTCCCCATGACCCATCCTAGATGAACCCCTGGGTCTTACGCCCACAGATCCCTCAAGCTCCATTGCAAGTGATTCCCCATTTGCCACCCCATATGAACCCCCAGATCCTATTTCAAGCGATCCCATAAGCCCCATGCTGGAGGATGCCCCAGGTCCCTTCCCAGTTGTCCCACTCCAGATAATCATCCAAGCTTCATCCTCAGGGATCCCACATGTCACATCCCATGTGATCCCCTCATATCCCATCTTAGATCATCTCCCAGGTCTTATCCCAAGAGGTTACCCCGGTCCCATCTTAGATGACTCCCAGCTTTTATCCCAAGGGATCCCCTGGGTCCCATCCTGGAACCACATCGAGTGATTCCAGTGTCCTACCCTAAGTGATCCCCACCCAGGTTCCATGTTAGAGGGTTTGCCAGATCCTATCCCAAAGGATCCTCCAGGTCCCACCTAGATCTCCCAGTGACCCCCCCCAAGTCCCACTCCACTATCCCTGAGTGATCCTTCGTGATGGTAGTGGAAACCTCACCGTGCTCCCAGGAGCCAAATTAGGGGAGAAATGGGCAAACTGAGCATTTTTCACAGGATGAAAATTGACGACGAGGATGCGGGGCCAACGTTCCTGGCTGTGGCCCATCCGCCCATTAAAGGCTATCATTAAGAAAAGCAGATCAGGATCATCAGCGTGAAAACGCGCCAGTAATTAAACAACCCCGGAATAGAAGGAGAAAAGGTCAGCCCTAAAAATACAGCACACTGTTTTGCCTCTGAAGCATCACATTCATAAATAATCACATTTTCGGGAAGGTCTAATTTTAGGCCCTTGGATACAACAGCCTGGTGTGACCCCTTGGCTTATCTTGATGGTGCTGGATTAGTTGTTTTTTTTTGGGGGGGGGGGGGGAGGGCGTTGATTTTTCCCCTTTTAGTGTTTTCTGCAGGGCTGTGTGTGTGAGCAAGAGGGGAGCGCGTGGTGAAAGCGCCAATGTTGGTGCTGTTGGGTCGGGGTGGAGTGAGCGTGGGTGTGCTCAGCGCTGCCATAGCCATCCCAGCATGCAGATTCCCGTCTGCTTTTCCCAATGTTGGGAAAACATTTGGGGTTGCCAAAAAGTTGAGACCCTCATGTGGGTCGTACATCCCCAGAACTGCGATTTCCCACTCGGAATGGTTATGCCCTGCTCACACCGTTGCTCTGCTTGCTTGGTAGTGATGGAGCATTGATAAGACTCACTGAAATTGATTCTCTTTACAAATCCTCCATACTGAGAAAGGAAATCCTCCCAGCCCCAGGGTGGGAGAGTTGCTGCAGTGGGGTTTCACCTGCTTTGTGGGGAAACTGAGTCAAGGGAACACTGCGGGGTGGACTATGGTAATTCTGTTCTGCCTTGTTTAAGAGAGGGATCTACCAGCCCTCCTCTTGGGAGGGGAGAGAGATAAAAGAGCCCTCAATGCCCTTCCTTTGGGAGAAGCCAGAGATTGCAGCCAACAGATTCCAAAAGGGGTGGTATTTTGGGAGGGGGAGGGCCACAGCCCAGGAACTGAGTGCTGAGCAGCCCTGGGGTGAAAAAATGGGGAGAAGAGGGATGGGGGTAAGTCAGGTCTCGTCCCCAGCCCTGTCATCCCATCAGGGTAGTGTCTTTTTAGGGGGGGTTTCTTAGTAGTGGTCCCAAAGAGAAGCAGAAGGTAGCACTGGTAGACATGGGGGGACATTTTATTGGACTCGGCACGTTTCTTGTGGATGCTCAATGACCGCTGTCACCTCTATGAACACAAGAGGTACAACTCGAGGGTGGAAGCAGGAGGGTCCCCCCCAGTGTCTGTCATCATCCCAAGCTGTCATGACCCAAGCCCTGTCCTGCTGGGGTGGAATGCCTGCATCCAACATAGACGTAGGTTGGCGATGCTCCCGTTGGGATAAGAGATCATTTTTCAGCCCAGGATGGCAGAGAGAAGGCAGAAGGGGATGGAGGGGCTGGGGGGCAGCCGTGGCCTCTGTTTTCCCTACGAAAAAAATGAAGGAACATTTTTAAAAAAGCACCTTAAACATTGGTTTTTCCAACCATCGCCTTGAGCATCAATGCAGGAGGTGGTCAAGGGTGGGGAATGAGGCATTCGGGGTGCCACTGCATGTGGTGGGATGGACCCTTTGGCCCGGGGCTTTCCAAGCACGTGGGGTTAGGTATGAGTTACCTGTGGGCCGGGAATGAAGGTCACTTCTCCGTCATCATCCTCACAAACTCCTCGTAGTTGACCTGCCCGTCGTTGTTGCAATCTGCCTCCTTGATCATCTCGTCCACCTCCTCGTCCGTCAGCTTCTCGCCCAGGTTGGTCATGACGTGCCGCAGCTCCGCCGCGCTGATGTAGCCGTTACCGTCCTTGTCGAAGACACGGAAAGCTTCGCGGATCTCCTCCTCGCTGTCCGAGTCCCTCATCTTCCTCGCCATCAATGAGAGGAACTCGGGGAAATCAATGGTGCCGCTGCCGTCAGCGTCCACCTCTCCCACCATGTCCTGCAGCTCCGCCTCGGTGGGGTTCTGCCCCAGCGAGCGCATGACGGTGCCCAGCTCCTTCGTGGTGATGCAGCCATCGCCGTCGCGATCGAAAAGGGAAAAAGCCTCCTTGAATTCAGCGATCTGCTCCTCCGACAGCCGCTCGGCCATGGCGTCCCACGCTCCCCCGCTCGCACGCGGCTTTGCCCCAGCACGCAGCGCCGGCGGGGAGGTGGGGACGGGGCCTCCTCCTTCCTGTTCTCCCGCTCCCAGAGCCTCCTCCCTTTGTCCTCCTTCTCCCGAGGCCTCCTCCTCCCTTCTGTCCTCCCTCTCCTGGAGGAGGAGGCGGAGGAGCTGGGGCACGCAGGAGGTTTCCTGCTCCTTGCTCGTGCAGGTCCAGGCAGAGCCCGGCTGTGATGTACTCCTTGTGCTCCTTGCTGACGGGGACCTGAGTCAGCCATGACACCTTGTCTGGGCTCCCCAAGCACGGGCACGTGGCCCCTGGGAGCTGACGTGGCCGTACATCAGGTGAGTTTCATTGCCAGGCTCATGCCCTGGTTAGTGAGGGGTTAATCGTGGACTGAAGGAGGGTCAATCACCTTGTCGAGTTCTTTCATTTGGTGCTCATCTTTTACATCAGGGACTTCAGAAGCACACAGTGATGAGGTGTGTTTCTTTGCCCGCCTGCCCGTGTTCATCCATCCATCCAGTCAACTAGCCAGCCATCCACCCATCCATCCCTCTGTCCATCCACTCATGCATCCATCCAGTTGCCTAACCATTTGTCCATGTGTCCATCCATTCACCCAACCACACTGCCACCCGTCCATCCATCCATCCGTCCACCCATCCATCCATCCATCCATCCATCCATCCATCCATCCATCCATCCATCCATACGTCCATCCATCCACCCATCCATCCGTCCATCCATCCACCCACCCATCCATCCATCCATCCATCCATCCATCCATCCATCCATCCGTCCGTCCGTCCGTCCATCTGTCCACCCGTCCACCCGTCCATCCACCTGTCCACCCATCCACCTGTCCACCCATCCATCCATCCATCCGTCCATCCATCCATCCATCCATCCATCCATCC
>NC_034409.1:1310429-1442801 GCF_002078875.1 Numida meleagris
GCCCAGTGACCTTCACCAGCTGCACCAAGGTACTAATGGAACCAGATGACCAAACTCTGCGGCAGAATGCAATCTGACTTGCTTCTCTCCAAGAAAACAGCACCACTTTCCCCCAGTTTAACCCAGCGAGGATGTAAAGCTGCGAGATTTGGATGGAATGCCACGAAACAGAAGCAAGCTATGAGATAGCACGGGAATTGCGTTCTCCAGGTGGGACAGAGCTTGGGAGGAGAGCACCCTCTCAAGGAAAACCTCATCTGGAAAAACCTCCTGGCACGTTGCTGGGAGGGATGGGCTGAGCCATACTGGGAACCTGTCTGGTGAGAGGAACAGCGCGTTTCGGGGAGGGGAGCCCTTGGGAGCTCCTCTTGTGCAACGAGCTGCTCCCTGATTTTCCATCTAATTGCCTTCTCTTGCTGTTCTGCTCCAGGATGAATCAAAACTGTTGTGAAAGAGCCCCTGGGTGGCTGGGAAGAGGGGGAGCTTGGTGGAGGTGGCTGGGAGAAGCAAACACCATCAGACAGCCTCGCCATCACCGTCGCCCATTGCCTTCCCATTGCCCACAGCCACTGGGAGAAGGTCAGCCCTTGATGTTGGCCATGCTTAACTGCGCCCTCATTAGTTCGACGGGGTAATTAACCTAGTGCAACTGCCTGCCGGCCCATAAAACCCTGTGGTTGATGGCCAGCTCCTACTTACTGCATCTGGGAGGACGGGAAAGCAGCATTGGTTTCCCTGGGTTGCGTCCAAACGGGGCTGGAGGGGTCGACGCTTTGATGGAGGAGGGAGACGAGGCCGGTGGGTGCGAGCGGCTCAAGTGAAAGACTCAGGAAGCATTTTCCAGGCGTTCCCTCCTCCCGACATCTGGCTGATCCACGAAACAGCAAAAAAAAAAAAAAAAAAAAAAGCCCCCGAACGAGTGGTTAAAAGCACCCAGGCGGATTACGCCGAGCTGGCGTGGCTTGTAGCGCGAGCACAGATGTGCGCGGCCACGTCTGGGTTTGCAGACGAGGTGGAGGGAAGGGGAGGCTGAAGAATTCGTGGCAAAAAGAGAAAGTTGGGAGGTGGAGAGCGAAACCGTTTTGGCAGGAGAACCTCCATGGGGCCCCTGCATGAGCCTGGGCGTGCTGGGCTTGGTCCCACCAACCCATGGGGATGGGGAGGAACAAAGCCCAGGAGGGATTGCGTTGGGGTGCAAGGCGCAAAATGGGATTTTGGAAAGGGGGTCCGGGGTGCGGTGTGGTTTGGGGACGCAGAGCTGCTCTCGGTTCCCCCTCTGCATCCCCATGTCCCTTGGCAGCATGGAAAGGAGCGGCCGGGAGCCAGGAATGCCCATGTTTAGTCTACTGCAGTCTGCACATCCAGCCCCGGAGCACGCGGGTTCAGCACCATCGGGGAGAGAAACCGCTGGGACGTGGAGGGGGGGAATGAAGTTCTTGGCTGGCTGTTGCCTGCATCAAGCCCAGACCGATGTTCTGACGCGCGGGAGGATCTGCGGGCTCGCTGCAGGATTTCCTCTCCTTTGAGGACGAGCCATGTGCGCCCGCAGCTCATCATGCTTTTTTTTTCCCCCACGTCATCTTGCTCCTGAGTTCTGTGCAGAGAGGGCTGAGCCCCTTCCGGCTCAAAACTTCACGTTCAGGGGGCAAAAAGGGCGTGCAAATGCTGCGTTCTGGCACTGAACCCCAGGAGACCCAGGAGAGCCGGCACGGAGCCGTGCCCAGACACTGCCCTCCACATCCAGCCCGCGACGTTTGGGGAGGGAGCAGTGTCAGCACCGCTTCCTGCTACCCCGGAATGTACAAGCAAGCTCTGCAGGCTCTGGAGTGAGTCACGGAGCTGTGCCCTGTTTTACAGCACCCACCCGTCGCGCAGCGAGGGCGGCGTCAGGCCTCGTGCTGGGCCATAAACCATCCGCTCCTATTTTTCAGGGAAAAAAGGAAGAGGATCGGGACACGGCCCAGCTTCCTCGTGAATCCCTGGGGGCCAACGTGTGCTAGAGACAGGCCGAGCGCACGAGAAGCGCAGCGAGCAGCTTATCGCTCCTCTATTACCTCAGCCTTACAACCCCGGTGGCATTATCGCGTCCCACCCAGGCAGCGACTCACACCAACAAGCAGGAGGCCGTCA
This sequence comes from Numida meleagris, assembly GCF_002078875.1. Taxonomy (NCBI): domain Eukaryota; kingdom Metazoa; phylum Chordata; class Aves; order Galliformes; family Numididae; genus Numida; species Numida meleagris. The sequence continues at coordinate 1,312,560 of NC_034409.1, forward strand.
GGAATTTAATGGTACTTGGCACTTGAAACTGTACAAAGACATTTACAGAGAAGCCCCGCTCCCGGCTCTGTGCAGTGCTCACGGACGGGCGCTGCGGGATCGCCGTCCTGGCCGTGCCGCCTTCAGTGCAGGAACGACGCTTTGGCTTCCAGCACAGCCGCCACCAACTTCGTTTCCTACCCCACTTTGCAGCCCAGGTTCCGAGCTGGCATCTCACGGGCATCTTTGGATCGCTAGAACGTGGCAGTGCCGCCGTTGTACAACTATATACAGTCGCCATCTCCTCTGTCCTTAACCCATCAGCTTCAGCTGCTTGCTTTTTCTCTACGCTTTCTTTTCTCTACCTTTCTACCACATGCAATGTCCTCCTGGCTGCCTCCACGCCTGCCTCCCACGGGCAGCGGGAGGCGTTTCATTGACAAGAACAAAAAAACTACTCTTGCTCCCTCTATTCCCTCTAGCTGCTGCTCTTTTCCCTCCCCAAACCCTTTGCAACGTGCCTAAAACTTTCCTACATCCCATCCGACCCGGTTCTGTGAGTGACGTGAGAAGCAATTTGCGCATCTCTGAACAAGAAGGATCGAGTACTCGAAAGGAAATGCCAAGTCTGAAAGACGGAACGGTGACGACGACGACGACAAAAGTACAAAAGTAAAAAAAAGAAAACCCAAAGAAAACGAGACCAAAACCCCAAGCCGACCTGAAACGGAACAACTAATAAAAAAAAAAAAAAAAAAAAATTAAATACGTGGCAGGTTACATGAGTGAAAACGAGGAATGTACAAACGGACACACTAAAATGAAAGATTCCAGTAGGTAAGTGGAGAACCCGTTGAAGCTGGGGTCTGGTTTTTTTTTTGTGGGGTGGGTGGTGATAACCACGCAGTGCAGAAGACAGAAAGAAAAGGCAGATTTCAGCTTTCGGTGCCCTTTGAAGGGACTTCTTGCAGCACTGATCCAAGCAAGGGGAGACCCTGCCAGGCTCCAGGTGATGGCACCGACTTTAGAAGCCTCCATCACCCCAGGTGGAAATCTTTCTGAACCAAAGGGTGTTCTTCAAAGATCTGCACTGAAGTGGTCAAGAAGCCGAGTGGTCCCTTTTGTAAAAAACAGACCCCAGTTCAACAGTGTTAACTGTATACCAGTAGCTGCCATTACAACACACGCACACACACACACACAGAAAAAAGACGCTTCTGTTCAGTAGAGCAAATCCAACCATGCTCACATGACAAGGAAAATGTACACGTTATTTATAAATAAACAGTTCCACCAGGATGGCACTGGGCTCCTCTCTACACCAGCGTTTCCTTCCTCTTGCTGCTCAGCTGCTTCTCCCTCGTTTTCCTGTGCCCAGGGAGCGTTCTGTGCGTTTTCACGCCCTTGGCTTCCTCTGAGTCCAGCACGGAGCCGCACTCGGCCGCGTTCTCATCGAGCTCCATCTCAGCGATGCCCGACATGGCAGACTGCCTCCTCTGGGCTCTGACGTTGGGCACGGAGGGGTTGTTCTCCTCCGACTCCTCGCTGAGCTCGGGCAGCTCCTTCAGCTCCGCGGCGGCCGCAGTCCGCTGGAAGGGAGCAATGGCGGTTCGGATGCAGTTCACCCACTGCTGCTTGTGGAAGATGTCGTTGGCCTGCAGGGTGTGGGATTGGCCCGGGGAGGGGTCTTGGAAACGAACTCGGAAGATATTTTTAGCTGAAGGTAAACATAGGAAAAAGCAGATCAGTTCCGAGCTCGGTATTTAGATTCCATCACTAGACAAGTGACCCAATCCGCTCTGTTTTGCTTCAGGGAAAGCGTTCGACATCTCACCGAACACTCCCCCCTCCCCGTTCCTTCCCAAATCCCCAGCCCCGATCTGCTGGAGGAGGCATTTTCTAATCTTAGCACCGACTGCAAGGCGCCATAGCAAAGTTTACGGCCTCCAGATAAAACCCAGCAGAGCTCAGCGGTGACAGCGTCACGGTGGATGCGAACGCGCGGGGATCCCTGCCCAGCCGTCCCCCCTCCTTGTCCTCACACGATCCCCACGCGGACGGGGTCTGTTTGGTTTGTACCTTTATCCGAATTGCCAAATGCTCCTCGGAAGGATCCTCCCATTTTCACATCTCCGTCCTGCAGGTCTTCGAGGAGCAGCTCCTGGACGGGGATGGGCTGCCTGTACACTTGGTAGGACTGACGCTCGTTGCGAGTGACCGGCCGGGTCAGAACCAGGATGTCTTGGAAGAGGAAGACGTAGAGTTTCTGAAAGGGAAAGCGTGTTTGAGTACGAGGAAAGCACGGCACTCTGCAGGCCGAGTGATTACACACCCTATGGAATTCAAGGCCACGTTATCTCAAGTCTCACCCAAGTTCACTTTCGGGCAGTTTTCTGCTGCAGTCACGTAGGGCTCTGACAGGGATGGCACACACACGACTTGAACCAACAGATTTATTGTCTTATGACCCCGACATTGGGATTACGATGTGCAGATGGCACGGATAGAGTGATAAGAAGCAAAAGCTTTCCTGCCTACGCAAAATGCTTCACGTCTCCTGTGGTGCAATGAGTGAATTAAATAAACCAACCGACCACAGAAAAAAATAATAATTAAAAAAAAAAAAAAAAAAAGCAGAAAAAGATTTCACGTTTAAACTGTGGCTAAGTCAGAACAAAAGGCAGCAAAGCCTTGAGTCCAGCAGGGTCTTTCAGGGCTGCTGCAGTGGGAGATAAACTCTTGGCAGTTCATCTCAAAGCCAAACAGGCTCCTGCAGGAACACTTTTGTTTGGAAGAACCGTGTGCCAGCGTTCACAATGGGCCGTGTCAGAGCACCTGAAAGTAAACAGGCGGCAGGAAATCCCTTCTGATGGAGTGCTAGGGCACGGAGCACGCTTTCTACAGTCGTTTTGTGCTCATTATTTTCCAGCTTCTGAAGGCCAAATTGTAAAGCTGTCAGCAGGAAACTTTTCCCTTACACCCCGAAATGCACTCTGCCATCAGCTCCTTTTCCTTCTGCTTTTGGAAATTTAGCTAATTGCCTAAACTAAGGAGGTAAGAGCTCCTGGTCATGTTGTGGCAGACAGTTTCAATTGTCTCTGAGGGAAGGTTTTCAAAACTGGTTATTAATTGCCACGAACGCAAGGGACTTACATGCCCGTTTTTGTTCTTCAGCTCCCCATGGCACAGTAAAGCTTTGCTTCCTTCAATCCTCGGGTCCTTCTGCTTCTCATCCAGATACTCCAGTTTGTCAATGTAATACTGACACTCCGACTCTCCCTTCTTTAAGTTGATGTCAGAGAGGACCCCTTGGATTATAGATATCTGTAAAACAAAGCGTTTAAAAAACGATTAAGTAAGGACTTATGCTCGAATATCTTCCATTTAAGCACTACTAAAAACAATCCCCACGAGGTGGATCCCATAAAAAATCCCCATCTGTGTGGACTCATCGCTCCTCTGCTTTCAGGAGGGGTTACAGCCACAGGTTTAAACCACTCCACAAAACTGCTGAAGGTTGAAGGAAGTTTTCCTTTTTTTTTCCTCCCGAACGCCACGGTTGCATCGGAACGATGACGACAGAATCCCTTGTTACTTACGGCTTCTTCCAGAATCTGGATATCAGGATGGTCTTTGGGAGTGTGCCTCAGGATCTCTTTGAGGAGCAGTGGGTATTTGACCAGCCGACTTCGAGGGATGTCCAAGAAGCTCCAGAGGTCCAGCTTGCGGCTGAATGGAGACTCCAGGCAGCGCTGCAGGAAGTCCTGCACTCTCCGGTCCTGCTTCTTCTGATCCAGCAGAGCTTTGGCTGCCAGCTGATTGCTGCAGTAACCTTTGTAGGCATGGAGTCGTGGTAACTGCAGGAGAACAGAGGCATGTTCAGAAGTCAAATTCTGCACGGGAAAGGCGAATCACATTAATGTGGCCAACTCAGGGAGTTCTGCTTCCCTTACTGTGATGCCTGGCCCTGTAAAAAAGCTAACAGAGCACCTTGTATGTGTAGCTAGCCTTCTGTGAGGAGAGCAAGGGCATCCTGACTGCCGTGACTTTGAAGTTCAGATGTTTAACACTGTTAGCACTGATGAAATCACATCAGCAGCAAACAGCCCAGAAGAGAGAGATATTTCAAACATAAATCACTAAGTAATTGTAGTCACACTAGTGCAAGTCTCCCAGATGAAATAGTGGCCCATTACAGCTGACAGAGTCCCATTGTTTTCAGGGTAGTCAGGATTTCCGTTTCAATCTTTCGCTGGAGGCCACAAAAGCCTGCAAGCTTTTCAGCTTCCAGCTTTAAATGCTCTTTAATCTCACAATCCTTTTCAGCCTGGTGCCTGAGAGTTGTGTACTCACCCACTTTACAAGGATGGGCCCGATCTGCTCCACTGTTCCATCTGGTTTTGTTGCTTCTCCTAAACTCGCCAACAAATCTGGAATTGAAACACAAAAACAGAAGTTGCCACAACGCCCCAGTTGACTGTTCTAATATGAGAAAGCATGCAGTCTAGCTCTGAGTCAATACGTCGTGTTGGCTTAGTTCTTACCTTCATGCAGAGGAATATAAGAATCCAAGTCCCCAAATATGTGGGTGAGTTCCTCCTCAGACATGATAGAGAGTTTCAGCATAGGATCATGGTAAGCCTGTCAAAGAAAGTCAGTATTAAAATACATTCAGATCTCAGAAGCTGACCATATTAATACTGGGAGATGCAGGGAGTGCAGGACAGATTTGAAGTGAGGCTGATTGAAACAGGGACTCGGATCAGTGCAAGATACAACTCTGTACAGAGGTACCAAGGCCTACAAATGAAATGGGCTTTCCTGTCTCAACAGGAGGAATTTCCCTAGTAGCTACCTAGGACTGCAGAGCTCCATCTTTTTTTTGGCTGAGCTCGTTGCAATCAAACCAGCACTGTTAGCACTGAGGGACTGCTCGCTTCAGCTTTCCAGGATAGTTTTCAAAAGGTGGATGCTGGGCCTGACCAAGCTGACGTGTAATGTTTGCAGGTGTAAGTAAACTTTCTTATTTATAATACGATTACTGACTGCAGGAAAAACTCACTCACCTTCCTGGCAAGCTTCAGGTCCTCAATCAGGTCCTGTTCTCCTCTGGACATCTCATATATTGCCTGTGAGGAGGGAGATAAAGCACTGAGAGTCAGTTTTAATCCCAGTTTTCCTCTGAAAGAGCCTTTCAGTTCACATAATGTACATCCTGTCTTGAATAGGCAGCTTTGCCATCTGAATCACTGCATGCCACCTGGGCACGACAACCTCGAGTCAATCTGCCAGCTTTCCCAGCTTGGAGAAAGCCGCATTACTTACAACTGTGTGAAAGCTCTGACGCTCACGCACAAGCCAAATTAAATATTAGCACCTTTTAAATCACTGCTTTTACCCAGGCGAGTAGGAAAAAAAGAACAAAACCCAGAAAACCGCAGAGGTCAAATCCCAGGCGTCTTTAGTCAGCTTCTGTGTTGTCGTTAGAAGATTTGTCTAAGAACTACAGGAAAAAGCCAAGCCGAGGCCTCGCTGTTTGGCTTTCGACCAATTGTCAAGAGCTTTAAGAGAAAGACAGCTGGCTGCACAGCGACCCGTCTTCGGGTCCGCTGCAAAGCAAGCCGTGTGGCTGGGTCTCCAATTTCAGAAATGCTCAGCACCCCCGTGGAAAGCGTTTGGCATCTCTGGAGGGTCAACCCGGGGAGACTAACTCTCTTGTGACTCACGAAGGGAGAAGCCTGCACCTTCTCCCATGCCTAAGGTTCAGAAATGAAGGTGGGGAGGAAGATACAACCACCCAGAGGTGCTCGTTTCTCCTTTTCCCACCTGGGAAATGGAACGAATCAAGGCCTCAGCTGCCCTTCCCAGTCCTGCTTACCTCCTGGCGTTTAATTTCTTTGGTGCTCAGAGATTCTTTCATGTTGACATCTAACATCTCAGACCAAAGGACGCTGTTTCTTCTTTTAGGAGGGGTAGGCGCAGCGGATCTGCTACATGACTTCTGGGCACAGCTGGGAGATTTGCTGTCACTGCGAAGGGCAAACGACTGTAGGGATTAAAGAAAAAAAAAAAGAAAATGTTAAAAAAAAAAAATATAGTTTGGAGCCAACATTTCAGAAGCGCAGAAGTGTTGTTCCACGCCCCTCCCAATCTTTCATCCTCCTCTGTTGTGCAGGGCAGGAAAACACACCCAGACACTTTTCCCTCAGATAAAGGAACGCTTTAATCAAGCTGCTGAGAAGGCCCCCAGAGCCCTGAGGTTGGCAGCCTTTTCCCCCTGCCTCTCTCTGCATGGATCCAGCAGTGCTGGGGAGGAAGGTGGGCTGGTGAAGCGTGGGCCTATTTCCAAGGTATGAGGAAGTAAATGAATTAGAATCACCATTCTGCTTTGAACGGGGCTAATCAGGAGCCACTTGAACTTTGCTCTCGTGATCTGCCGTGTTGTTGCAACACGGACTGAGGAGCGATCTTATCTGAGTGCACGGGGTGTCCAGCTCCTCAGACAACACTTCTCTAACCTCATCACCAAGCAGCGGGGTCATTTCACTTCTAGGCACACGCTCCAAGTACTGGAAGAGCTCATCACCGCGTCCTCCTGATGTGAATCAGGTTTTATTTTTCTTGCCTTCGATAACCTGGGATCTAGGCAAGCCACCTCTGAACTCGTCAACTCTTCTTCACCCCCCAGGCAAGCTTTGTGTCCTCGCCTTCATCAGGCTGGAGACTTTTCAAACAAGGCCTCGAAATCCCGCTGCCTGTTTCACTCCCACACAGCCAGCAGTTCCCCGTGTCTCCTGCAGAGGAGCAGAAAGCTCTGCTTTTTACCTGGATTGTTTGCCCAAAGCGCCGAACTGCACCATTTCTTACAGGAGAGATCAAGTTTGCCAAGGATGTGACCCGCGCTAAAGGCCGGACCCGTTTATTGCTTGGCTCCTGTAAATAAAGCAGAGAACAAATTGTACTGGCTGTGACTCCCACTTCATTTCTCAAGCTGTCCGGGCAGCTTCAGAAAGCATGAACACCCTTAAGGAGTGGGAAACACTGCAAAGAAAGCGTTCTGAAGAAGCCATTCATCTTAAATGGAAAGCAGAGGCTGTAAATATTTGTCTGAACTTTAGGGCTACAATTGAACTGCAAGGATCTTGCCCAGGGTAAGGGAGACAAGATAACACACACACGTCAGCATTTAAAATAAGGCTCAAACTGGGACTGTTACGGTTTGCACAGAAATAGACTGAAGTGCTCTCCTTTACAGGGCAAGAGACTCCTCTAAAGATGGAGCTGTGGTCTGCCCCTCCCTTTTAGCACGTTCTCCTTTGTAGAACGAATGTGTTGTTCCATTTGTGATTATATTTTGGAGAGAAAAGTAGCAGCCAGAGCCCAGCACGGCCTCAGCAGCTCTTCTACCAAATGACAACATGCTGAACATTCCGCGGGGGATACGCACACGTGAAGCAGATGAAGTCTAAAACCTTCGGTTTTCCAAAGCTCCCTCCTCCTTCTGCTCTCCACCTCCCTCTCCCCCCCAGCAAAACTCATTGTAATTTTTTTCTTCTGCGTTGTTTAGATTGGAAAGACAGAGCTTCTGCTTTTCTGTGCCACTGATCTGTACTGTGAGCCCAGTGGTTGAAATGCTGTCCTGACCGTGACGCTGCCAAGAAAGAGGAAACGTCCCAAGGAAACCTACTGGTGCTTAAGCTCACTTATTAAAATGATGCTGGTAACCCTATGTAACCTGGATCAAAAATATTGTGTTGCAAGAACTGTAGAGGAAAGGTGTGCACCTCCACAAGGAACCTGGAGCTTGAGGCTGGGAGAAAGGCTGCATCAGGTGCTCTTAAACACCTGGCAAATGGTTGGATGCGACTCCTTAGGATGATAGAGTTTCTTAGCACGAAACAGGGAGGCGTTGATGGAAGCTTCTTTTTTGAATCGGTCTCAGCTGACACTTTACCAAAGCTTTATTAGGTGTTTTTTTTTTGGTTAATTGCAAAGATGGGGAGCCCAAACCCTTTGCTTCTGTACTGCGACGGAAGTGACAAATGCTGGAAACTGAAAAGGGGAATAGGAACACACAGAGCTGGATTCCAGTTACGAGGCTGAGGAAGCATAAAAGCTACGTAGGTCAGATCTGCTTTCAGTAACGTGACCCCAGGGCCGGCCTGCCTGCCTGCCTACAGGCAACACAGGAGCTTAACTCACACTGAATGAAGCCCTCAAAGTTGCACGGGAGAACATGAAAAGAAACCATTTATGACTGATGCAGAGCAGAAAGATCTCTCTGGCACAGCACAAAGGCTGTTCCAAGCTGTGCCTGAAATGGTTGGGTAATTTCAGAGCTATGAAGTGGGAAAAAGCGACGAGAGAGGACCCCTGAGCCCGGGCCCCCGACCCTCAGCTGGGTTTAGGTACAATGCTGAAGTCACTTGTCTGCTTCCAGCCCTGAAGATAGCACATTCAAGAAGGAGTCAGCTGGGAAAAGGGTTATCCAGACGGCTGGGCTCAAGAGAAGAGAAGGAAACTTGATTAATTACAGACATTTCTGACTGGAGCAGAAGGATAGGTAACTGAGTTCTACAAAACCACGTAACTGCGTGCTAGAATAAAGGGATACGAGCCAAGAGGAGCCGCAGGGACCTAAGGAGAAAATACACAGGCACGAGCCATACGCAGCTCTGTCGAGGCCAGCGATATAAATGGCCCCGAAAAGAAAAACGCGACACTGAAAACGAACGGCGAGAAACCTCGGGACTTTGGGATGCTTGTGGGGTATTTCACAGCTCGCTGCATAAGGGTCAGCTGGGCAACCTTTCCGGGTATGAGGCGCAAGGACGCGCAGCTATCTGGCTGCGGGACACGTGGGAATGCCTTCCCAGCACATCTGTGCCAGGCTGAGGCGACACATGAGCGCGCGCAAGGTCTTGCAGGAGGCATTCCTGCCTCTCTGCCTTTGGGATGGGCAGCACAAAGGGGCTCCCTGTTCCTGCAGGGCCGTAACACAGCAGTCGTCGCCGAGCGAGATGGGCAAAGACAGGCGTGGAGGGAGCGAGAGCAGCAGGAGGGAGGGATTTCACGTGGATCGGTGAGAGCGGAGCGCTTGCTGTACATACGATGCGCTCCCTTGGGGTGCTCGGCCAACAGAAAAAAGACTTGGGTATGCTGTAAATTCAGCCGAGCAAAAGGCCGTTTCCTATCTCTGGAAGAAAATGTAATCCTGCTTTGTCACGGCTCGACTGCCAAAAGAACTGCATCTGTTTCTTCTTCTCTCCTTCCGATTATATCACTTGACCCAAGGCAGAGGGGAAAAATTCCCTCTCCTTAGAACGCTCTCCCTTCTCTGTGGTCTGCATTCAGCTTGGGGTTACGTCCTCCCTTTACAGCCCAGACTCAGCACAGTTCACCCTATGGATAACTTTGGCTCGGCACCATTTATTTATTTTTTTTTTTCAAAGCTCTGTACTTGCAGACAATGAGCAGACTGTCTCCGTGCTGTATTACTTACGGAAGCCCAGATTAGAACGAAGCCTGCAAAGTTTCTGTAACAAGTCGCTGGTGTTAAGCACTGCAGCACTGACCATCATTAAAAACCCCAGAGCTCAACAGCACTCTGCTTCCATTCACATTGTTTTTTTTTTTTTTCCTCAAAAGCTCTCCACTAAAATCATATCTACATATATATGTACACACTCAGAGTTGGACTAGATGATCTTTAAGGGTCCCTTTCAACTCAAGTGATTCTCTATCACAACCACACACGCAAAATCTCCGAGTGCTCCCACTGTAGGGCAAGGCTTGCACAATAAAGAGAAGCACTTGAAGAAGCTCCACTGAAGTGTGGGGTTTCCACATGAGTGGAACTCAGGATCACAGAATCCTCAGAGTTGGAAGGAAGCTTGGATGGTCATCTAGTCCAACTTCCCTGCAACGAACAGGGACACCCACAGCTCTATCATGCGGACTTCTTCGCTTCGCATTGGGAAGACTTGGCATCTCGCAGCCTCTACACCTGAGGACAGAAACATTTCCCCTCAGCAGCACGCACGCGTGCAACCTTCACCTCTCTGCTAGGTAATAATTAGTGGGTTTTACAGGGATCGTTTACTAGAGGACAATGTCCTAAGTGCCGGCCCCATAGCAAGGCACACAAACACGGTGACAAATCCAAAAACCACGCGTGGCCAGACTTCTCCTACAGAGCCAGATGTGCCAAAGATGATCGCAACCGGCGGCTCGAAGGATTCCTGCTGGAAGTCATGGCCACCTGACTCGATCTGTAAGACCCACGTGCCAGCTCAGCTCCGGGCTCGACCCAAACCATCACTCTGGGATGGAGGTTTCCACCCGCTGCCTTCGACCAACTCAATGGCTGTGATGGGGACAATCCAGCCGTGCTTTCTGCTGATAAGTTCGGTGGCTCCTGATAGCACCGAGTGCCCGGCACTGATAGCAGTGTTGGCTTTGGGGGCTTTGCTCAAGCCCAGACCCGCACTGTCACTTCCGATACCCAACGCACTGATTACACCTTCCAGAAAATACACATTTTTTTAACAACTCGAGGCGATTTGAAAGATTTTGGCTCCTATTGGTTGATTTTACTTCTCTCCCAGGACCTGGTTTGCCTTTGGTGCAGTGCAATTGCCCAAATTTGGCCGTTTTAAGGCAGGATTTTCAGACGGGGAGCTCAGAGCCCCCACACTGCCTTCTTTCTGCTGCTTGTTTCTTCTTCCCCATAATCTCGGCAATAAAACCCAGCCCATGGCACCCTATCTCCCTGCCGGACTTTTTACCCGCAGATAATCTACCAGGAATGCAATCAACCTCATCTGCATAACAACGCAGCATAAAAATAACAACACTCCCACACCAAGTGAAGAAAAAAAAGTGAAGAAAAACAAAGAAAGAAACCCAAAACCAACACTTTTTTTTTTTTTTTTTTCGACGAGGCAAAAATCTTAGCTAATAAGGACAAATTCCCGTCAGCCACCCGAACGCACCACTTCTACCTTAAAAAAAAAAAAGCCCGAACTCCCCACAAAAAAACACACCCCAAACCCCATTCTCCTCCCCCCCCCAGACCCCTCTCCTCCTCACCTCCTGCTCCCTGAAGGACTGGTTCTGCGCGTCGATCACCCGGATAGTCCTTTTGATAGGGAGCAGCCCCCCGAGCTCGTCGTGAGCCACCATGGCGCGCTGCCGCCCTCCCTCAGCTCCCTCCTCCTCCGCCCGCGCTCATCCCCGCTCTGCGCCCGCTGCCGCGCCGCGCCCCGACCTCACCGCGGGGGGCGGGGCTACGGATGAGGCCACGCCCACTCCGATCAAAGCCACGCCCCCGATGTGTGACCACGCCCCCTTTGTGACCACGCCCCCATCGCTCTGAGCTCCCCCGTGCCGGCGCTCGCGGGGTGAAGACTCAGTGGTGCCTTTACCTGCGCTGTTTTCCTCCCCAAATCGGCTTTCCCTGAGCTGTTCTTCCTCCTAAAACCCCCAAAACCGGGAGCCCCGAGAGGCTCTGCTTTAAGGCAGCGTGATGGCAGCACCCTTACAGGGTCAAGAGGGGGCGTGCCATCACCCCGTGTGATAGAAAGTGCTATGGAAAGCTGAGGTTTTCCACTAGCTGTGCTGAAAAAAGGGAAAGCAAAACAGCTGGGTAGTGAAGCACTGGGACAGGTTGCCCAGGGAAGTGGTGGGTGGGCCCCATCCATGGATCCAGGCCAGGCTGGACGGGGCTCTGAGCACCTGACTGAGCTGTAGGCCTCCCTGTTCATTGCGGGGGAGTTGGACCAGATGATCTAGAAAGGTCCCTTCCAACTGAAAGGATCCTGTGTCTTCTGGTCTTGTTTTCCTTCTCCCTCTTTTAATTCTCTCCGCCATCTCACAAGAGCAAGTGTGACGCTCTCCGCCCGATGGCAGCGTAAATCGTTCGCCGCTGCAAACTGTGGGTTTTTTTTTTTTTCGGTTTTACCTTCCGCGTTCAAAAAGCCCAATTCTTGTCTAGACCTGCGCTTTGAAGTCTGCTCTCAGCTTTCAAGGCCGTACTGGCACCGCTCTGCTAGCCAGGGGCTGAGCCTCTCCCCCTCTGCTAACAGGGCAGCCTGTCCCGGCAGGCCCGGCTGTGGATGCGGAGGGTTTTGTACTTTTGTTTGTTTGTTCAAGTCGTATTATTTCTGGCACGGCTGCAAATCTCCAAAGTAAATGGTCTCTTGCGCTGGTAAAAAAAATACACTGAGTTTCTTTGGGGGTGGGAGCATGGCTGCCTATAGCTGCTGTTTGGAGGGGGAAGGGTGGCAGGAGGATGTTTTACACGGGCAGATAGTGATAGGACAAGGGGGAATGGCTTTAAATGAAGAGGGGAGGATTGAGGTCAGATGTTGGGAGGAAAGTCTACTTAGAGAGTGGTGAGGCACTGGCACAGGCTGCCCAGAGAAGCGTTGGTGCCTCCTCTGTAGCTCAAGGCCATGTTGGATGGGGTGGTGGGCAACTTGATCTGGTGGGGGGCAACCAGCCCATGGCAGGGGTTGGGGCTGGGTGGGCTTTGAGGTCCCTTCCAACCCAACCATCCAATGGTTCTATGATCTTTAAGGATATATCCAGCCCAATCATCCCATGGTTCTATAATCTTTAAGGATCCATCCAGCCCAAGCCATTCTGTGATATGATTCTATGATGTGATAGGATAAACCTCAGCTGAGAGTGGGATGTTTGGGATCATCCAACAGAGGATTCTCAGAAACTCAAGGCACAGTGAGTTTCCATAGAGTCTCTGATGGGGCTAATCCTGATTAATGAAGTCAACTGTTTTTAAGACAACAAATAACCAGCAGGACTGTGAGTCTGGCAAACCGTTCACTGAGTTTGATTGGGGTTTTTGGGAGTATCTAAATTCCCCCTTCCCCTTATAACCTAAAGACAAAGGTTTGTTAAACTCACTTGAAAGACCTGGGATCTGTGATCCAGGGACTGGGAGGGGGGAATGCTTACCAACCCAGACAGGCATCTCTTTTTTCATAGATTTAGATGGGCTGTCAACTAAAAATAGGACACAAACAGCCAGGAAGGTTGGAGGGAAGGCATGGAGCAGTCACATGCACAAAGGCAGCACTTACATGAGTCTCGTTAGGACCAGAACGTGATGTCCTCCTGTGTCCTGAAGCACTTCATGCCATATTGAGTGTTTTCTGTGACGTAAGAGTTAAATTGTACCCCTCCTTCCAGAGCCTTCGGGGAAGGGACAGCTCATGGGCAGGGAGATCCCTGTTTCTGCGTGACACCTGGTGAGGGTGGCTCATCCGTGGTGATGCAAGCCCCGGCTGATGCAGACTGCTGAAGTCATGTTTGGAAACTTAAAGCTCTGGCCTGACACATCGGGGCTCCCTGTCTGCCTCCTTGCATGGCATGTGCAGTGGGTTATGTGCCTTGGATGATGGGTTACATGCACTAGATGATGGGTTACGTGCCCTGGATGATGGGTTATTGCCCTGGATGGTGGGTTATTATTGCCCTGGATGAGGTTATTGCTCGGGACAACTGTCCTTGATTCAAAACAAGAGGTGGTGAAGGCTTTAATACAACACAATGAACACCAAGTATTTCCCAGCTGCCCCTACAGCAGATGAGATGATTTCTGTACATCAGCTATACACTAGAGTAGACCTCTGTGTAGATCATCAAGAGCTGTTTCAAGGTAAAATCCAGCTGCACAGTAGAGCTGTGATGGGTACTCACTGAACAATGTGCAACACTGAGCATGCAGAGAAGGGAATAAATCTGGAGAAGCTTGAAGATAGCAAGGGTAGAAGGAGAGCTTGCACAGTTTCCCAGGCTCATTCTGTTCCCTCTACAGCAATGTCATCAGTGTGACCTTCAAGCAGCTCAGAGTGTGCTACGATACCTGTGCATTGCTTCACTGCCTCTGCTCCACTTACAACACAAGCAAGATGCAGTGAGCAAAGCTGTGGTACTCCGATTAAAGCCAAAGCAAATGAAAAAAAGAAAGGAAAATCATTCCTTGTGCAGCAGAAGCAATGAAGCCTGACTTATGGATCTGTACCCTACACAAAATCTAGCCCAGACGGTTTTCTTCTACCCAACAGCATCTCGCTGTGTTCCCAGTGCCCCCTTACCCCTCTGTCCTGGCCCCAGATGCCTTTGTGCCTTCTCCAACCCCTTTGGGCTCTGGGTAGGGTCTGGCCCACGCTGTGGATCCGAAGCCACGAGAACGCTGCCTGGCTGGTCTCTGCACGGGGTGACGGAAAACAGACCGGTTCTTCCTGCTCTCCTGCCAGTGGGTATTAATAGCATTCCTCACCTATACTCAAATGTGAATTTTCACTTCGAGGAGTGAAATGCCTCGGTGACTCCTGTCCTGCTATCATCAAATTAGGGAGTCAGGAAGAGTTTGAGTGACAGAGGAATCACCTGGATCTCAGTGACACTCATTTTCAGCTTGGTTTGTATTTCCGTGCAGAAGAGTGGACTGCTGTTACACTGAGACGTTTGCCTGAAGTCCTGGGCAGCTTCACACCTACTACATTCTTTGCTCCTGTGTGTTATTCTGTGTGGGGCTGCTACTAAATAAAAGTTATCTTGGGGGTACTCACATGTTCTTTTGTTCTTTTAGCCCCCAAAGCATCATCAAATACATTTTAGATTAGAAATGATGAACTCCTAAGGAAATACACATCCAAATTCCAGCGTGCAGTTCCTGACAGATCTAAGTTTTCACTGCTAGAAAAACACTCAGTTGCTTAAGCTACATGTGGCATTTGGCTAGTGACAGGGGTTGCCAAGCGTGCTGTGCAGACCTCTCGTGGCAGCAGGAATGCTGCCCTACAGCTGAATATGTCCTCTAGCACCTGTGTCCAGGATGGCCAGCACTCATGACCTGATATTCTGTCTCTTCTTTTGGCAGCGCACAAGGAAATCATGTGTGACAACGGCAGGCAGACACAGTTAATATAAAATCCTAGCAGCTCTGCAATGTGATTTTCAGGCTGTATCCAAAGGAAGAGTCATTACAGCACCCTCAGTGTCCTCGCATCTCAAGTCTGCCCAGGTTACAGAGCCCCAGCCATCGGCCAGGGCACTTCAGGTTGCTTTGTTTTATACCAAACCCTACGAGAAGCATCTTTGCTGCTGCAGGCAGGAGCCCAAGACAAAAGATCTCAGTTCTGCCACTGCCCAGGGAGAAAAAGCCCCGAGCTGGTGCACGACGGCAGCCCAGAGGCAGGGGGTATTCCTCTATTTCTCAGTGGGCACTTTTCCCAGTTTTCACAGGTCCTGGATGCCTCCAACGTGACTGACATCTGGATTCAATTTCTTCAAAGAAAGAACCTGCGACATTTTAATCCCTTTGGCGGCTTGAAGTCTCGCAGAAAACGAAAGCATCCATTACATTCATAGCGCGTTCATTTCCATTGTTGTGTGTGTACAGTTCGAAATCCCGCTTACTAGGAACTGAAATCCAACTAAAAACTAACATTACAGCTATTCTGAATGTGCTATATATAGCAGAACATGCAGAACATCCAAGGACTGGAATAAATAAGAACTCCACAGGCAGTCATCTTCCGTACATTTTCACGTACCCGGAGCAGTCAGACCCCTGCTGCTGTACACAACACTGTTTACCATCCATGAGCTGTGTTTAACATTCCACTCCCTGATATTTATATTCAGAGCCGAATTCGGAGCAGTATTCTGGAAAATGAGCAAAAGTAGCCCATGACCCATCAAGAGACTATTGGGTCATCTGAAATGTTTATGAGCCGGTCAGGAATCCAGCATTTATTTTGGATGGTGGGAGGTCACTATAATTAGCTGCCATTCAGCTCCATTATCCAGTTCTAAGTAGGAAAAAAGCCCAGCCCACAATGCAGATTGCATTTTTACTGAAACACGACCTACAGCATTTTGCAGAGCTTGGTAGAAAGGGTTACCTCAACCGTCCCTCAACTGAATGTTTGTGCGCTCGGGCTAGCAAAGCAATTTCCATCTTATGAATATGAATGCAACGCCAGAGAACACAAACCTTCCAAGCCTGTGATATTATTAAACACAACGTCTGCCCTAACAACAGGGTAATGGAGCGAGAAGTTGACTTCAGCTCCCAACCTGCTCACGTGCCAAATGTTGTTTTTCAGTTGCAAAGCGCGGCCAATGCCAGCGATGTTCGTTTTGATCAAAGTCTGCTTCCAAATACAAATTTGTAACTTATGCAAGGGCACGTTCTTGCATGAATCAGACACGCCAATAAAATTCCCATAAAAGTCCTCTACGGCCGTTGTATCTTTGGGAGGGGGAAATGGAGGAGGGAGAGACTGTTTGTGTTCTCTCTTTAAAGCTTGTGGATATAGATTCTAAAGAAAGATCTTACAGCTGCACTTTCTTGCATTATTTGCTGATGTTCTTTTGGCTGTGTTAGCCCTGCCTCAAGCCAAGCTGCTTCTGGGGATTCCGACCATGGAAAGACACTCACTGATGGCCCTCGGTGATCTGGACCAACAAGAATGCAGACACGTAGAGATTCTTTCTCCCCCTTCCTCTTCTTTCCAAGTCATTTTCTGCCTTAAAAACGTTCAGGGTTTATCTGCCTTCCCTGGAGAGATGGTCGCTGTCAGCTTTATCGTCACAGTCTCTCTCTGCTGCCAACACCAGTACAGCTCCAGGGCTTGTTTGGGCTGGACTCCTGTCTCATGCAGGATGAGTAATATTCACACAACTGGTCCCAGAAGGTGAGTAAGGCTTGGAGAGGCCACAACATGGAGGTTCATAAAAGGGTCTTTGCTACGACTTCACTTCCTCTGCGGAATCCCTCCTCCTAAGCCTTAAAAAGACATCCTATAACCACCAGAAAACACCATGCAGACCAGACATGATTCTTACAGCATTACTCAGCCTGGCTTCGTTTTGCCTCAGGTAAAATACACTATCACGTCCGGGTATTCCTTGTCATATACTGGAAAGTATTTATCCAGTTGCTAACAAACATCAAGATACACACACCTTCAAAAAACACAGTCCCTCTTCCTCCCATGAATCATTCACCACCTTACTTCACTGGGGTAACAGGCAATCAACTAGCAAAAAAGTAGCTCAGAAACCTACCTGAAATGCAAAAATCAATTTCGGTATTGAAGCGTAAAGATTTGCTTAACAAATTCTTGTTCTCAATTTCTTGCTTGAGTCCCTGAACTGCAGTTTTCCCTTCTGTCTTACCCAGACAATCATCAATAATGCACGTTGTATGGAAATGATCCGGGCAGAAAACACCTCCTTTTGCCCCAAAGGAAGGGTGTTTTGGCACATGAGAAAGGGTGGGCCCTGCACTGAAGGAAGCAGATGCTCTACCTGCATTCTCAGGTTATAACTTCTCACTCATATTTTGGCAATCTTTGGAGTGTTTTAGGCTGTACGTCAAGTAAGAAGCTTAACAGGCCTAAGAGATCTGGTTCATTGTGGAGCAGGACTGTGGGGGCAAGGAGTAGGTTAACAAGACAAAATGAACAGGAATAGCCTGAGCACTGCAGACCGTCTGGGCTGGTGTGATCTCCCTTGTCATTTTGCATATCATCTTCCTGCTATGTGGAACAACTATCTAAAAATGTGAGTTTTCAACATCATTAAAGGATGGCTCAATCTTTTCAGAAAAGCAGGTACACATCCAAATTAAATAAAGCCTTCTCTACCTATATTTTAAAAAGATTCAGTGGGTAGGGTGCCAGGTTGGATACTTGGGTGCTCCAAAACAAGATCACCATCTACACTAGGTAGTTTTGCCAGCACAAGTGTGTCTAATAGGAGCGTGAATGCAGCATACAGGCAAAACTTGGTTACAAAACAGCAGCTTGTCAGCTGAGCTATATTTGCTGGGTGAGATAGTGGAGCTGAAAAAAGAGCTACGTGATGGAGTGAGACACTTAATATAGACAAACTCTGAAAATCAGTTCCCATCTGTAAGATGGGGGTAAACAATGTATGACCTAACCTACACATAACATTCTTAAATTATCTCGAAATTCTTCTGAGGCCTTATTTCATTAAAGAAACAGATACATCTGTGTCTGATGGAGCTAAATTTTACCCAATTGGTTCACCCTCGTCAAACCTAGACAGAGCAAAATATAATCTATACTGCTGCATAAGTGCGTGATGAGACTCTAAAGTCCCAGTGACGTGTTTTGAAAATGTAACTATAAATAGCTGATTGCATTGCTTTTAAAACTTTTAATAACCTTGAGGATTGGTATCAAAAAGCCTGCAGAGGACAACCCAATCCGTACCATTAACGTATTTTAACAAGGCTACTAGAGTGTGTTTGGTGGGTGTGCCTCAAACTCTTAAATATCCCCGAGAGCCTGACCCTTTCAAAACAATAAGGTAAAAAGTCAGCTTAAACAAAAGCTGCAGTCTGAACTTTGACTGCTTTAGCCTTGGGATTTCCCTTCTTCTTGGAAGATTCCAGTTAAAACTCTTAAAAGGCCAGTACACAAACTATTGTTGATATTTCAGTTTTGCTTTCAAGTGATTGCCTTGCGGGGGAATCTCTAATTTATCCAATTTTGCCCAGCACCCAAAAACATAGCCCGATTCAAATGAAGCAAAAAAAAAAAAGAAAATCCTCTTCCCTGAGGGCAGCTTTCCTAGCCATAGCGCTGCCATCTGCATCAGAAAACCAGAAAGACCTCAGAAACAAAACAAGTCCCAAAACACACTCACTTCAGAGGCATCAGCACTGCTGTGTCAGAGCCCTCTGCAGATAATCTATTCCTTCCCTACTAGGTAATCAAAGGGATGGTCTTATCTGGAGCAGATCTAGTCTAGAGAGGTCGAAGCCCAGAGTTAGGACAATCAGCCACAGAACACTGCCAGCAGTAGCCAGGCTAAGTTAGGCTCATAAATAATGCACAAATGCAAAGTGAGTGTCAACAACAGAGGATGAGCTGGTCATTAGGTCAAGCAGGAAATTCCCCACTAACAAATTACTTCTAATTCCAGTTTATTAACTGTAAAACCCACTTGTTAACTCTCACCTCAATAGCTCCCTATTTCTCTTCCTTCCCTCCTTCAGAGAAATGACGGTGAGATCTTCAGGGTGGATGGAGAGTTGGAAGCCGTTTCCCGTTCACAAAACCGAGCTTGGGTTGTCCGTGGAAAGAGATACAACTCCCCACCCTCAACTTTTTAAGCCACTTTAATCCTCAGCCTTACGGACAATTTACCACCCAGCCAGTCCAGCTTGTTTGCAATACAATGAAGTGCATTTGAAGGGGCTTTGCGCAGTTTTTCTTCCCATCACTTGAAAATGCTTATGTTCTTGCTAAGTGCAGTTTACACGCATTCATTTCACACACCACTAAAACGGCGGTGGATTTAGGATTCAGATGATTAAAAGAGGAGATCACAAGCAGTGTTATGGATATCCACAGCAGGACTCAGCCCACCCCAGAGGTGTAGCCAAGAGCCAACACAGCTGTACCTGTCTCTACGCTGTTGACGGTGAAATGCAAACACAGCGAGTATGGCATTACCCAGTACGAGCCACTGGGGTTGCACAATACTTAGAGCAACATGTTTTCCTTACCTTAAAGTCAAGGCTGCAAAGACTGACGACATCATCGTCTTTCTCTCGGCGTTTCCTCTTCTGTAAGAAATGAAACCAAGTTACAGCTGTGCACTTGATCTGCAGTCAGAAATAAGGCTCTGCTTTTTTTGTTATAGTCAGCAATAAACTTGGGCTTTTTGAAAGAGTTAGATATCAAGGGGGTCAGGCTTGGTGATTATTAGGATTTGAGGTCTCTAAGAGGACACCAGAAGATACTATATCTAAATCTTATTATGGTTAATCATCAGCCTGGCAGGGATTTGTGGCTGAGAGATTCATAGATTTTGTCTTGCATAAAGCAGTTCTGCACTAGGTTAGTTAAAGAGCTGCACGCATGTATGTGAGAGCTTTTAGATCACCTGTTTAATTAATTACTGTGGACAGGGCCAGCAGACAGCTGTGGCTGAAGCATCCCTGTTAGGAATGCAATGGGCTAAAAGAGTAAGCATGTTTGTGGAAGAAAGATGGGGCTTTTGGCTGGGGTGTTCTCAGCTATTTTCCTTTCCGAAGAGCACAAGCTGGTGGAACCATGATCAAAGACATCTGCACTGAGCTTCCTGATACCTCCCACTATTTCTGTACTATCTGGGCTTCGGTGTTATTTTTACACTATCCAGATAATAGAAAACTAAACATGGATTCATCCTGTTAGACTGTGCCATCCTGGAAATTACCTTTTTTTGGAAAAAAAAAAACATGGGTCACAGCATAAATTCTTTGGTCACCCATAAAACTTGTTGCTCATTTTCATCCCGTGTTTGACCCTTGTCGCTCAAAATTAGAAAATGAGTAGAGCCCATCCACCTTCTCCCACTTCACTAAGAACAATGGAAGTCAAAAACAACGTTGTGTTTTTACATTGGCCTACATGTTATTGGCCTGTTTAACAGATTAGACATTGACCTGAAGTGGAGAGAACTGCCTCAGTGCAGCTGCAGAGGGAACTACTACCACAGTTCTGCTCTGAACTTCAGCAAATTTCTGCTCCTTGTGCTTTGCCAGTCCAACAGGTGCAAATAGGCAATTTCTGTTTTCTTAGAACTTGATAATCTATTCAAATAACTTAAAAGTTTCAGCTTGAATAGACGTTTGTCGTCACTGTAAATGTATTTGACTACAGGTATTTAAGTTACTTTTAAACGTTGACCAGTCCACCTCCCATGGTTTCTTTGAAAATCAGATGCTGTTGAGGGGACGTCCAGCTTCCCTGGAGGGTTTTCCCAAACCTGTTCTCTGGTTTGCTAGTCCTTTCATACCACGTTAGGCTTTCCTACCATTCTTAGGCTCTAATGTGTTTTCTCACCAGTCCACATTACGCTAGCTCTACCATTTAACTACAAAATTAAATACATGTATTTAATGGCGAGATATAGAAGCTCACTGACAAGTTTCTTTTACTGGGGGTGCTAGTGTGGTGGTCTTTTTTTTTTCCTCAGTTGATCAAACTAGCTCAATAATTGGATTCAAGTACAAAGTTCTCCAATTACTTCAAGCAGTGTTTCTGTTTTGTGTTTGGGAAGACAAGATTCTGCCTCTGTCACGTCACTGAGCCCCTTCGCTGATCCTTGCTAACTGCAGAGGAAAATTATTCTCATGTTAGACATTCTGTCTGACCAAATTTGTAGCGTTGACATGGAATTAATGTCCCAGCACACTCCATATTTTTTGAACAGTACTTTGGCAGCCTTGAGAACACATGGAAATGCAGACATTTGTTTTTTAGGCTTAGTAAAACATTCAGGGTTGGTTATTTATCAAAACCTACAATAAAAGACTGCTATAACCACACCTTTTTGGTCTGCAGATTATATTTCCCATATGTAAGTCAAAGATATTAGCATCTATTTAACAGAAGAGAACTTGCAACAAAGACAAAGACACCACGCCTTCCTGGTCTGAATATTATTCGTTCCTTATGTACTTGAGTATATTAACATCTTTAACATACAGCTCCAGACCAAAGCCCAGACACGAAAGGAAGGCCAAAGTTTTGTTTTTAAACTGGCTAGACTTATGCAATAAGTATTGCATTGGCCGGACCCCATTTCCTTTGCCCAATATAGTTTCATACAAAAACTTAGACGTTTGAGTACGGAGCCAGCTGTATCATTCCTGTGCGGTGCCAAAACAGAAACAGATTCCAGGAAAACTGCCTCTTCAGACTGCTCCAACCTGGGTGTTTAAAGCCACATGACAGAAAAGCAACGGCTACGGTCCTGTTTTCTCACACTCTAGAGACGGTTGCAATCAGGGATCTGGTACTTTAACCTTCTCATGAAACTCAAGTCATGTGGAAAAAGTTACTCCGACGAAAGTTATTAAACTGTAAAAGCCGTGAGACCTGATTTAGGCTCTCAAAGAGGGACTGTAAAGGAGAAGCATTAAAAAAAAGCAAAGCAGAAGGGGAAATCAAAATATTCATAGCAACTTTTGAGTTGGAAGGGACCTTTAAAGGTCATCTGGTCCAACTCCTCTGCAGTGAACAAGGACACCTACAGCTCCATCAGGTTGCTCAGAGCCCTGTCCAGCCTGACCTTGGATGTCTCTAGGGACAGGGCTTCCCACACTTCTCTGGGCAACCTATTCCAGTGCCTCGCCATCCTGATTGTAAAAATCTTCCTCGTGTCCAATCTAAATCTCCCCTCTTTTAGTTTGAAACCACTTCACCTTGTCCT
This sequence comes from Numida meleagris, assembly GCF_002078875.1. Lineage (NCBI taxonomy): Eukaryota > Metazoa > Chordata > Aves > Galliformes > Numididae > Numida > Numida meleagris. The sequence goes on from NC_034409.1 coordinate 1,334,814, forward strand.
ATTTTAGAGACACCTAATCAACGCCATGAGCATGAATGTTAATTACATTTCAAGGATTCTAATTAAAGCTCCAGGAGTGCTTTTTGAGAATGCGGTTCACAAACCATTCCAGTCATCTAGTTTTCCTTACTCAATACTAAGGGCTTTTGCATGAAAGCAGAATTCTTTTTTTATTTAGGGATCAGCCTGTTTTTGTGTTGATTACTGCCCACCTGAAAACACCAATAAGGTGCTGGGTGAGGAATGCATCTTTGTTGTTAAAACAACAAAAATCAAATGTTGGTTTCTCGTAAGTGCATCCTTCTTAATGGAGAGGAAGAAGGGAAAGCAGACTGTGAGTAACCTTGCTTCCAGTCTGAAGCCATCCAGAGAAGTGCTGGATGCTCCATCCCTGGAGCAGGCTCTGAGCACCGTGATCAAGCTGTCAGTGTCCCTGTTCATTGTAGGGGAGTTGGACTAGATGGCCTTTAAGGGTCCCTTCCAAATCAAACAAATCTGTGTTTTGCCCTGGATTGCATTGGTCTTGTCTCAGCGTTGTGTAGCACATGCATTGGTCCTTCTCTTTAAATCCACCCCATCTCTGCAGGCATGAAAACGACCTCAATGATTCTATGACATTTGGTTTAGTTACTCACTACCCCCGACTCAGGCCAGGTACATTTTATAGGCTGTTGGCTGAAGAACTGCACAAACTAAGGCACGGAGAGATGCTATTTGTGCTCAGCACATGAGTACTTGGTGGTGGTTATGGGGAACAAAATGCACTGTGTTGCACATGGGAGAGATGACACAGGGAAAAGGGCAGTTCTTGCTTGCCTATGGGCTGCTGCCAAAATAAATGCTTTGGTCAGTATAAGTCAGTGTAATTACATCAGCAAAGCCTCTGAGCAGAGAACTGGTCCTAGGCCATGTAGCAAGGGTATGTCTGCTCAGCGACTGAGATGCACTCTCCGTCATTATTCATTCTCTCCTCTGTTTTCTTGCCTTCCAGTGGTAGGTTTATCTGTCCAAGATTAACTTCCAGGTAATCACAGGAAAGTCGGGATCTCCAGACTTGGTCTGGAGCTCAGGGGTGCTCACTGTAGCTATAAATAAAGCTATTTAGGCTTGGAGGGAGACGTGGCAGACCAGGATGATGAGGGAGAAATGCAGATAAGCAGGCAAGTCCTTCAAACAGTTTCTTTGCTTTTTGCAGTCTATGTTATGACTACAAAGCCTAGCAATGTATTCTAACTGTAACAGAGATTTTAATGGAAGATGAGTATAGCCAAATAAAAGCAGACTTAGAAAACAAAGAGAGAACAGGAACGACTTGAAACTCAATCAAAAATACTTTTGATTTCTGATGATACAGTACAATATTTTTCATTCTGAAAGAATATAATTTCTAGGGCTTGGTAATATTCAAATGAATACGTTTAATGTCGCTGTAGTCACTAGATGAAAGTTTCTAAAATTAAGCAAAAACCATCAGGTTTTCTTTTTCTACTCCCACACTGGTCTGGTGTTTGTGCAGCCTCAAAATTGCACGTGGCTGCCCTTCAAGGCGCAGGCAGCAAAGTGCCTGTCTACATACGTGCTTTCCTAAGAAGTTCCAGCTGATTTTAGATAGGATTTCCTTCATAAAAGGTAGTCTTGTCCTTTTCCCCACCCCTAGACATGTTGTCACTCCCTTTTTCGTGCCGACACTGGCACGAGAATAATACAGCTTGTGCAGTCATCTGGATCAGCTCATCCAAAACATTTTGTTTTCTTCTTGGTAAGGCAAAGTTTTTCAGCCAGGTCATTTTTTCTGGCCAACGATGGGATCACTGCTTCCAGGGACAGCAGGGTCAGGTCAGCTTAGGTGGCTCGTGGAAATGAGCTTTAAGATAGGACGACATTTCTATCCACAGCACCTACTTCAGCTGACTAATCACATTGCAATCCTCAGTGCATGAAAGGGGCAGACTTAATTAAGAAGCATCAGATATACCCAATGAAAGTCCTCTGAACCATTCTCCAAGGTGGTCCATCTTTCCCTATCAGCTCTAGAGGCTGAAGCCAGATGTGAACCACCTCCCTAATAAGGGATGCCTGTTATAGGATGGAAAGAAGAGTACAAGTCTTGCAGCAGTAAGGCCACACATTTGTTTTAAGTAGTCTCTATACCAAATAAAATACAGATTTTTGTGTTTAAGAAAAAAATCTTCACTTTTACACCATGTTTTACATCTTGCTATTCCATTGCCCGTTTGGTTAGCAGATTTTTTTTTTCCTTTTTTTTTTTTTCAGGTTGGATATTAGGAAAAAAATTCTTCTCAGAAAGAATGGTGAGGCATTGGAACACACTGCCCAGGAAGGTGGTGGAGTCACTGTCCCTGGAGGTGTTCAAGAAGTGTGGAGATGTGGCACTGAGGGATATGGTTAGTGGGCATGGTGGTGATGGGCTGACGGTTGGTCTTGGTGATCTTAGAAGTCTTTTCCAACCTTAATGGTTCTATGATGGCTCAAGAGGAGGCTCAGGGGGGACCTTATCACTCTCTATAACTACCTGAAGAGAGGTTGTAGTGAGCTGGGGGTCAGCCTCTTCTCTCTTGTAACTACTGACAGAACGAGGGGGAATGGCCTCAAGTTGCGCCAGGGTAGATTTAGGCTGGACATTAGAAAACACTACTTTTCAGAAAGAGTGGTCAGGTGCTGGAATGGGCTGCCCAAGGAGGTGGTTGAGTCACTGTCCCTGGAGGTGTTCAAGAAACATTTAGATACAGTGTTGAGACATGGTTTAGTGGGGTTATTGGTGGTAGGTGGACGGTTGGACTGGATGATCTTGTAGGTCTTTTCCAACCTAGCTAATTCTATGATTCTATGATCTGCTGAAACACATCAGAAAGTAAGAGGCCTATGAAGAAATCATAATCTCCATGATATCCTGCCTTCTCTTCACCCCTGTGTGTGAAAAGCACCCTCCAGCTAAAGCTCGGGAGTCTCAGTGCCTCAGAATGTACATGTCTATCCAGGAAGAGATAGGAATCTGTTGATTTTTTTTCCTCTCCAGGCAGCGGAACCTTCACATCCCTATTTCTGATTTTGTTCATGTGCACCCACCGGTGGTTTACTCACCAGAGTGAAGTCCCAGTGTGGTCCTGGAGTGAGAAATGTGAAAGAGCTGCCTCGTCTCAGTGGGTACCTGTGAGCAGAAAAAAAGGATTAAGGTAAATAACTTACGGTTTGCTGCATTAATAAACTACATCTGTTTTCCTCAGCTTTGATGGTACCACAGGCCCTCAGCTCCTAGCCCCAAAGTCTCAAAGACAATGACATAGAACAGTCTTTGGGAAGGAGAGACCAAAGGGGTTGTGAGTATTCCCTGTGAGAGTTGCAGGAGTTAGATTAAAAATCCTGGTTTACTCTAAGAAATGACCCCGTGCAGCAGAGGCAGGCAGAGTCCTCCCACTGGGCCCTACAGGCTGCTTGGGAGGAAAATCTCTCTTTGACCACAAATCTGGCAATTGTTTTAAATCTGACCAAGAGGAAGGATAAAATAATAATAATAATAATAAAAAATAATAATATTGTGACCTCATTTTCCAAGGTTAATGAAGCTGAAACGAAAGGAAGCACCAAACTGCACCTTTGACAATGCAGCCTTGTAGTTTCCCATAAAGTTACAACCAGGAATTGAGTCGTGGTCTTTCATGAAGTCATTCTCGATCCAAGAAAGTTAAGCCACCAGAAAGTAATACATACAATGGACCGTTTGTATAATCCATGCTCTTTGAACAATGGTAAACGAATTGCCTTATGCAAGTCATTTATTGTACTAGCACGGAGTTAAGCAAACAAGTTACGTTCCAACTTTCACTGTCTGGTGGACTTAAGGTATGTTTCCAGTAACTATTTTTTAAAGCTTATTCTGGCTGTAGTATGGAGAAACCTTTTTGTCTGTCATTGAGTTTCTGCATGTAGAACTTTAGTCCCAAATGGACCACACACTTTTTTTCAAAGACAGCCAGCTGCCTTACTGAATGGGGAGAACTTTTCCCCTTTGCTGTCAGAAATTCAGACAGAAAAGGCATCTCCCCGCCAGCTGCATCTTTCTTCTTCATGCTGAGATCCCACAGGATTTTCAAAAACCTGGAAAGAATATAGGAATGCAAATCCTTCCGACTTTCAGGGGACTTACGCACCAGCATTGCTCAGGCATTGCTGAAAATTCATCACCCAGAGCACAAGTAGCGTTTAACGTCAACAGCTCCCCGTATCAGAAGAGAAAAAGCATTTGTCTGTAAAAGGTTTGTGCAGGATGCAGTGTTCCGGATTGGTATTTGGAAAATATAAGTCAACCACCCAGAAAATACTTCAGCACTTCAGTGAGCACCAAGATAAATGTATTGTGAACTGCACCATCCTGGAAGAAAGACGTGAAGGAAAACGAGATGCTGTCAGAGATGAGATAAACGTTTTATGCAGATGGTTTACGCTACAGAGGTGAGTTCATATTAGCAGATTCCTCCCAAAAATGAGTTTCTGTGCTGACCCTTTGCTTAGTGTACTTCTGTTAATACAAGTGACTTGAAGACTATTTTACTTGCTTGAGTAGACATCCAACCAACTGCTAAATGCCTGAGCTGGTTCTGACTCCTGACTCCAGGGAGGGCAGCAGATTTTATTTCTTGAGATGACTGCACAATCATAAAATGACTTGGGTTGGAAGGGACCTTAGAGATCATAGAATCACGGAATGGCTTGTGTTGAAGGGACCTTAAAGCCCATACAGCCCCAGCCTCCTGCTGTGGGCTGGTTGCCACCCACCAGATCTGGCTGCCCAGGGCTCCGTCCAGCCTGACCATGGGTTGGAAGGGACCTTAAAGATTATAGAATCATAGAATGGCTGGGTTGGAAGTGACCCCAAAGCCTGCCCAGCACCAACCCCTGCCATGGGATGGTTGCCCCCCAGCAGCTCAGGCTGCCCAGGGCCCCATCCAACCTGGCCTTGAGCTCCTTCAGGGATGGGGCATCCACAGCTTCTCTGAGCAACCTGAATGATGCAAGGTACCAAAACTGGTACCTGGTACCAAGAAGATGGAACCACCCTGTGCAAGAAGGGCATCTTCACTCCTCAGCTGTGATGAAGAAATGGGTCTGCCAGACACAAGAGCATGGAGTAGGAACAACACTTTCCTGCAGGTTCTGGGGAGGCCAATGTCCCCTTAGGATTAGTTTAGGGAACATTTCAGTTGTGCCAATGGTTTGAGCACAGCAGCCACAATGTGAGCAGTGAAAATGCAAAGTAAGCAGCGTCAGTGGAAAATCACAAAGCTGGAAGATTTAAAGTGGTTAGAATATTAAATATGTGTTATATATCCATGCGTGTTTAGATATTTAAATATATAGATATCTAAAATACCTAAGAAGTATAAAATATATAAATATAAAAAACCAAGGTTTTTCAAAGTACCATATGCGTGCATTACAATTTACATAAAGCCAGAGGAAATTATTCCTTAGACCACACCACTTTCAGGTACTTTAGGATCAGCCAAAAGCTTTCAATACAATCACTTTGTCTGTGATACAGCTCCAGAAAGGAAGGTGGCATTTCCAAGAGCTGCATACCAGTACACTGGATGGGGAAGAAACTTCTAGAAGGGAACATTCTTTGGGATTAAAAAGAGTACATAGTGCTCGAGAAAAAAAAAATCTGGGAACAAGCAATGGATTTCTTTGAAATTTAAAATAGAGTAATTTTTTTTTCTCATGAGAAAGAAAAATCCTCACTGTTTAATCACAACCTGCTTGGCTGCCAAGAGTAAAATTTGATTGAACTCTCCTTGAGTACAGATAGAAAAGTAAAGAGATCAGTAATAGTTTGCAAACCGTGCCCTGTGCAGCTATAAAGAGCCACCAGAATGGGCAAGCCTCAGGATCTGATGAAGGCATGAGCTTTCATGCAGGAAACAGGAGTATGATTTTATTTCGTGATTTTATTATCTCCATCTCAGACAACAGAGGTGGCCAAGTGGTGAGCTGGAAGCCACATGAGGCTTGTAAACTGTTCAGAGCAGCTCCCAGTCATCCCAGTATGTATGTGGGTTGCTGTCCCAGCTGTGTTGTCTGGGGTTCCCTGCACTGGGGGAGCAGTGGGAAGGCAGGCACAGAGCTGCCATGGAGAACAAGATGCAGCTTGGCCCACTTGTATGAATGCACTCAGTTCCAAATGGGGATGAGGTTTAAGCAAGTCAGTTTGGCAATAGCAGCTTTTCAAAAAGCTCGAATGTAAAGGTGTTCTACACAATCATCACATCCTTAACTCTCATAGGCTTAAAGAAATTGCTGTAAAGTAATTGTGCAAATTTCCATTTACACATCTCCTTCCAATTATGTAGCCATTATAACAGGATTTCAATCCAAAGCAGTGTTTAATTTTAGCCTGTGCATTATAAGGCAATGTGCCTCACAGGATTGCCTATGCAGTGTTTCATTTTCCCCTCTGCTCAAGCTGCGGTGGGGATCATTTAGCTAATTGTGTGAGGTGCCTCCCACAGTGGCCCTTGCAAAAAGCCTTTCTCAGTGTCTGTTGGAAATCTACCCAGAAAACAACTTACAGAGACCATCATACAGGTATTAACTTCCCTACTGCTATTGCCCAATATCAAGAGTACACAGCTACTGTTCTTTCATGAGAAGGAGGAATCATTGTGTATGAGAGGCACTAACTTGCAAGCCTTCTTAGCATTTAGAAGTGAGTCATAGGGGTGAGGAGAAGAGTTAGGACCAAGGTTCAAAAGTCTACTGACAGCTTGGTTTCCGTTTCCAGTTGTCCAACAGAGATGGAGAGAAATCTCTCCACCTGCCAGTCCACCATCTAAACTTTCTTCTTTGTTCAGTCACCACGAAAGGCAGGCAATCCAGAAGCATCCAACCCAATGAAAAAGTTCCCTTCAGTTCTTCAAGTGCCCAACACGTATCCTCTGCAATAACAGAACAGGTTGTAGACTGGCTGCTCTTTCCTTCTTTCCAATGGTCCTCTAAGAGGACTCAATCAAGAGGATAAGAGGGCAGAGTAGAAGTCAGAAAATGCTCCTTCCCACGTGCCAACACCTACAGTGGTGCTGGAATATCCTTATTTCTTACAGGTCTTGGTACCAGACATTTCTCAACAATCTTTTGTTAATAGGAATAAGCCTGTTGTGGTGTAAAGAGCTCTTAACTGAACCCCCTTCCTTTTCAAGTCTTTGGCCAAGCACAGGGAGTTGTGATCTGCCAGGAACTGTTGGGGTTGGACACTGAGGGCAGCAGACCTTGGTGCTAAGTGGAAAAAAGACCTTTAGGAAAAGTGGCTTCCACCATCTCAAACTTCATCACACGTATTGCCTGTATCCCTTCTCCAGTCACTGCTTGCTAACCAAGCCACGATGAGGTATCAATTAAGCAGAAATCACTGGGACAACTGCCTGCAGAATTTTATCCTCCAGCTCTGCCTGTAGCTTTACTGCTTAAGCCTGCAAAGCTCTCCAAAAATACAGAGCCAAATTTAGTCATCTGCATGATTACCACGTGTATTATGTACAAATCGATGACTCATGATTGCAGCGCTCAGCTGGGCATCCCTTGCAAGGTCCCTCAAGAACGTGAAGACAGCGCTGGTGAAAGCAAGGTCAGTGATGATCGCAAGAGCAATCCTGGAAGTTTTACCTAACACATCTCACCACACAGCAGGAGAAGAAGCAGAGCTGCGTGGTGGAGCACAGCACTGTAGGTCATCGCTCAAAACACTGCATGATTAATTGAAAGAAGTGCAGAGTGGCTTTGATGTAATGTTTTAGTTCCTGAAGACAGCAGAAGAAAGCATTGTGTTGGTGCCAACAGTTGGATGTAGTTAATTGCTGTGTTTACAGCAAAATGTTGCAACAGCCCTGTTGCAGAGACAACCGTAGAAATTACTGCTGTGTCACCCAAACCAAGACTAAATTTGCGTTCCGTCACTTCCTGAGTTTCTTGAAAAAGATTCTTCTTGATAGACTGTCTCTGCCATCATTTTCTCGTTGATGGCAGGATGAGCAGATATGCAAGAAAAGAGGGCCCAGCCTCTTTCTTATCTTGTCAGGGCTCGAGACAAGCAGAAAGAGTTAATGATAGTTGGCTAATACATTTCAAAGCAATGAACAACTTTGGAGTTACGAAGAAGATTGCGTGAACAGACAAAAATAATTTTCTAGATGTAAAACGTTGCGGCAACACGTTGGCAAAGAAAATCTCTCCCAACCAAGGGCAGGGGAGGGGCAATAGTGTTGAGACTGTACAGAGAGAACAAACAATTCTGTTTTGGTGCCCTCTGTTTGCTTTGAGAAATGAATGTTCCAGGCTGCTTACCAGCAAGGGATGACGCTGCCGTCTTGCCAAAAGTAAATCTTTTCACTGCTTGCTAAAATCAAAGTTGCCATGCTGGTGGTCCATAAAGAGGTGAGTTATGAAACATTCTTAACCTGAAAAGAGTGCACGTCTATTTATAATATTCTCAAGCTGGCCTGCAAACAGTTAGAAAACCAGGTAGTTAAATGGAGGGAAGCTGGGGAACTCCTGAGCACAAAACCAGTTCGGCAACATAGCAGGGAAGGCGATGAGGCCCCAATAATCTTAATAGAGGAAGTTTGGGTGATTTAGTAGATAACATATTGATAAAAGCCAGTGGGCAGGCTCAATTGTTTCGCATGAAGCCAGGCTAAGGAAACAGTCATTGTTCAATGCCCTCGTTGAATAAACATCGGAATCCTTTTACTAGTGTAGGTTGGGATGGATGCAGTTGTGGCAGTGAGCTAAAGTTGTCCTCAGAATTTCATTTCCAGGTTGACAATACCCTTCAGAACGCAATAAATTTTGAAGCTGAGAGGGAAGAGGTAAACAGCAGCGATACAAACACCTTGTCTTAAATCAATTTATCAACAAGCAAATGTTTCTGTCAAACAGTTTACACTGCGTGGCTTCTTAAACATCTTTTGCTTGCCTTATCCAGAAATAGGCTTTCTTGTTTTGACTTTTGCCTCAGTTTTTGAGGAAGAAGGGGAAAAAAAATACCATAAATTAGATCTTGGTGTAAACAAGAATCCAAAAGGCATCCACAAAAGGCGTGCTAGAATGGATTCCCATTATTCAGCCTAGAGGGCAAAGCACAGCCGAGCCGCACTCATTGGGTTAGAGCAACTTCCCATTAATGTTATTTGAAACATTTTTTCTCCCTTTTTACTGTAAATCTGCACAGCCTAGTCAGCATCATTTGACAGTCTGCACTCCTTTTTTTTTTTGCTTATTTTTGATGACTTATCCAGGAAACTGCAGAAATGCTTTGATCTGGCAGTTCTCTTCACTTTCTGAAGTTCCAAAATACATTCTTCAGACTGGGCAGCAGTTGTGTGTTTCCTTCCCCTCTGACTTCCAAACCATTTTTTTGGGGGTGTGTGTTTTCAGTGTGAGCCGTTCTTAAATATAAACCACTGGTGCCAGCTAAGGTCTGAGATGGTGAATATTACAGCAACATGTTGCCCAAACAAGCAACATTATTTTGAATGGGTGAGCCCCATTTTGAACGACAAGCACGGAAAGCTCCACAAAGAGCCTTTTGAATTTTAATTTAAAGCTTTTCAGTAGGAAAAAAAAAAAAAAGAAGAAGAAGAAAAAGCCTCTGGATCCCTAACTTAATGTAGTTAATATTTCCACTCCCAACAATATCCAGAGGCCTTGGCCAGTGTGAGAGGCCTCCCAAGCGCTATGCAAACAACTGCTGACTAAGGGCACTTACAGTAGAGTTTGTCACGGTTCCTTATCTTGAAAAGCTCCAGGGTGAAAGCCTTAATTGGAGAAAAACCTATTGACAGACATTTTAAATATCTAAAAGCAAGACAGAAGGACTCAGTGCTTCAATGGCTGAGAAGAAAATGGTGTCGATGAACTCCGCGAGGAGTTCAAGTCTGCAGACTGCTTCTCTGTCATTAATGCTGCCTCATTAATGCTCTCGCTGCACACAGAGGGAAGTGGGATACTTATAGCTGTAATTATATGGAGAGCAAAAGAACGACGGGTTGCTCTCTGGAAATGTGGTTTAGAAAGCTGCAATAACTTTCTGGCAGCAGCAGCATCACACTTCGCAACACTGGTGCAATTAGGAATTCTAGCAGGCTCAGCTTTCAAACAGCCAAGCCATGAAAACGCGGGGCAGCGGAGTTAAACAGCGATCAAAACCACTTCAACCCATCCACCACTTGGACAGGAGTGAGCAGCGCTACTGCTGAGCTGAGAACTTCTTGTACTTTTGCAGACGCTCTGGAATAGCCATTATTTTGTACTTTTCTGTTGGAACAAGCCCTGCTTCGAAAGGAAGCGCCTTCAGACACTCCGGGCAGGTTTACATTGTAGAAAGAACATTTAATTTTTAAGTCGTTTTATGAAGTTCAGCACAGACCGAACGGGAAGGCTGCTTTTCCATTTTAGAAGTGTTTGCTCCTCACGGGTAGGAGGGGATTATTGTAGCTATTTGTCTGAAGAAGCAATCAGTAGCAGCACCAAACGTGAGCAGATAAGCGCCGAGGAGATTAAACACGCGCTGATATCCTTAAATAATCACACGTCTGACCTCTCCAGAGCTGCACACTAACAATCTCTCCGCAGCCAACACAGCAACGTCTAGTTCCATCTGAGGATTGAAGTGATATCTTTGCACCACAGACTTCCCTTACGACCCAAGCATCTTCCTTCCAGTCTGCCTTCAGACTTCCCACCCCGGCTGCGTATCTGCTCCAAGTTAAAGTCAGCAAACACAGAGCTCCTAGCAGTGTTGCTGAGGCTGGCAGCCAGATTTCTCTGCAAGAGAACAAGAAGGATATTTCAACAGCGCACGGTCAGGTCTCCTCTCCCCCGCAGCCTCACCCTAACTGTTCAGATTACTTCAACGTTTATGCTCAGCACACAGTGGCATTTTCAAAGGCTTCTGCTCCGATGACACACTGCAGCACAACGTCATGAAATGAAACAGATAACAATAGCCTTTTGTGATAATTATTTGTAAGAGCACGATCGCTGTGATTGAGTTTATGAGGTGACCGAACAAACATTTGCACTGGCCAAACTGAGAGGTAGCAAACATAAGCCCGGAGAGGAAAACCTTTGGTGCTTTGCGAGCTGGCATGCTGAGACAACTCTCTGTGCCTGCACAATCAATCTTCAGCAGTCGTGGCCTAAGGTCACCTCTACACGTGCTCACCAACGTGCTGGGGAGGTGATGGGAGCACCTTGAGAGAACCTACATTGCTAAAGAAACAAAGCCTGGATGCCTCCATTGTTCTTGCAGGGCACAGGAGGGAGATGGCGTCTCTACAGACATCGGTGTTACATCTTCATGGCTTCCAAGCATGGCCATTCTCTCACCTTGCATTTGCCCTCACCTCCATCCATTCACTTTGGAAGATCAGCAATGGGCTCTCCTCTGCACAGCCTCATGGCAGAGCTGTACAAAGAGCTCTGGCTCTGCAAGCAAGTATTCTTGTTTGCAAGCATGTAACAGAGGATCGTGGCAACTATCCATTATTAGAAAGAGAAAACTGTATTCCTCCTCATCAGACCAAATGAAAGCCACCCGTAGAACAAATGTCTCCTGATACGCTGTGAGTAGTCATCCTGTCCACTTCACAGAGCTATTTGTCCTCTCATTTCCAGAGATATGATGTAAATGCTGAAGCAGAGGGGGGAGGAGGACTTTAGGGAGAAGCAGTGCAGCTGCTGACAAAATATTTTGCTTGTCAGCAGCCGTGCAATCGCTCTCACTGATGCAGGGTCATCGCTGGCAGAAGAGTGCAGTGCATCCTCAGCCCTTGAGCCACCGGGTTTCGTGCACCAGGCCCTTGTCAATCAGCTCTGTCGGCCGTGCATGGCTTCTCAGATGAATGATGGGCTGGAAGATAATCCTAACAATTAAAAAGCAGGAACAGAAATACAAGAGCACCGACCCCGCATGCCGAACCTCGGCTCCCCTTTTCCTGCTGTGCACGTGGCTCATCTGTCAGCCCCCCCCCGAACAGGCAGGCAGTTGTCCAGGCTCCCCTGTCAGTCCTGCAGGGAGGCTGACACCTCTGGCCAGGCATTTGAAGCTGCTTTGGCCATGCCCTGGAGGCGCCTCTCTTTCTGCCTGACTATAAAGCAACCTTGGGTGAGGCTCAGATTTAAGCAGTTTTTCGGGGACCAAAGTTAAGTGAAAGGAAAGGGAGAAGTTTCTAGCTGGAGCTCAAATGCAAGTGTCATTCAGTTATATAAAAGAATACCTACACTTTTTTGACTCATTTAGTCATGTCCTAGATGTGCATATGATAGCAGGCTTAGGGAAATCTTTAGGCAGGCTTTACCCTAAATAATTTCCATCCCCTCCAGCAGTTTTGGTCCTAGATTCAGGACTGAGCTGTATTCCAGAGAAACTGCCACCATTAAAAAATAAAAGCAGGCTTCTCAGTAGAGTAGCGTTAAACTTTGCATCACCAGATGGCAAAGTACAAAAACGACCATGAATAAATGTTTGGGTGCCTGGACTGCATTCAAGGAGGAAAGAGAAAGGAAGCAAGTGTTGTAAACAGTAGACAGGCTTACAGGAAAGCATCGTCTCATAGAGACTAGACTTGAAAATACAGTGTTTTACGCACCATGGGGAAGGCCACCATCTCTGAGTGCTTTATGAACCACTTACCCTTTCTGCTTAATTTCACCTGACGTTTAATTCCCATGAAACCGTGCTCTCAAGGGTCCCAAGTGAACTTTACACTTTTTTGAACATTTCCAGGCAGGGAGCAAAAGGTTCCAAGTTCAGCCGAAATGAGTTGTACTTTAAACTGTTTCCATTGAATGCCACCCCCGGAGCCCCTTCCCCTCCGGTACCTATTTTGAATGCTCCCAGGGGAGAGCAGTCTGGACGGAGGAATTCCAAGTGCCCAGAAGCCATGGGAGCGAGCTCGGCCTCCCGCAGCCATGCCAGCCAAGGATGGCTGTGTCACTTCAAATCCAGATGGCTATTTTGAGTTCTTGTGGGAACCGAGCTCGATCCAATAAATATTACAAATCATCACAAGAGAACGCTCGGGAAAACATACATTTGAATGCTGACAGGCAGAAATTTTGGTCTTTTTTTTTTTTTTTAAAATTCTAAATGGCTCTGTGTTTTTTCTCTTTTATGCAAACAATTGCTGCTGCCCTTGCTATGAAAGCAGTTATGCCAGTTGTAGGGCTGGAAAAGCAACTTAAGGCAGTGCGTCCAGTTACCATCGACCAATGCACTCACTGTACATTCCCCGTGCGTCCTTACCACCTGCAGAAACCCAAGGTAATCTGAATGACAAGGTAGGCTTGTGCTTGGTGAAAGGCAATTAACTGCTTAAGCTGCACACGTGCATATAAACAAGCTATGAAAGAACGCTGCAATGCGGTTGCTTGCTTGTAGTAGCACAGCTTGTTTCTATTCCACAGAACTATATTGCAGCTCAGGACTCTTGTAAAAGTGGAGGTGGGGGATTGGTGGAACTGCCGAGTGTGTTTGAAGAAAACCATCCTGCCCTCTGCTACAGTACCCTTGTGGGGACTCATCAGCACCAGAATCATGTGTCTGTAATGACTTATGATTCACGACAAAAAGCAAAGCCACAGGATGACTTTGGCTTGAGCTCATCAAACCTCAGGGGCAGTTCTGCAGAAGCTGTACAGCACAGGGGCAGGACACATCCCTTTTCCTGCCTATTTTGGTGGAAAGGAGCCCTTTCCTGACGTGGCCCTGTTGGGATCACCTCACACAAAAAACTGACCTGGGGGAATTCTTACCAAAAGCCGTCAGAAATGCAAGGTCCAGAGGAAGGTGAAACTGAAAGGAGGTTGTAGTGAGGTAAGGGTCAGTTATTTTCCAGGGTAAACAGCAATAGAATGAGAGGTAATGGACTTACGTTGCATCAGGGGAGGTTCAGGTTGGATATTAGGAAACATTTCTTCTCTGAAGAGTGATGAAGCATTGGAACAGGCTGCCCAGGGAGGTGGTAGAGTCACCATCCCTGCAGGCATTCAAGAAATGTGGAAACGTGGCACTGAGGGACATGGTTCAGTGGGCATGGGGGGGATGGGCTGACAGACTTCATCTTAAAGGTCTTTTCCAAACTTAAAGATTCTATGATAAACTAGACCAAGGCTAGGAAGAGAGTTATTGAGGGCTGCTAAGCAGAGGACTAGAACACTGCTGGAGATTGGGACGATGTGGTAGAAAGGAACATTATAAATGCCAGTTCTGTTCCTGGTATTCCCTTAGTGCCCAGAACAAGCACATTAGGTCAGAGGGACCCTTGGCCTAAATCAGCTCTTATGTGCTTAAGAAAAGTTCACCTCCTCCTCATCTTCAGCAGGGCTATAAAAAGATGCCCTGCATTGCTTTGGGGGCTGAAGGCGATTAGCACTTATCCCACACAGGGGAAAAAAAGAACAGGAGGGAGGGCTAGATTTGGGCAGGCAGAGTAAGCCAGCAGCAGTCTAGGAACTTCATTTCCTAGACTCCAAAAAAAACCAGAGCCGTAGGAAAAACAGAAAAGGAGACAGGAGAAAAAATAATTGGAAAAGAGCGAGAACTGAGGAGCTGGGCAGGAAATGGCTGCAGGGTGGAGTTGTGTAATGTAATGTCTATACAATTTAAGGGTAAGTCTGTAAGAGAAACAGACCTTAGTAGGTGGGTGGTAAGGCAGCGCTGAGTGACTTCATATTTTAAATATTTAAACATTATAAGGACTTGAAGGTGTACTTTGCTCTTACAAGAGAGATTGTTTAATGCTTTTACTTTTTGAGGGGACAACCCTTTTCATTCTTTTCTTACTAAATGCAAGAAAAAGTAAACACATTTAGTGCTGATATCCCAGGCAGCTCTGCAAGCCAGTAACAAATTAGCCTGTGCTGAGTTGACATAGGCCAGTAACCACCCCAGGAGAATTTATTTTCACAAGCAGGGTTTGCTCTGTTCTATTAAATTAGTTTAAGGCACTTGAAGTAGTGCACCTTCTGTGCTCAGGCAAGATACTTGTCTCTCCTTTCACAAAGACTACCTTTCTTCACGCTATTTTAACCTTTAACAATCTTTTCTCCCCTGTGGCTTCGCTTCTCATGCAGCGTATTTTGGGCTTGTCCTTTCCATGGGAGCTTCAGCAGAAGGTCACAACTGAAATTGGTCCAGTGGGCTGGCATCTGTGTCTGACCTAAGCTCGTAATCAGAGCCCTGATGTTAATTAAGATCACAACAGTGCTTCTCAGTCCCCCCTACCCCTCTGTAGCCACTGAAGAGCGCTCAGGAACATCTCACGATGCTTTGTACTGAAGCCCTCCAGTCCCTTGTGCTGTTGGGAAAGCCTTAGAGGAACAAGTTCTGGATGATGAGTTCAGTTGGAGAGCCTTCCCATTCTCCTCATCTAGACCATTCAGCTCAGGTTGTTCACAGATGGCAGTAGAGATCAGGTTAGATGGTAGCAGAGATCAGATTAGACCTCGGTCTAGAGCCCAAATTCCCTTGGAGGAAATGACAGCCACTGATGTCATTTAGATATCTGACCATAAAGGTTTTGGAGGGAGTAGTCAATGAGGAACAGAGTAATGAAAGGCCTGCAAGGAGTGAAAGAGCTTGAAACTCAAACAAAGCAATAAAAGACGAAGGATTAAGAAATTAGGGAAAATGTAGTTACTACAGTAGACAAGGAACCGTTGCCTGCAGGGATAATTCCATGGAGGCTGGCAGGGAAAGGCTGCAGCTTGGAGGCCAAGGAAGACACATAAGCTGGCATAGTGAGAAGGGGAGGAGAGTTCAGATGCAAGACTCTAATCTCTTTCCATGGGAGAAGCATAAATACACCTGAAGTCTGTTTTCAAGTCTTTAACAGAGTAGGAACGAAGTTTTAATAAAAGCATTGCAGCTGCTTCCAGCTATTACAACAAACAAACAAACCACCCACGCCCAAAATAAATCCCAGTGCAAGTGAAACAAACAGCACTTCACTAGAAAGAACGTACAGTCTTCAGAGAAGAGAAAGTCTGCTAAGACATCCACAGGAAACCTGCTATTACAACCCACTTAGCACAAGCAGTGGTTATCCACGATCAGGAGAACATTCTTGGACAGTCAGTACAAAGATTGCTGTGTCTCTTCTGAAGATTATCCCAAAGTCTTTTTTTTTTTTTTTTAAATACACAAAGAAAATGGAGTTTGGTTCCAGAACAACCTCAAATCTGCCCCCTTATGTGCATGAATTAGTATTGCAACAGCCCCGCTACACTGCAGCTACAAAGTGCAGGAGGCTCCACGCAAAGAGATGAACACAAATCAAATCCAAAGTCAAAAAACAACGGGGAGTTGCATTAGTCAGCTGAAATAACAGCAGCAACACAACACATATGTAAACTAGGTTTGGAAAACAGGGCCTGATGCAGTGATAAGGATCACTGCACTGGCACTGCGCATCTCAACGCCTCACCCTTTATAGAGAGGCACTTTCCTTCCCACCTGTTGGCAGAACACAAGTTAAAACACACTCATGTGACTGATATAAACCCCCATAGGGAAGGGGACGTGACACTGAAAGCAGCTGGCAGCCTTCTAAGTGGGTGAGCCAGAGGCCAAGCTGTGTTGTGGTTGAGAGGCTTTGCTGAAAGTCAGCACTTCTGCACTGGCCTTGCTCTGTCGTTCACTGCTCCGAGTTTTGAAGCTGAGCCCTCTGTAAAACAGTTACAAGAAAATCAGCTGCCCAGACCCACTGCAATGCTTTCATGAGGTCGCTGTGTGAAGTGCAAAGTCCCTGAAAGTAATGGAAATGGCATTAGGGATGGACTTTGAGTACGGGCCACTAATTAGTTAATGCTTCATAGCGCTCTGGGTGCTATTTTCCAGGCAGTTCAAGGGACACACGAACAGAACTGTCATTCTAAACCAACAGAAACCAAACCACCCCATGGAATTAAATCACTTCAGCTCACTGGAAGGCCTCGTTGCATCTAGAGATCTACACTGAGCCAAGCACTATAACTGACTGCTCTCACTGAGCAAGATAGAGAAGCAGCTCAGTCTTAACATCTTGATGTGTGCGGGGGTGGGAAATCAGCTTAATTGTAATTTCATGCAATAGACTTTTGTGGTCTCTCTGATGCTGAAGAATAACGTATTCTGGGTTGTCAGAAATGAACCTGGAACCATCCCGACAGCGTTGCAGAAGGGCTTTTAAGTGAAGATGCAGGTGATGAACACTCCCTGCCCTGCTGTGTGCCTCCTCCAGACCACCCACACACCCAGATTCGTTCATTTACTTTGGTTCCCTGCTCTCTTTTCTTCCCCGCAAGTCATCTTGGAGCTCACAGAGCTTAAATGGTTTAGGAAAAGGACACGGTCAGCAGACAGCATGTCATGAAAGAATATTAATTGTGCGGGAAATGGAAAAAAAACAGTCATGCTGTAGTAGGCAAGAAATTATTTCCCTTCACCCTGGGTGGGGGAGCATTAAACATTTGACTTGGTACAATGAAATTAATTCCAAATGCAGCCCAGCTGGTCGATTTATTGTAATATTAAACTCTAATATAAACACTTAAGTTATACCTTGGGGTGAAACCGAAGGGAGATCTGTTTCCCAATCCAGAGGTGACACCTAGAGGAGGAGGATTTCATTGCATCCTCGGCAATGAAGAAGTGAAGCTCTGCCTGACCCAGCTCTAGCAGTTCTGGAGTCTCTAAGCTCATACTAGGAAATCCCCAGCGTGTGCTCCAACACACAAAGATGACAGAGCAAGAAGAAAGCTCTTGCTGCACACCACAGGAAAAGTGTATTGGAGAGCATCAGTGGGATGCAAATGATGCTCGGATGCCTCTGGGGTCAGACCCCAGGAAGGCCCAGGCCCCCCAGCAGTGGGTGAGCTGGTTTATTGGTTTATACCTTCCCCAGAGCAACTTGCCTCTGTTGAACAGACTCAAAGACTCAACCTCCACACGCTCTTTCTTTTTAAATCTCTCTCTCCCTCCACACATCATGAATGAACTGTTATGCCTCAGCCATGGAAGTGGAGATAAAAAGACATCAGTGAATCCAAGCACGAGCCAGCTCCATAGGAAATCAGGCTACATTACTGCCTGTCCTCGGGACCACTTGCTGAAACATGCAGGAAACCTGAGCCAAGGTTGTTGTTACTCCTACACATTAGGCAGGGCTGGCTCAGATTTGCAATTCTAATCACATTATTGGCTTTAGGCCTTTTTTGTTGTTGTCTGTTTTCTACAGCTTCACCAAAACAACGTTGGGAATAAAGGTGAGCAGCCACCCATCCAAATAGAGCAGGGATTACACTGGGAACACAAAGTCTGTAGCCATGGTCTTACACAGAAGATTCACACCCCTCTTTGTGGGTGTAAATGCCTCTTTTGGAGAACTTGTTGGGAAGTACTGAGGGTTCTGCTCAAGGAATAAAAATTATCTCGTCCACTTGGGAGCATCCAAACATCTGACAGTCAGGTCTGATATCATCTGTGTCTTTTTCCTCCCTGTTAAAAGGCTATTTATTGGGAGGGTCTCCATCCCAGCTTTAATTTCTGGAAGGACTTCAAAGTAACCCTAAATAAAATTGCCTGAGGAGAGCAAGACACCAGGAAGTCAAGTCCTGTGATCAAGCCTGCCTTCCTGTCCATTTGCAGGTAAAGTTGAAGGTTTGGTCAGGTAATGGCTTGCAATTATGTTAAACATTTAATAAGGTGCTTCCCCTCTCACCAGGATGTGGTAACTGCGGGACCACCAACCCTATGGCACTGTGGAGTTGAGCAGATTTTGCTGGCAGCCTGTAATTCTCTGTGCGAGGAAACTGCAGAATTATTTATACTTCTCACAGCGAAGGAAGGAGATACTGCAACTGAATCAAAGCTGCAAATGTTAAACTGTTAAAAGAACAAGGTATGCATTTTGGCATGTGAATCCTACATGAAACTGCAGCTGCTTTTCAGGGACTGCTGAGGTTTGCCCTGCAGAGTATAAAAGCTGGAAGCAAAGAGGATGCGCAGCTAGGATAGACTTAATGACCATTTAAAATACTATTTGAGAGCAAGTCACAGGCCATCTGTATTCTCCAGCTCATTGAGCGTGTTAGTAGAATGACAGGGTTTAGTTCACAAGACCAAAATCCTTAAACTCACGCCTGCAGCCTTCGTGGTCAGGGCTTGTCAGGAGGTGACAATCATGCCCCAGTGGGACGTGGCTCATGCCTGAGAATCTGCACAAAGCAAAGCTGTGTTAGCTGTCCACTGATGACACATGTAATGCATTTACTGAAAGCTCAGCACTACGTGGCTCTCCGCTGCGTGAAGTATTTCCTAATCTGGAATATTTTATAGATGTGCTTTAGCATGGAGCTGTCGTGTTTATATCATAGAATGGTTTTGGTTGGAAGGGACCTTTAAGATCATCTAGTTCCAGCCCAGCTGCCATAGGCAGGGATACCTCCCCTCTAGACCATGTAATTTTGATTAGCAGATCATGCATTCATCTACATTTCAGGTTTCTAAAAAGCCCTTCCATTGCAGCAATAAGAGGGCACCAGCTTCACCGTTACAGACATCCTCACTCAGTAAGAACCCACATTGTGTAAGATACATCGAGGGAAAAGGGCTTTGCCATCCTCACTAACTGCTTTACCTCAGCAGCATCACGTCCATCACCAAGTGCTTCCTCCCCATGAATTATTTTTCAGGGACATTTTCGTTACAGTTTCATTTCTCACCGCAGCGCTTCCCAACGTTCATCCATTTTTCCACTATCGTGTTCCTTTCTGGGAAGAGCTCTTCCTTCCACAAATTATTCACAGGGCTGCCTTATCGCTGCTTTCCTTTCTCAGGCGTTTCAAAACGTTCCTTGAAGTTTCAGTGCTGCAGGGCCCTGACACTCACCAGAAACCCCACGCTTCCGCTGTTTCTTCAGAGCAAGAATGCAGTGATAGCAGATTCAAAGCTGCTACAGAAATGAAACTGTAAAATACACTGGCACATCTGACTGGAAAGGAAGAGAAGGGAGAAGAGGAATAAAATAGAGATGACAACAAGCAGCTTTAGCCAGCTGATAGCAGAGGTAGAAAACAAGCATTTACGGTAGGGATTAAATTTTTCCAGTATCCAAAGAGGAAGTCCTTACAAGTCAGCCAAGATGGGCTGTCAGATTGACTAGCAATTGAATTGAATAGATTGGACAAAACAGAGCAGGCAAAATCCTGCAGTAAGTGATAATCAGTGAATTGACCAGGAGTTTTGCCATCGGTTTCTGTGAGGTCATATTTTCATCTGCACATTGCTTCAAAAAAAGGCTAAGACCTGAGAAGAAAAGCATTGCTGAAAAGCCCCATCAGTACTTCCAAAGTAGAAAAATCAAACAGCAGAGACAACTTCTCTGTACAAGTAAGGCCCATATGAAATCAGGTGACTCTAGGTCCATCCTATTGTTTATAGTCTAAACTATAGTCTAAACCTACTTCATGTACTTTCAATCCTAAATTCTCATGTTGTTTGCTTACTGTCACAAGCAGCAACATCCCCTATTATAGCCAAAAAAAAAAAAGTAAAGACACCACTTCCATTGTTACCACCAGGGGACTTTGGTACAAGCAGGACATCTACTTTGGCACTTCCAAAAAGTGGCCCCAGACATCTGCTCACATCCTTCCACATGTGAAGGGTTCCCAGAATTTCAGCCCTCAGGAAGAAGAAACATTTTTTTAATCCTATCGGGCAGGGTTTTTACTTTGAGTAACTTTGGCAAGACCAAAAGACTCCGAAAATTGAAACCAAAAGTAATTAAGCAAAAGCTTCTTAATGCAATAGAAACCGAAAGCCTTGACGTCTGCTTTGACATCAAACGTGAGTTCCAGCATTCATTTCGGCAGGAACAACGTGAATACTTCAATGCGTGCTCAGCTCTGACATTTGGAAGCTTGACCCGACACTGAAAGCTGAAGATGTCCCACAAGTTTTGTTGGTGAACCAGCAGCACAGTCTTGTTCTTCTCTCAACAGATACGTGAGCGCTTCTTTAATGTGTACAAGCTTCTCCTCCTCTCTTCCTGGCCCTGTCTTTTTCCTTTAGCCTTCACTTTCACTTGGATTCTGGGGTCCAGCCCTGCAGGGAGCCAGCAGTGCTATGGCTCTCCGCTTCCTTGAGCTGCCTCATATTTCCATCCCTCCTTTGCAGAATACCACACACTGAAGCCTATCCACGTGACAGGCAATTTGGTAGGTTAACAACAAGTTTGCCTCTACTTGACAAGCTCAGCACTCTATTAAACTCACTCAAATCCCATTTCAGTGGAGGAGCAGAAGAGCATTGAGGCTGTCAGTTTGCTTCACTTCAGCAGTTTGCTTAACCATGCAAGCAGGGAGCAAACAGCGGCAAGCAATGATCACTGCCTTCCCTAAGGATTTTTTGAGATGTGTTCAGCAGGCACACCAAGGACATGAGGCTTGCGGCTACCACCTGGAAACCCACATGCCATCGTGTGAGAATGAATGATGGCTGAATGGCAGCTGGTAGAATAGTCCAAGCTCAACAGTTTCAAGGCTTTTGGGGGAAGCTGGAGCAGCTGCACCTTGGGTCCGTGTTGGTTTCACAGAAAGAGCCAAAGCACCTCAATTTTGATCTGAAGCAGCATCCACATTCCCAGTTAAAGCTCAAGCTCTTACAACCCCTTCTTATCCAGTAGAGATGCAAGTAAAAGGACTGCTGCATTTCTGGAGTTGAGAAGATTAATAAAGCCAGGTCTTTTTTCCTGCACAGCAAGCTGTTCTCTAACCCACAGGCTCTTCTCATCTAAGATCATTAAGTCCTCCATATTAACTGCATTGTTCTCTGCACTTTCAAGCTCACTTTATAGAATTCCTCTTCTTCTGTGGCATCACATGCATTTGTCTTCATTTAAAGGCTCCTCACAAGACATCTGCTGCTACCTTCAGATAAACCTGTGCCCACCACCACTTGGAAGGAAAGCTGCCAGCTTCCTCCTGTTCTTGCTTAACTGATATCTGCTATTTCCCAATATAGCCTGAGACTATCTGCTGCCCTTCAGGGCAGTACAGACAATAAGCCACCCTTCAAACCCCACTGTCTGCCTTTACCTGCTGTCTCTTGCACTGGATTTCAGTCCTTTAGGAAAGACCATCTTTACATGCCAAAATTGTGTAAGCTCTACTGCATTCCACTGCGTGGAAACAAAGCCTCTACCATATTGTTATTCAAGTACAAAATTTACTCTTTCCAAAATTACAAACTTTTGCATGTATTTTAATCTCTCTGGTACCAGGAAAGGGATACTGCAACTACTCACAAGTAAAAAAAAATAGAAGGATGAGGTTTTCTCCCAATCACATTGAACTGTGTCATTTCTGCGGGCTCACACCAGCCTTTCCCTACAATTAGGCCAGAAGCAAGAGCAGCCAGAAGAGACATTTAGAATTAAGAACATTTCTTTTTGAGGAAAAAGTGCCTTCAGCACATGGAAAAAAGATTATTTCACTGGGTGCCAAGGCACCGATGGGATCTTCCTTATCATCAAAGGGCTGTGTTTACAGAAGAGATGTTAGTCTTATCTTTTGATTTGTAGGACTGAAGTTGTCTGGGCTGCAAAAAATCTCTTCATCCACTGTGAGTTACTTATCTGATGGGAGCATCCTGCGAGGCATCTGCGATGAGCTTGCCCTGAAAATATTAATTGCAGCAGTAATAGCTAGGATTAAGCAAATGGATGTTGAGGATAATCATTTGTGAGCGAAGATAATTACTTGGTAAGTGTAGCATGACTTCTGTTTTACAAGACAATAACGAGTCGGGCTATCATCAGCACACAGTAATTAAGAGAGTGGTGTTACCCACAATCAGCATTCAGATAAAGGGAAGCTGAGAGTGCTAAAAGCTACCCGAGGTTTTAATAACCGGCTGGTGGCATTTGCCATGTATTTTGGCAAAGCAGAAGTGTCATGATGTAGAAAAAAAGCCAAGTTTTGAATGATTTCACAGGTCTTTTCTTCTTCCCTCCGCCCTCACGTCATCTCCCCTTATGAGAAGCTTCATTTCCAGCATCTCCAAGCACTGAGGTGCACAGGGAGCACACACTGGAGGCGAGTGCTCCACAGGTGCTGTCAGCATTTCCTAGATATTTGCACAGAGGCCACTGAAAGCACATGCAGCGTGTACTTCAGCTTGTTATACCTTGACTCTGGAGGCATTCAAGGCCAGGCTGGACGTGGCTCTGGGCAGCCTGGGCTGGTGGTTGGCAACCCTGCACTCAGCAGGGGGGTTGAAACTCGATGATCTTTGAGGTCCTTTTCAACCCAGGCCATTCTATGATTCTATGGTTATATCCATTCTGCCTGTGCTTTAATAGACTTAGAATGGCCTAACAAAAAGGAGGAAACTTACAGAGCTGTGGCCAGTCGGGTACGCTCACACTTTCTTTTTTTCCTTGCAGAAAAACACCAGCACTCTTGCATCAGCAGCTGTTAATTGGTGTCCAGGAGGGTCAGGATTTCAATAAAGATTGCTACAGGAACAGCATACAGATTTTAATAAACCTACAGACACTCAGAGCGCAGGGAAAGCTGGAAACTATAAAAAAGCTAACATATTTCACTGGAAATTAGTCTATACAGGAAAAAAAAGTACAGTGCTGCAATTTTATCACTTTAAATACAAAGCCCCAGTTTTAGAGATACTTTGTTCCTAGCCCTCTTCCAGCTGTTGAAAAGTAGAGTTCTTGTGCAAATGAAAGCAGAAGAGGCACAGAAGTAACAAAGTAAACAATAGCGAGGTCTTAAGCTTCAAGAAAAATAAACAAACCGTGGTTGATTTTTGTTTACTACTGTCCAAGTGCAGCATTACCCATCTCCTACGAGCTGGGCATTTAAGGCCCGTGGAAGCACAACTGACCGAAGTGACTGCATGTTTGCATACCAAGCCCTGAACACATTGAAACCCAGACATTCACAGTCTGCTTTGGAATAAAGCAGGGGTAATATGAGAGCCTCTGGACATTTTCTGAAAGCTGCACTGTAGCTTCCAATTACGTTCAGGCGATGCATTTTAATCGCTACCTTCTTCAGCGGAGTAAAAGTTTCCATTTGTGCTAACTTTGATGTGATAATAGGAAAGAAAAGTGTATGTCTTGCACTCTGCATTATTATTTTGCCAGTCCAAGAAAGTCTGATGGAATATAGGCTTTAATCACAACAGAGATCAAGAGCAAACAAACATTCATTGCAGAAAAGCCATAATTAGAAAGAAGAAAGGAAAGAGGTATCACACCATCAAAACACTTGGCATTAGGTCACAGGCCAACAAACAACTGACATGAAATAGGCTAAATGTGTAGTGAATAAACACAAGCCAACTGAAGACTTTCCTGCAAACTGTGCAGAACAAATGGATGATCACAGATTTTAAGACTTTTTATTGTTCAGAAAGGACTCGCTTCGGATGCCTCTTTAAAAATCCATCTGAGTCGACAACCTCTTGGCTCCTATCTCAGCTATGAAATCTCTCAACAAAGCTCCCACAGCAGCTGCAGCAAAGGCTCTTGCCTTGCGTGACACCTCTGCAGGCTGACACCAAAAAAAAAAATGCATCCTCCTTGCAGTCAGAACCCTACCAACAGAGTTCAGCAATCCCATGGCCATAGGGAAAGGTGGTTCGGTCACCGATCAAATGATTTTTTGGGTGTTGGTTCAATAGAGGAAAAAAAAAACAGTTCACCCTGCAGCCACACCGAGTGGGATTGCTGCAAGGGAAGAAGCAGGAACAGAGCTGTTTTCAGGGAACCCAGCTCCCCATTTGCCCCCCTTTGGTAGGGATTCACAGCTGCACCACCCATGAGAAAACACAAATTGATGCTGTCAGTCTCCAACACCTGCTGCTCTGCCAGTCCCATCCGCTCACCACACTGCCTGCAGCTGTTTGTCCTTGCTTTCTCGATCCAACACTGGCCAGCCTGCTTCAGACCTCAAGGGTTTAACGTGACACGCAGCTTGACAACTGAGCAGCTTTTCCATCTTCCACACTAAATGTGATCTACATAAAAACACTCCTTTCCTTAATCCTTCCAAAGTCAGCAGGATAATTGGGATTAATCCCATTTGAATAACTACTGAGAACTGATGGTTACAATTAAAGTGTTTACAAGTACATGGATATGCATCTTTTCCCTTCCCACTGCGGAGAGTTTGTCTCAAGTGGCACGTCCTTGTTTTAATACCGGGACCTCAAAAGCTGAGCAAGGATCAACTGACCACAGAACCACATTTGATCACAGGATCAGCTGCAAATAACAGTGGCTCTGTACTACCAAAGCACGAGATGCAGGCACTAGAGAAGGGGAGTGTGAGTTAGGGCTGAAATTAGATGATTTTTACATTCCATCTCTGTCCTCAGCAGCTCAGCACAGCAGTATTTCAACCCTGCACAATCCCCCTCTGGCTGCTTTTGCAATGTGAAAGCTATGGACTGTTTTTCTAGATACCAGAACAGTTAGGATCTGGACAAAGATAAAAACACTTTGCAAACTCCAGGCTTGCCTGGGGTTGGAGGGTACTTGCCTCCTCCCCGCAGGGTGCTGAGCCATGGATCTTGCAGCTTGGCAGAAGAGGTATGAGAGATGCAAACTGGGGTTAGATAGCCTGTCTGGGGCAGCAGAGGACTCACTGTTTTATCTGTGTGTTACCTCAGAAGAGATAACAGGCCCCCTGAGCTGTCAGCTTCACCTGGATTCACCTCGATACGAGATAAACTATGAAGTTAGGAACAGGATTACAGAGCAAACAAAAATCCAAACAAGATTTCTTTTATCCGTCCATGAAGCCTATCTGCAATTTCTTTGCCACTTAACTGTCAGAGCCAAGGACGTGAAGTTCACAGAAACACTCCCCTAGCACTGCACTCTGATTCCAGGTCAGAAACCAGCTGGCAATAGAGCAAAAAAAAAATCTTGGTAAATGTGTTCCTCTCCCCCACCTCAGCACTGCTCTGGGCACATTATCTTCCTCTCCCTCTGTTCAACAGAGAAATTATCTGCCCTGCTCATACCTTAAATCCAATTCACATCATTGTGGAAGAACTACTGCACTATTGTGGTTGGACTAGATGATCTTAGTGGTCTTTTCCAACCTTGATGATTCTATTGTTGATGGAGGGAAAGACCTAAAGGGAAAACAACAGACAAAGGGTGCGTACAAATACTCTGTCCAAACCGCATCCCTTCACACCTCTCTGGTCACGAACTCTTTTGGAAGCAAAACTTGATGCTTTTTACAAAAGATGGTGGTGAGGTGCTGGAACATGTTGCCCAGAAAGGCTGCAGATGCCCCCCATTGCTGGAAGAGTTCAATGCCAGGATGAATGGGGCCCTGAGCAGACTGATTTAGTACACGATCTAGCAGTTGACAACCCTGCCTGTGGCAGGGGAGTTGGAACTTGATGATCCTTGAGGTCCCTCCCAACCCCAGCCATTCTATGACAAACCTCAGCAGGTTTGAGACTGCTCGGGAATGTCACATCTGCGAGGGCCTGAGGGGAGAAAAGCAAGGCAGTGCGTGCAAGGGGACACATCTAATAAAGGATATTACCTCGCCCTCAAACATTGCTGAATGTATTTCATGCATTCGTAGACTTTCAATCAGAGGCCCCAGGCAATCGGAGCTCTGGTTTTGCCTGGAGAGAAGTTTGACTAAAATCAGCCTGGTGGGCAGAGGACTCCTCCTCCAGGGTCGGGTTACAGGGCTGGAGACAAAAGGCTTTTTCATGCATGCGTGCACAAGCGTTAAGGCAAATCAATAGAGGATGGAGGTAGTCAAGGTTAGACTGGTTGAAAGCTCTAGAATCGAACCCTGTAGCAGGAGCACTCAGACATAAGACACAAACTTGGCTAAGACGTAAACAAAAATAAAGTAAAAAAAACCCAAATCTGGTTCCAGATGCCTTTTTTTTTTTTTTTCCTTTGCTCTCTCCTAGTTTTCCACTTCCCCACAGCTGAAGGGATTAAGTAATGTAATTTAAATAGCATTACTAGTGTTTTGCAGCAAGGTGGCTGGCTCTCCCATTAGTAGGGTAGCAAAACCACAGCAAACAGGTCAAGAGATGACAGTATTTGTGAGATTCCACCGAGGGATCAGGTCCAGCTTTGGCCCTCCCAGTACAGGGAACATCAATAACTAGAACACATCCGATGAGCCAAGGCCAAATGAGAAGGTGCTAGGGTTGAAACACAGAATGAATGAAGAAAAGCAGAATGGGTTTCCTCTGCATGAAGAGGGACTGCAAAGATGGCTCTAGCTATCTGAAAATAGGTAGAGAGAAAGCAAAAAACAGATATTTTGTGGGCACACAGCAGAATGGAAAGAGCCACAGCAAGGAAAAAATCCACTAGATGTAAAGAAAAATACGTTTGCACAATAAACGCAGTGAAACTTTGAAATACAGACCCCCTAGAGGCACTGACATCTGTCTTGGGATGATTCTGATCTCACCTGGCCAATGGTCTGAACAATTTGAGCTAAATCTGTAGTCGGCCCTGTTTTAAGGAAGGGCTGGACTGGAGACTACCAAAAGTCCCTTCTTGTTGTTAAGCTTTTATATTATTCTTAAGCCAGCAGCTTCATGAGTTGCTGTACATCAAATGACCACGTTGTAGGTGCAGAGCCAGCAACATCTTGCCTATGAGTCTCAAGATGAAGATTTAATACATACATGTCTTATCCACATAAATTCCTTTCCCAGTTTCTCCACAATTTCTCTGGGCCTCTCCACACAGACAAACCTCACAAAGGAATGTGTGACCATCCCAGTAACAGAGCCAGCCAGCGAGTTTCATCACCTCACCAAGACAATGAAGCCTTCAATTATTCTACGTTTTTCAAGTGTAGTAATTACAAGCTACAGTTTGATCATCAAGATGATACTGCAGCATGTTTTCTATGAAAACATGCATTTTTTAAGGCTCATTGAGACATTCTGCCATCTGGAACACACAACGGTTACTACAGCCAGCCATTATCAAAACCAACATTTTGACATTAATAACACCAACATTCACTTCACTTTCATTTAAATCACCTAATAGAGCACACTCCCACTACTTGTGAGGAATTTCAACAGATTTCAAAACAAGGGTTGCCTTCCCAGGGCTCAGACAGGACTGCAGGAAAAGCAGGAGCTTTTCTCACCACTCCAACTCAGGTAGGTGTGAAAAAGCAGCTGCCAGGCTGGGTTACAAAGAACTGCAGTCCTGCAATGGGCACAAAGAAATAGGGCAGTGAGGAAAAGATCCAGATCACAGGCCCAGTGCCCCTAAATCTGTACATAAATGCACTTTCCACACCACCTACAAAGCTGGAGGAGCCATTTCCTGACCCTGAGGGCAATAAAAACACAAACCTGTGCTGATCAAACTGGGTTTGTCCTGATAAAAGTCAGCAGGAGTTGGGTCGCTCAGGTCAACCACTGCCTATAAACATATCCAGGTATCAGGGTCAACACAGATAAGATCATCCACAGGTTAACTTAAGACACAATGGCTTCTTTCATAAGGTGTTCTCGAGAAAGGTCTCTTGAGTCCAGCACATTAAAATAATAGTAATAGATGGCACACAGGGGGATTTAAAAATGAGTGTAAATGCCAGGACACCGGATCCCTTCCATACCCAACAGACAGAGCTGATCTATTGTTACGATTTGAGGAGATCCCGGAGGCTTGGCTAAGCCCTCCAAGAGGACTGGTAATGGCCAAGGGAGATTGATCCCAGCCCAACTCTCCCCACAGGACCCAGACCCCACAGAGCAGTCCCAAACTCCGAACTTAACAACACCCACTCCCCCCAGCCAGAGCCCTGTAGAAATCAGTACCTGAAACGGGCGATGAAGGGGCACAGGGGGAGCAGTGTGACAACGGATAAGGGAGAGGAAAGAGAAACCCCATCCCCACATTGCACCAACACCCACCCTGAGGAGCAAAGACCCTCTCTTTCTTCTTCAAAACAGATAGGGGCTGCAAGCATCCCACAAGAGATGGCAGAGAACAACATTTGCACAGAAATCTTTGGGCAGTTTGGGACACAGGGGCCAAAATAGGGTCAAATATCCCTTTTTTGGGACAGAAACAGGCAGAAAAACACATGACAGCCTAAGGAGTCTCCCCCTCCCACACACAATTTAGAGCATACAACGAAGCACTGGGGTGCCCTATGCCCAACTACAGGACACTCAGGGACCCACAAAGCTGTGGACACAGCCACCTCCTACGGTGGGAAATCCTGCAGCAGCATGGGGGGAGAAATGCCTGCTTTATAAGTTGTGAGGGGTCCCATGAAGCCGTTGGGAGGGAATTTCCCCGTTAGACAGAAGGGTGCAGCGTCCCTTTAACCAGACAAGGAGAGGCAGAGCTCCCCGAGAGCTGAGGAAACGTCCCCTTTATACGACAAGAACACAGTAGGAGACCCATTTTAACGGTACGCGCACGACCCAGGGAGAACCACGAACCGCGGCCCCTGACAAGAAGGACGGGGAGGGATGGCGGCTCCTACCGGCTGCAGGACGCGGCCCCACCGGGGGTGCTGTCCGCCGGGGGCGAGCGGCTGGCGCTGGTCCCAGCACTGACCCTGCCCCTTCTCCGCCGAGGGGGTTTCTGGCCCACGGGCTCGGCTTCCATGGTGAGAAGTCAGGCTGAGGAACGGGAGGAGGGGACGGGACAACACCGCACCGCTTCCGCTCGGCGGAAAATGGCGGCGGCGAAAACAGCAGCGGCGGCGGCGGCGAACCGGTGGTTTGAAAATGGCGGCGGTGAAGGTGGCAGCCAATCAGCGCGGCGGGTGGGGTGCGTTGCTGGGAGACGCGGGGGCGGGACGAGCGAGGGGGGAGGTGAGAGGAGCGGTGGGGGGAGGACGGTCGCCGCCGTTGAGCACAGCGCCCCCTTGTGTCCTGCGCTGCACCAAGCGGCTTGGAGGACCTAGGAAAGGGGAAACTGAGGCACGGAGCCATTCCTCCCCCAGCCCCTCCGTCCTCCTCTTTTCCCATCCTCATCTTCTCTCCTCAGAAAACGCAGAGCCAACACCCCACAGTCTCGAGGAAGGCAGCAATGTCGACCCCAAAGGCAGAAATCACCTGAGGAATAGAGGAAAAATAAGTGTCCCTCATGAATCTCGAAAATATACCTCTGAAATAGGCCCAAATGTTAAAATTATACCTCAGACACGACCTCAAAATGCACACAGAAGTGGTTTAAGTGTGGGATGCAGCTCAGCGTGAGGCCTGAGGCAATGGCTGCCCTCACTGAACAGCCTCCTTGGCCCCTTTCTCCTCTCACTTTTTAGGGTTTTTTCTCTCCCCAGTCAAAATGAGTGGGTTAGGTAGGCTCTGTGAAGCCATGTGGAGGGGGAAGGTGGGGGTTTCATCTCCTGCTTGCTGGTGTGAGTGGGATCCCAGAGGCCACAGCCTTTTGGTGAAGACTGCAGTGTCCCAGCGTGAAACCGATGTGTAAACTTTTAAATGGGGTCTTAAATTGTGATAGTGCTGGAGAAAAACAGATGTCTTGGCTAGAAACCCCCACAAATTCTGTCTTGGAAAGCTATCATGCACCTGCGAGTTTCCACCCACCTCACTTTGGGTTAAGTGGTGTTTTGAGCAAGGTGCTCAAATGGGAAAATGTGTCCTCCTTGGGTGAAATCTCAATTTTCCTCCATTTCAGCCCTTCCCCTTTGTGAAAAGTGGCTGTTAATGGGGGGCAGAATCTGTCCTGGAGTGGCAGTCGTAATGAGACCCAGAGATAACTGTTTATCTTTGTTTAGAAATTGGAATGATCTCCTCTGGAGTGCCTTCGGACCAGACAGTTTTGGCCAAAAAGTCCCCCTTTAACAATGCTGGCACCCCAGAGTGCTGTGCTGGAACCACCTTTTGCAGTTTATCATGTTTATTCCAGGTGCAGGTCGGTCTCAACTTCTGTGCAGCAGTTGGATGGAATGCTTTGAAACCCATTAAAAACCCCACATATGTGCCAGGCATTGGCTGTTTTTTAGTCAGGAATCAGAAATGGATTCTTCAGAGGTACTAAAATACAAACCCAAACTTTTGAAGTGGGATCTGCAACTTGATTCAGAAGAGTTGATACCCCTTCTTTAAGCTGAACAGAGCAGCCTGCCAAAGGGTTAAACATAACCATATGCGAGGAAAAGATTTGAAGGTTTTAGAAAGAAGTTGTACTTCTATTTTGAAATGTACCTTTGGGATAGGAGGAAGAGTGAGCACACGCAATACACCAGGCTTAGAGTATGCCAGAGTAGTCAGATTGAGCACTGATACCATGCCAAAGCAAAAGGAATTAGTTGTGCTTATTCTATTCTAGTACAGACTTAACAAAACTGTGAAGTTTCTTTATTTGTCCAAGCCTAAACAGCTTAGCAAATTTTATTGCCTCACTCAGTATTTCTTTTATATTGGCTTATAATTACTTGTAGGCATTCATATGCACCAGACCAATTCTTTCATTTCTTCCCAGTCCTTCTCCAAATCTCTGTCTGCTACCCTAGAGACCTCTTCTCCTCAGCTGAGTCCTGGTTTCTGGGTTTGAAAAGCTCCTGGTCTTTCAGGACCTCCTGATTTTTGCATTCTGCAGTGGCCTCAACCACATCCATCCCCCCAGCACAATAGGCAGCAAGCCATGGACTTATCAAATGAGTTTTCCATCTGGTTGGAGGACTTGGCACAGACATTCATGATCTGGAAGGTGCTTGGGGCATACTTTTTCTGCTAAAACTATAGGTGTGGAGGTCATGAGTGCAAGGCATATCCAAAGATGGGGTCACCAGGCAGAGTCAATGCTCTCTTGGTGAAATCAAGGACAATATGGGGAGAACAGCCATGGCAGGGAGGTTGGAGCTTGATGATCTATAAGGTCCCTTCCAACATAAGCCACTCTATGATACTATGACATATCATTTCATAGTCCCATCTTCAGGTGAGATGCTTAGTGTCCAGGTTGCAGTTGACATGGCTTTATTGCTCCCCAAGTCCTCCAAGAAGGTCAGCATGGAGCTATATATGGAAGGTGACAGGTTTTCCTGCCTCCCAGGAGTACTGCAGAACTACAGCTTGGATCTGAATGACCAGAGCTTGGAATTTTAATAAGTGTAGGTGGATTTAAAATACTATATAATGATATTATCTCAAAGCAAGGCATTAAGCTCAATGCAGGTTGGTACATCATCCTCTTTCTTGGCAGTCAGGAGATCAGGACAGAATCTCTGCCTTCCTGCAAGCCACATCCTGGCTTTATGGCCACATCCCCAGTGCTGTCTGTGGCATTTTACATTGTTGAAGATTCACTCAGGCAGCCCAGTGCATGTCAAAGACAAATTAGGGTTGAAGATTATGCCCACAGAGGATCTCATGAGTGGTGTGCAAATAGGACTACTTACACATAGAACACGCCTCTCAGAGGCTTGCTAAGGGGGTGGTGAGAGTCCCATGAGTGCTACAGCACCCACCTGCTAGCAAGTGCTGTTGGGTTGCAAAACTATTTCACAGCATTTCCAGAAGCCTGTGATGCTCCAGGAGAAATTTTAATTTTTATCTTTCCTCCATGCTTCATCTTCAGGGCCACGAAATATTTTGCTCAAATGAGGGCTTTTGCCTGCTGGACTTTCTCCTCCCTGCTCTCAGCACGGAGTAATAGGGACTACACCAATCTAAATGGATAGCCTGTCTTGTTTGGGAAAGACTTTTTGGATTAAGCAGGGAATTAGTGACCCATGCATTAAGGACTTGTGGTTCTCAAACAAGCAAACTTAATTAGACAAAGATTAAAGCATGCTTCATTGACACCAATCTTTTCCAGGATTCAAAGCATTGAGTTATTTTTCAGAACTTTATACACTTGGCAACACTGCTCATTTAAGCACTTACACTACTTTGAAAGTAGTCATCTCCAGGATTTGAAGCAGCTTAAACATTTATGATGCAATAAAACCTTAGGCCATAAACTGTACGTGATTAAGGTGTGTGTCACCATCAGTATTTAGAGCCATTAAAAATATAGATATATATATTGTATTTTCATCTTGAAAAACGTAGAAAAAAAATGCCATAACGCTACAGGAAAATTGCCCTTGCGTTCCAGGTAGTCGGCAAACATTAAGATAAATAACACATGTAGTTCACAGTCACAGCAGGAACTCTGCCAAGTGACACAGTCAATGTGTGAAAGCTCTTCCATAAGGATTAGGAGGCATCCTAGCTTTTGCTGTGAGCCTCGAGTGATGTGTTTCCCAACTGTTGCACACAATGCAGAATTAATTCTTTTTAGAAAATAAAATTAAGTAAATTAATTTGGATAGTCCAAGATACTCTGCTCTTCCATTCTCTTTCTACAGACATTATCGTTGGGCCTCATTTGTGTATTGCCTCATCCAATGAGCTGGCCAATGTAAAAAAAAACAGTTTTAATAACAGTGCAGCCCTTGCGTGTGTTATTACAATGCATTCCATCTTTCAGAAAACAAAGGAAAAAATATTTTGCTTTTACATCTTCAAACCAGTTGTTTACATGGGCTCAATGACAGCATTTATCATTGTCAGAGATTTAAGACCATTAGAAAAACCCCATGAACTGCAAGTAATCAGAAATGTCAATCATGTGTTGGCTTTGTCTGCGGCAATGGGAAGGACTCTTGCTCAAAACTTTGCACAGCAGGGGAACAGGTCTTCAACCACAATGTTACAATGCCCTTTTGACACTGTTGTGAATTTGTTTTCAACACCACCTCTCACAGTCCTCTCCCAAAAAAGAGTGGAGATGCTTGCAGAAATGGGAAGATTCCATACTGCCAAGAACAGTGGAATCATAGAATCATAAAAGATCCTAAGTTGGAAGGGGCCCATAAGGATGATTGAGTCCAACTCTAGACAATCAAATGTGTCTACACATCTTCTCCAGCATGCAACAGATCTCTGGATAATGAGCATTCAAATTAATCCCAATAATTCAAATTAATGGTGACATTTAATTCTTCCAAAACTCTTGATGCAAAGCTTCAGTTTTCCATCCCACTAAAGGCAGTGCTGGGAGCTCTGAAATTGAACACAAAGAGAAGAACTAATGCTGAGTTCTTAGATGACTTTTGAGCTTTCCTTGATCTTGGAGTTGAACTCGATGATCCTTATGGGTCCCTTCCAACTCAGGATATTCTATGATTCTTTGGTTTTCCACCTCTACCTTCCTGTGGGAAGTCAAGGTATCTCCCAGATGACTCTTGTTGAGGGAGGTGTTCAAGAAAAGGGTAGATGAGGCACTGAGGGACATGGTTTAAT
The DNA here is from genome assembly GCF_002078875.1 of Numida meleagris. Classification (NCBI taxonomy): domain Eukaryota; kingdom Metazoa; phylum Chordata; class Aves; order Galliformes; family Numididae; genus Numida; species Numida meleagris. The sequence goes on from NC_034409.1 coordinate 1,369,189, forward strand.
GGGCATGGTGGGGATGGGTCGATGGTTGGATTATCATAGAATCATAGAATCATAGAATTACCTAGGTTGGAAAAGATCTACAAGATCATCCAGTCCAACAATCCACCTACCACCAATAACCCCAATTAGATGATCTTAGTGATCTTTTCCAACATTAATGATTCTATGAGGGTCAAGGAAGAAGTGAATCAATGCAGTTTCATAGCATTAACAATAACAGCCTAGTGAACAATAAGGAGTCCGGTTCAAGTCTTCATATGTTTTAAACCAAAAACTTGCAAGACTGGCAGTTGGGTCAGCTATTAAGATGGCAGAGAGCTGCTAGGATATTCTGCAGAACCAGATAAAGTCTCACCATTGGCAGAGGAAAATACATAACCTTTCATCAAGGAATGTGCACATGCTCTTGAGGGATGAGATGGTTTCAGCTTTACAGCCAGGGGAATGCAGGAAGTTGGTTTCTTGGAGTCCTGCAGAACAAATTGAAAGTAAAAGTGCCCATGAGCTGATGCTAACATTGGACAACATTCAAGGGCACGAGACAAACTGATGGCAGGGAAATGCATTGAGGGTTGTTGAGTACGTGGAAACCACATGCGGTTCGGAAAGTCCCTGAGCTGAATTAAAATCAGCAGGGAGAGTACAGGGGATGTTATATGCCTTTTCCATGCCCTCTGCATGTCTCTAATCAGCTGCTCATGGGTATGACTGGGAGCAGGGCACCAAGAGGCAGACCTTTGCCTCTCTGAAACTCATTAAAGAATAGAAGTCCATCTTTCTCCAATTTACTTTAGAAGAAAGCTTTTCTTTAAAGCATTTACCTTGTTACTTTTAATGCAATTAAAGGAAGAAAGAAGAGTATAAATAACCCTTTGCAACTAGAGAATAAATAAGAATATGTTCTTGCTACAGCCCAGCTCCACCACAAAGAAGCCCCTACCCCACAGCTGGTTGCTATCTGCTTTAGGGAATGCAGAAGAGAAGCACAGCTGTGCAGACACAAATAGAGGGTGCTTTCTCCACCCTGGGTTATGGGAATAGCTCCGAGGCAGAGCTGGTTGGGGGAATTCTGCTGGAAGCGTGCTCTGCTGAAATATGCAGTTCCACTCCAATTGAGCTGTCTCACAGAATAGGGATGGGTCTGCCAGGGTTTTATTTGGAAAGAAAAATGAGGGGATGGGGAGGGGAGAACCTGAAACGTCAAAACATCCCATCGTGATAGCTTTGAAATGAAGGTTTTTGGTTTTAACCACTTTTTACTGTAAATTTTTGCATTACAACAGAGAATGCTGAGATTTCCTGCTGATACTGAATGCTTTTGTTGACAGTTTGCTTTTGCAGCAACAGTAATTCCTTTTTAAAGGGGATATCTGAATGGGTCCCCTTGCATCCAGTTTGCTCCACTTGTCTTGCGTTGCAAGGATGCATTTTCAGATGGTGTTGGCCAGAGCTAAATCTGTGCGTTGATGGGAGGGGTAGGATACCACATAAGCAAAAGAAGTGGAGTTGTATCCTTCAAGCAGAAAAGCAGGGAAGAAGCAGTATAAAACCAAACAGTGCGTGAACAGAGGCACACACAGTCAAATGCTAGAGATATCCAGGCTAATGCTTGGATAAATCATCTCTGGTTATCAGTAACAGATGCCTGAGCTGAGGTTGGGGCCTCACTGTGTGATAGATAAAGGACAACTGCTATCAGGAGCAGCACTTCAACTTCAGCCCTGGCAAACCTAAAATAGGGTAAGTGTGGTTTGAGGCCTTTTTTTTTTAAACCTGGAGGAGGGTGTCCAGAGGGCTAAGTGACCCAGCAGTAAATGGAAGTCACTTGGGAGGATCTTCATTTTCTTAGCAGGTGTGGGGCTGAAGACCACGTAATAAAATTTGCATGGCCACCAAGGCTCCTCAGGGTCTCAAAGGTCTTGTGAGATGTGCCAGCCAGCCACTGGCTGAGCTTTGTGAACTACTGGTATAGGGTGAATTCCTTCCCTACTGGAAGCTTGTTAGGGGGTATACTGGTATTTGGTGGTATGACCCCAGATTTGTCTAAGTGTTAATGGTCTTAGTGTCTTTATGTCTCTGGAGGACAATGGAGAAAGGCAGAGAGCTGCTGGAGAATGGGATCTGGCAGTTCAGGCTAGTGGAAAGGACGGAGATCTTTAGGACTATTGTTCTGAATATTTTCGGCCAGCCCTAAATTCACTTGAAAAGACAACAGCCGCCTTCAGAGGGATGAGGGTGTGGAAAGTTGGCAGCTTTCACTCCCCTGCAAAAGGCATAATGAGAGCCAGTGACTGAAAGCTGATGCTAGGCAAGTGCACGTGTGGAATGGAGCAATTTGAAGTAGGTGAACAATTAAAGATGGAAGCAAATTACTCCTAAAATGGTGGATTTCTGAGCTAAGTAAATCACTGTTTTTTTTTTTTTTTTCCCATTTCAACTAATTAACCAGAAAACACACACACACAAAAACCCACGTTTGGCTCTGCCTGAAGCAAAATGAGGATTTTTTTACCCTTTCCGATGATTCAAGTGCTTGGCCAGAGTGTGGCCACTGTTCTCTCTTCCACCTGAGGACACCACCTGTTTTGGGACACAACTCGCATCCTCATGGGTAAAGATTTGCTCCATAGAGGCAAACAGCAGCTGGTGCCAGACTGTGTGGTGGGGACAGCAATAGGAGGACCAGGAGGCAATATTTAGGACGCTGGAGTGGGAAAAAGGAGGCAGCAGCTGTGAGGTCTGGCTATAAAAAGGCTGAGAGCTGCTGCAGTGGGTCTACAGGGGGGTTGGCCTCTGTCCTTCTCATTGATGCTGTTCTAAATACGTCCCAGAGCTGAGACTGCAAGCAGGTTGTCACCACCAGACTATGGTACTACTCTCCTTTACTGTCTGTTTCCTTAGAAAGACAGAAATCAGCCACCCAAAAACGTGGACTTGGAGTCATGAGCAGTTTTGGGTTGACCCGACATCATCCAGTGAATGAATACTTCGTGGACTGAACCGCTGGAGCTCCTCATTTTCTCTTTTCTTCTTGAGAAATAGATGGCTCTTGGAAAAAGAAGATCTCGTCTGACTGGCGTGCTTGGTGCACGCGTTTTGGGAGCTGCTCAGAGACAAATAGTTTCTCTGTCCTCAGAGGCCACTTTTATTCCCAGCAGAGGTTTGGAGGCCACAACGCTGACAAATGTGTTTGCACGATGCTGTATCTAACAAAAGAACCCAGCCTGACCCAATTAAGTCTGAATTCTTCCACTTCCAAAACAGGCACAGCCGTGCACCCAACCTGCTTAACTCGATTTCTATAAACCTTTGGCATAGCCATGAGCAAGAATAGAGCAAGAATAAAGCTCCCATTTGCCCTCAGAGGCAGAGGCTGGGCTCAACACACCAGTGCTGAGCAGAGCTGTTCCATCACTGCCTCCCCAAACTCATCTCTTTGCCCACCAAAGCTGCAGCCTTATGCTCATTTTTTGGAAGAGCTGGAGGATAAAAATCCTACACTTTAGGCTCTGCTGAGCCCATATGTGATGCTGACATTAGAAAGTTACCCTATAGCCGATGGTGTTCCTATAGTCATCAGATGCATGTAGATCCATGGTGAAAAGGTGAATTTTGCTTCCTACAAATACCGTGCACTCAGCTTGGGGATTTGGGGATTCAGGTTGCATGGGGACTTGTGCAGATGAATTTTGAATATATTCAAGGAAGTAAATTCCTCCATCTTTAGGTTCCTGTTCCAGTGCCTGACCACCTTCATGATGAGATGAAAAGGATTCTGCCTTTCTTGGGAATGAATGAGCTGCATTCTTACCCTTTCTTGCTATGTCCTGTCCTCCAAACCTGACCAGATTGATTTTGCTGCAGTATACCAATGGAAGTAGAGAGCATCTCACTAAACAGAGGGAAACTCCCTGCCATTGGCTGCATTTGTGTCTATCACTGTCTAGGACATGGTTATCCCCCTTGACCCCAAGAGCTGCCAACTTATTGCAATAATGGCTTAACCAGAGCAGGTTCAGGAACATTTTAATGGCAGAATGAAGAAGTAAATAAAGATGTAAATAAAGAAGTAAATAAATGCATGTTCCTATGCATTTGCAGGATACAGCCAAGGGCAAAACGAACCCTTCATGGCCAGCAGATGGGGCAAATGGGGGAATCTGAGCCTGCAGCTTAATGCTATGGAGGCACAAAAATCAGTGGACTCCCATGGGGGTCACTGGAGATATGGAACAGAATGGCAGGACTGGGTCTAAAACCAGACAAGATACAACTGGCACTGCTCTGAATAATGGCAAGGGGAAGATGGTTTCTTCTGGAAAAAGTAAATTATATGGGGGCACTCAAACTTCCCCAGTTCTCTCTAGCCAGACTTTGGCATCCATCACCAACTCTGTGATGCCATTGGGGTCTGGATCTCCAGCACCATTGGGCTCTGAATTTTTGTCACCCAGCTCTGTGATGCCACTGGGGGGTCTGGATCTCCATCACCTGAACCTGAGGTTGGAACTAGCTGATCCTTAAGGTCCCTTCCAGCCCAACCATTCTATGATTCTATATATATATAGTTTTATTTTTTGCAATTGAGGCTGTTTGGAAAAACAAAAACAAAAACCAACTCACACTGCACTGTGCCCAAGGCAGTTTAATCACAGAAATCACGCCATCCAAACACTAACAGATCATTTATCCCTTGCTCTTTCTGGGAATGCACAGGAAAAGGATCTCTGCTCCTTTAAGCTAGCAGAAAGCTTCTTTATATTCAGGTGGAGTCAAGCCTTCCTGGGCTATAAAGTTGCAGGGAGAGGCAGGGGCAGCAGCTGTTTTGCTTAGATCTTAGCAAGTCTCCAGTCTCATCATGGTAAGAGCATGCCTTACATTTGTATTACCCTAAACTTAAAATACCAACTGTTTGTTTTCCAAGCGTGCCGAGCTAAACAGCTTGCTTGCTCTTTTCTCTCGCCTTTCTCTTGTGGATGTTAATTCCAAGCAGCTTTGTTTAATTGCTGATTACCTTCTGGTTTATTGATTCAGTGTTTGCTCCTTATAAGGGAAAAGTGAGGGATGTGCAGAGCAGCTCTTTCAGTGGCCTCTTGCTGCTTTCTTTGCTCTGAGTTTGCAGCTCCTGAGATGGGGTCTCATAGGGTTGTGCCTGGCTCTTTAATGCAAGTTGGGTTTTTACTTTTTTTTGAGGTGGGGGGGCACCAGCCTATCTAGAAACACAACTATACGATAGGCTAAAATTTAAAGTTTGACACTGTTGGCCCTATTCCCAAGTTGAACACTTTGTCTCTCACACTGCCATAGGGAACTTGTACAACTTGCAGAGACCTTTAGGGTTTTTTCCTTAGGAGTGAGCTGCCATGTTGCCTTTGTCTTCCAGAAACCCCTGTAATTAGATATTAAATGAATGAAAACCCCCCTCTGCCTTCTAGTTTTTTTGTTTTGTTTTGTTTTTTTTTGCTATTTGAATTGTTGCTCTACCAAGCCTGCAGCTGTGAAACTGAAATGAATTGATCTGGTTACTAAAAAAACTGCGACTCCAAACAGCACTGGCTGAAACTTTTAGTGTGGAGTAACACAACTGTCACTTCGTGAATGCAAAAGAGCAACTTGTTGGAAAATCTGATGGTTTCCCTATGCATGTTGCAAGTAGAAAACTTCAAAGTAGCACCCAGCGAGGCAGCTTTTGAACTTTTCCTTTTATCTGCTGACTTTTCGGTGTCTGTCCTGGTTACAAAACAGTTAAAGATTTACATGGGATTTCCAATGGGAAAATCAGCTGGACAACAATAGGTTGCCTATAGCCAGAGTCTGTAAAATGCAATTTATCTGGATGCAAAAGTTGGAAGTCTGGGATCTCAAAAAACCTTCCAGCGTAAGGGAAGGGGGATTAAAAAACACAAAAAGCCCCAAACCTGCAGAATATGAGATGTCTTTTTTTTTTTTTTTCCTTCCAATAGGTTCTCTTTTTTTTTTTTTCTATTTCTTTTTTCCCCCTCCATTCCCTATGCTGAAAATGCCAGTGCCCCTTGAAGCAGGTGCTGGGACTGTGAGAGAGGACAGAGAGTGGAGCAGCTGTCCCAGAGGGTCCTGGTGACCCTTGCAAAGTGTGGCGAGGAGCTATTGCAACCATCTTGCTGGGAGGGATGGGCAAATGGCAGCCAGCATTTCCCAAATAGTGCAAATATCAACTGAGAGAGGGAGGGCTTAAAGACAGCTCCCACACCCAGCCCAGACCTGGATTAGATTGTTCTCCCAGCTGTGGGCAAAGGGTTTGGTGTCTGTCTGTAAAGAGCACTCATCCAGTTGGTGTCCAGCATTATGGCAGTTGACCTGGACACATGGTGGCCATCAGTCTTGCTTGAGTGCTGAGAAACCTCTTGGCACATCCATGGAGACAAAGAGGGGAGAAGCTGTGTTGCATCTTTCTCCTGAGGACTCTTGCAAAGCCATGAGCAATGGGTCCCCAGGGCTGTCTAGCATTAGGGTAGTGCCTTCAAGGGCAATCATGTCTGTGGGTGTGCACACACAAAGTGTCCTCTCCATCCACACCCGGAATGATGGCACTGTTGGCCGTTCTTGGGTGGGCTCACCAGCTCCCTTCAGTTGGGATCCCTGTGCTATGGGTGGCTGTAACTGGGAGCTGGGATGTGAGCTGTTGCTGCTGCAGCACTTTGATCCTGGGGTGGTGGAAACAGCAGAGATGCCAATTACTGAGGGACGGGTACAAGCATCAAAAGTCTCCCAAAGACGTCAATGCCTCCACCACCACCACCCTGGAGGTTTCTGGGATGCTCCTGGAGGGTGACCTGGTTACATCAGGACTCTTAGCCTCTCCCCAGGTGCTGGCTTGCCCTTGTTCCCGCCCTGGGTGACTGCTGGTTTCCTCTGGCTTCGTTTCCTGGTGTGACTCCATGCTTGGCTTCTCCCTGCTTGGTGAAGAGCTCTTTAGCTCAGTGAGCCTGGAGCTGTTGTTCCTGGGTCCCCATTTTCCTGAGACCCAGTGGATCCACAGCTCTGTAGTGAAACCAGTTGAGCGCTGAGCAAGATGGAGCCAGCAGTGCTCATCTGCTTCCTGCCTTGGCATGAAGCCCATCACCTCCTTCCTTCCTTCTCCCTTGGGCTGGGAGAGTCCTTCCTAGGGATGCTATGTGTCCAGCAGCCCTACAGAACACAGTCCGATCCTTGCTCCAAGTCACGGCAGTGGGCGGAAGCCACCTGTTTCCCTCATCATCTGCAGCAGCAAATGGCTCAAACAAGAACCATGGGGGCTAATGCTAAGTCACAGGATGTCTTAAAAATCACCTTAACAAGCCATTTCCCCTTGCAGAGGGAGTGCATTTCCATCCACATCGGGCAGGCTGGCGTGCAGATGGGCAATGCCTGTTGGGAGCTGTATTGCCTTGAGCATGGGATCCAGGCAGATGGGACCATTCCTGGCTCCAAGCTGGTGAAACCTGTGGAGCCGCAATCTGAACAAGTGGATTCTTCTTTTGAGACCTTCTTCTGTGAGACAGCGTCTGGGAAGCATGTGCCTCGGGCAGTGTTCATAGACTTGGAGCCCACTGTCATTGGTAATAGTGGGTCAAATGGGCATTGTGGCACCATAAAATGTGAATCCTGGGCATGGATTGCATTTCCAAGTGGACCCGGAAATGACAAACCCATTACTCCTCATACTCTGACTTGTCTTCACCTGGAATAGGCTGCCCAGAGATCTGGTGGATGCTTTGTCCCTGGAGACATTCAAGGTCAGGCTGGAGCAGGCTCTGAGCAACCTGATCTAGCTGTAGATGTCCCTGTTCATTGCAGGGGAGTTGGATTAGATGGCCTTTAATGGTCCCCTCCAACTCAAATGATTCTGTGATTCTATGAATCCTGCTTAAAAAAGACCTGCATCTTAATCCTCAGCAGATGTAGAGAGGTGTGGGTTTGTCAACCTCAGAGCTGTGGGGTGAACTGCACTATCCTATGACTTATTTGGCACATCTGGTTTTAAGACTACCTCCGAAGCTTCTTTGAGCAGATGGGTGTTCTAAATTTCATGCTTCTGTACATTTTGCTATAGTAGTACTTCTGCTTCTCCTTCATCCTCAGCTCCATTTGTGATCTCGGAGGGTTTGATTCAATTCAGCATTTTGATTTAATTCAGAATACCTTCCTAGACAAACCCTTACTCCTCAAGAACCTGGTGGAAATGACTTCCATCCACTTTGGATTGCACACCCAACCTGCTTCTGCCTTCTAGGCTTTCTCCTGTGGATGAATGTGTCTGTTCCTATCTTAACATCTTAGATGTGACTCATTATTTTATTTAATGGAAGGAATGTAGACTTTGTTTTGGTTCCACTTAATTTTAGGCACCTAATCAAGGCACTAAATTGGGAACCAAGTTAGTGAGCCAATAGAATATGAAATGTATCCAGCATTTAGACTGAGTGGGTCTAAATACCCTCTGGAGGTGTCTCACAACCTCATTGACTGAATGGAGCCTGGAGAAATTACTCCTAATGCCTGTCTCCATTAGATGCCTGAAGCTGGGAGGGATGGACCTGGCATGAACGTGTTTTGCTGTACCACTCCAATGTCCAGAACTTTTAACTGTGTGCTGCTCTCCATGACTGCTTCTCCCTGCAGATGAGATCCGAACTGGCACCTACCATGCACTCTTCCACCCAGAGCAGCTCATCAGTGGCAAGGAGGATGCTGCCAACAACTATGCCCGTGGCCACTACACCATTGGGAAGGAGATTATAGACACTGTCCTCAGCAGAATTCGCAAAATGGTAAGAGAAGAGTCTTTCTCTTAAAACAGCACACCATGGACAATGCCATTTAGACTTGGGAGTAATAGACTTAGATAAAGGGCTTTTTTTTTCTTCTGAGTTCAAGAGTTGCTGATGGTCAGATTAGATGATCTTAGTGGTCTTTCCAGCCTTAATGATTCTATGGTCTTGTGAGTGGGACTCAGCAAAGAGAGGGCCCATCTGATCCTGTATGCCTACACTTAACACTGCACATCATACATGTATTGGGGGCTGGAATGAGAAAACACTAGATGTAGGACAGAAAAGAGGACTTCTGACCAGAGGGAAGGCATAGTCCCATTGTGTGATTGCAGAGATTAATTCTAAATGGACAATTGGTATCTGGGCTGGGAAGACCATGTTTGATAAGAGTGAGGCAAGTTTGTAACAGTGCACTTGGATACCAGTTGCTGAAATGCTTTTAAGATCTCTTCTAGGGGTCCAGGACCCACAGGGCTACCTCCTTTCTCCTCTCAGATGCTGAGATGTACATTGAATGGATAATTGAGGAACCTGGTCAGAATCTGACAGTGTGGATATTCCACAGTTGATTAACACACCTACTTAAAAATGTAGGGTGGGTGTAGAAGGGCGATAAAAACAAGCGAATACACTCTAGGGATTGAAAGTGTTCTAGACAGAGCTTGGTTTTCATAGAATCATTAAAGTTAGAAAAGACTACTAAGATCATCTAGTCCAACTGATGACCCATCACCACCATGCCCACTAAACCATGTCCCTGACTGTGATATCTACCCTTTTCATGAACACTACTAGCTGTGGTGACTCCACCACTTCCCTGGGCAGCTTGTTCCACTGCCCGGCCACTCTTACTGAAAAGAAGCTTTTCCTAATATCCAAGAAGAACCTCCCCTGGCACAACTTAAAGCCATTACCTACACTTACCATTGTTTAGCTACTTCTCTTCTGGTGAAAAAGTGCTCCAAGCAGAATTTATTGCTGTGTTATTTGGAATAATCCTTAAGAGAGAGGTAAATATACATTGTTCCACTATAGGCTGACCAGTGCAGCGGCCTCCAAGGGTTCCTGGTCTTCCACAGCTTTGGGGGAGGCACAGGCTCGGGGTTCACCTCCCTCCTCATGGAGCGGCTCTCTGTAGAGTACAGCAAGAAGTCCAAGCTGGAGTTCTCCGTCTACCCAGCTCCACAGGTCTCCACAGCAGTGGTGGAGCCCTACAATTCCATCCTCACCACCCACACCACCCTGGAGCACTCGGACTGCTCCTTCATGGTGGACAACGAGGCCATCTATGACATCTGCAACCGAAACCTCGACATCGAGCGGCCTACCTACACCAACCTCAACAGGCTCATTGGGCAGATCGTCTCCTCCGTTACTGCCTCTTTGAGATTTAATGGAGCCTTGAATGTCGACCTGACTGAATTCCAGACCAACCTGGTGCCCTACCCACGGATACACTTCCCTCTCACCACCTATGCACCCATCATCTCGGCAGAGAAAGCCTACCATGAGCAGCTGTCGGTGCCAGAGATCACCAATGCCTGCTTTGAGTTCTCCAACCAGATGGTGAAATGTGACCCACGGCGTGGCAAGTACATGGCGTGCTGCCTGCTGTACCGTGGTGACGTGGTGCCCAAGGATGTGAACGCGGCCATTGCGGCCATCAAAACCCGCCGCTCCATCCAGTTTGTGGACTGGTGCCCCACGGGCTTCAAGGTGGGCATCAACTATCAGCCCCCAACGGTGGTGCCCGGGGGGGACCTGGCCAAGGTGCAGCGGGCTGTGTGCATGCTGAGCAACACCACGGCCATTGCCGAGGCCTGGGCACGCCTGGACCACAAGTTTGACCTGATGTACGCCAAGCGAGCCTTTGTGCACTGGTATGTGGGTGAAGGCATGGAGGAGGGGGAGTTTTCGGAGGCCAGGGAGGACCTGGCTGCCCTGGAGAAGGATTATGAGGAGGTTGGACGGGACTCAGCAGATGGAGAAGAAGATGAGGCTGATGAGGATGAGTACTAACAAACTCCTATCTGTTCTTCATGAAGTCAAACCTCAGATGAAATACAAACTCTCTGTCATCAGGCTAAACTGGTCTTGAGTGCCTGGAGGTGCCAAAAGATTGTCCTGAACCTCAATGCTACTGTTTGACATATTATACCTTTTTTTTTTTTGCTTGTGTAGTCTATGTGCTCATAGTGCACTTCTGTAGCATGGGTGTCTTGAGCTTTATCACACTGCTGTTTATCAATGAGTGAAGCTGAATAGGTGCCTGGCTCAGTGTTGGGGACACGTCCTGCCTGGGCAGAGGATCCTGCTTGCTAGCCCAGGGGAATGTTGCAAGCTGCCTGCTTTGGTTGACATGGCAAACTCTTGCTCTGGCTTTTACTGCAAAAGCACCTTTTAATTAAAATGTACCAGTACACTTCTATGCAACTGTCCTTTGTATTTGAATAAAGACTTTCTATCACTCAGAGTTTTCTGGATTTAATGGGGATTTTGTATGGAGAAGTCCTTAGTCTGTGGATGTTGTCTTTGGGGGAAGTAGCCAATGGTCTGAGTAGGTTTTCTTTGAATATTATTGACCATAGTTATGGGAAATGTCCTATATCCTGTGGGAGCTTGCCTGCTTGGAGCTGGATGCTGCCTTTATAATCTCAGAGAGCAACTTAGAGAAAGCATGTGTCTAGGAGAAGGCACAAAAACTCTGGTTTGACCAGTGTCCCAGTGGTGCCCAGCTAAAGAGCACCATGCTGGTGGGGTTTTTCCACATTCCCATCTCTGGTGCAGCTTGTTGCAGCCTGAGCAAGTCCTCCTTAGGGCTAGGGTGTCACTTGGGCATTCCATCAGCCTCTCTGAAGTTGGTGTGAGCATGAAACCAGCCTTGCATGGCTGGGGTTAGAGTTTGCCCCAGGTATTCAGGCTCAGGTGACTCAGGAGAAAAGGCAATGAAGTGCCCTTCTGATAAGATATGAAGAAAGAGAGTTTATAAACCTGTGAGGGGAGAGAATGGCTTTCTCCATGCTGAACTGTGTCTCTAAGTGCACTGTTCATGGTGGGCTGCTTTAGGCTAATGTTTATTACATGCTGTAGCCCCAGGTCCATCCTTATTTCAAAGCTGGGAGCTGTCTTAAAGTGGAGCCAGACTTCTCCAAGTTCTCTTTGCATCCTGTAGCTAAAGCTGTCCTCTCCCGTCATGTTCCCCAGTGATGCAATGTGAACACCCAGGGATAGTTAGAGGTTGCTGTGTGCCATGTTTGGGAGATGGAACTGGAAGGTGCTAGAGCTCTTTGTTGGCTGCTGCAAGCCTAAAATCTGGCAACTGACAGCATGGAGGGGTAGTCAATGGATCTTTAGGAAGTGTTCCTGTTGGACTGAAGCTTCTGTGCTCAAATCACCATTGTGAAATTTTACCAAGCTAAAAAATTATTAGGTGTGTCTCATTGCTATTGGAAATTATGGTCCTCGTGGGGGCAAGCATGGATGGGTTGAGGGTTGAAATGGGTGATCTTAGTGGTCTTCTCCAACCTCAATGATTCTGTGAAGCAACCAGATCCTACCACATCTAAGACGGCTTCTCGTCCATTTCTAGCTCTTGTATGGCAATGGATCCAAAAGCTGGTCAACCCAAAGAACTCCATGCCCACAGGTAAACGTGTTGGGAAGTTTCTAAACTTGGTGTCAAGGGCTGCCACCTTTCCCTAATGGCTCCACTGCCTGTAGGCAGTCAGGGTTTGAAGCTGTTAAGCTGTTGCTTAAATTCCCAAAACAACAAAGACATTGCTGTAGACTTGGTTGAGTATCACTCCTGCCTGAAGCCACGGGCCAGGGAAGGAGCATAGCCACACTGCTGCACCTTGGAAAGCAATCAGCACGGCACCAGGGCTGGTATCATTAAAGAGGTTATTTATTAATGAAATTAACTACTTGGGCATTTCTGTAAGCAAAACCTCGCTCCAGCAATCCCACGAACACAGTGAGGGAGGGAAGGATTTCCCTTGCAGGAGTAACAGTACTGTGATCTTTGGAGAAGTAGTATCTGTTGTTGATGATTGTAGGAGGCACTTTGACCCTTCCATGAGCCATGGATCCTACAGACTCTCTCCCAAGAGCAATGCACACTTTGTTGTACAGTGTAACTCTTATTTTCCCTACTTGTGTACTTAGATAGCAGCACTAGTTATAAAAAAAAAAAAAAATTCCTTTGGAGAGCAAGACACAGAGCCCTCAGGACTGGGATTTCCAGTGCATGGCTACAGCCCATTTGTTAACTAGTAAGGGTAGACTGTGGGGTTGGGGGGCAGGTTCGTTCCTCAGTGTCCTACAGCAGAGAGTGCATAGAGCTCCACCACTGACTTCTCCCTTGACTGACAGCCAGACTTTTCCTCCAACCCTGGTGCAGGGAAGAGCCGTGCACCAGCTCAAAGCAGGCACAGGAGGGCTCATTGAGGACTCTACAGTCATGGCACTGCCAACCCAACCAGCTTTCTCCCCCCAGGCAGAGGGCAGCTAGAGGTGAGACAGCCCCTATGAGCTCCTTGTTGACCTTGGGACACTGCCATTCCTTTGAGCCCAGCTGTGTAATAGCAAGCTGAGACAGGTTTTAATAAGAACTCCCCCCGCGCCCCCCCCCATCTCAGGTTTAAGCTTTCCTCCAGTGCAACCCAGAGCCAGCACTGTCAGCCTTTCAATTACAGCCCAACTGCAGATCCAGCTTCCCCACTGCATCCCAGCCAGTTCTTTTTCTTGGATCACTTACTGGGAGGAGACTCCCTAGTGGAGTCATAACCTGCTCCAGTCCAGAGATCAAGTTAAAAATCAATTTTTCCCAACTAATTAGGTGCTTGCAGAAATTCTTGTGTTGTGCAAGGTGGGCAACCCTCACCCAGCTTCTTGATTTAATGCCTGGAACAAGCTAGACACAGGTCAAACACCCTCAGAGAGGTCTGACAGACAGCAGGAGTATTTGAATTTTCATCTCCAGGCTCCAATTAGACTTCCAGGCAAGCCCAGCCCTGGCAGCCAGACATGGATTGCTTTAGCAGGGCTGTGCGAGGTTGTGGGGGGGACTAGAGAAACCTGATCCCAGATCCTGCTGCACCTCAGAGAGGATAGCAGCCTGGAAAAACAGAGCCAGCTGCATTTTGGAACACAGAGAAAGCAGAGCCCAAGTGGGGTCACCATCTCAAGGTTCACTTTAGAAGAGCAGTTGGCAAACCCACTCCAGCACCTACAAGTGCAAAAGCCCCATGGGTAGGGCTGCAGAAGCCAAGGCACCAGAGCCTCCCCCATCCAACAGTGAGCAAAATTTTGTGGTACATCAATAAGAGATTTTTTTTTTTGCTGGTCACCATTTATTCAAACAAATTCATGCATAACAAAGAGCAGCTTTTGGCCAGTCTGTTGGGTTTCCCTGTCACATTTCCTCAAATCCAGCCCCTAACTCCCTTCCAGCTCCTTCCATAGAAGACAAAAATACAAAAGCTATCTGCAACCCAAGCTGCTTTCCCATAGGTAGAGTTATTCCTCAAATTCTCCCCCATCTGCTGAGTCCCGTCCAACCTCCTCATAATCCTTCTCCAGGGCAGCCAGGTCCTCCCTGGCCTCCGAAAACTCCCCCTCCTCCATGCCTTCACCCACATACCAGTGCACAAAGGCTCGCTTGGCGTACATCAGGTCAAACTTGTGGTCCAGGCGTGCCCAGGCCTCGGCAATGGCCGTGGTGTTGCTCAGCATGCACACAGCCCGCTGCACCTTGGCCAGGTCCCCCCCGGGCACCACCGTTGGGGGCTGATAGTTGATGCCCACCTTGAAGCCCGTGGGGCACCAGTCCACAAACTGGATGGAGCGGCGGGTTTTGATGGCCGCAATGGCCGCGTTCACATCCTTGGGCACCACATCACCACGGTACAGCAGGCAGCACGCCATGTACTTGCCATGCCGTGGGTCACATTTCACCATCTGGTTGGAGAACTCAAAGCAGGCATTGGTGATCTCCGGCACCGACAGCTGCTCATGGTAGGCTTTCTCCACCGAGATGATGGGAGCATAGGTGGTGAGAGGGAAGTGTATCCGTGGGTAGGGCACCAGGTTAGTCTGGAATTCAGTCAAGTCGACATTCAAGGCTCCATTAAATCTCAAAGAGGCGGTAACGGAGGAGACGATTTGCCCAATGAGCCTGTTGAGGTTGGTGTAGGTGGGCCGCTCGATGTCAAGGTTTCGGTTGCAGATGTCATAGATGGCCTCGTTGTCCACCATGAAGGAGCAGTCCGAGTGCTCCAGGGTGGTGTGGGTGGTGAGGATGGAATTGTAGGGCTCCACCACTGCTGTGGAGACCTGTGGAGCCGGGTAGACGGAGAACTCCAGCTTGGACTTCTTGCTGTACTCTACAGAGAGCCGCTCCATGAGGAGGGAGGTGAACCCCGAGCCTGTGCCTCCCCCAAAGCTGTGGAAGACCAGGAACCCTTGGAGGCCGCTGCACTGGTCAGCCTGTAGCACCAGAGAAAGAGCCAGGACAACCAAGTTATTGGGGTCTTACTGGACTTAAGCTAAAATTAGTGAATTCAACCATGAAATTTAAGGCCTTAAGTTTTACTACTGCTTATACACACCTTCCCACTTCTAATAGTGGAAAACAGAATAAATTATTTAAGTTTTTTGCTTTAGTAGAGAGAAGAGCCTGGCCATGACATTTTAGGGCAGATAGAGATTCATAACATTAGCAGTTAATGGGACCAGGAGAAAGATGAAGGCTGCTAAGAGCTTCTACTCAAATCGGGCATACTTTGGAGTTATTACAGTACTTCTGAGGTTCTGTGGCAGGAAAACTGCACAGGGAAAGAGAGGTCTAAGGAGAAAACACCAGCCAAGTGGTGACATGTGACACTGGTTGGGATGAGTTCTTGGTGGATCTTCAGCTCCTTGTTTTCCTCTTACTTCCCAAGAAGGGAAACACACACCCATATGCATCTCATCGTGTAGCTCCAGGTCACAGTGGCATGGTCAATCTGATCAAGATCCACCCACACCATTGCCTGTTGGTGGCCAGGGCAACAGCAACCACAGTCTAGTGCAGAAGACTCCCCCATAGTGTTATTACCATTTTACGAGCTCTGTCAACAACCGGGTCTATGATCTCCTTCCCAGTGGTGTAGTGGCCCCGAGCATAGTTGTTGGCAGCATCTTCTTTGCCACTGATGAGTTGCTCTGGGTGGAAGAGTGTGCGGTAGGTCCCGGTCCTGATCTCATCTGAAAGAAATTGAGATCTCATGATTGCCTCTAGCATTGTCTGCCAGGTTACTTACTCTAGTTTAGATGCAGTTCCTTACTGAAACTAGTAACCTCACCAGGAGTTTAGGTGGCCAACACCCCTCTTCAGGTCAGCAAGGGTCACCCCAACAAGAGGTTTGAGGAACCTTCAACAACTTACCAATGACAGTGGGCTCCAAGTCAACAAATATCGCTCTGGGCACATGCTTCCCTGAGCTTGTCTCACTGAAGAAGGTCCCAAAGGAAGAGTCTGTTTGCCCTGAGGATGCCATGGAGGAGATGGTGCCATCTGGCTGGATCCCATGCTCCAGGCAATACAGTTCCCAACAGGAATTGCCCATCTGGACACCAGCCTGGCCAATGTGGATGGAAATGCACTCCCTCTGCATTGGAATAGGAGAGGGGAGAAGGTTATTAGCATGCACTAAGGAAGTCTAAAGGAGACATTTCTTCTTGTATTTGTGGAGCATGCAGCCCACAACCTATGTACGAGAAGAGCATTATCCCAGCTTAGTGGCAGCCAGTACATTTTCTCCATAGCAGGCACTAAAGAAATACTGATCTAGCAAGAGATCTTCTACACATTCACCCTTCAGAGAGTTGTTGTAGTCTCTCACTAAGGGAGATGCAGAGATCAGAGCCTTGTGGCATGTTCCTCTGCATCTCAGCACTGTCATTACATTGCACAACAGCTCTGTTCCCAGGAACAGGCCACAGAGCTGATGAGTCTACAGCAACATGGTTGTCAAGTCAAACTGCTCATGATTTTTCTTCTCTCTGCCTTGGGGAGGAAGACAGGGCACCACCACAGCCTTCCCATGTGCTTTCACAGCCCAGCTGATCTTGGACAGCAGTGCAGACTCCCCTCTCTTCACAAAAGGGTTAAATTTACAAAAGGTCTCTTTATGAGGAGGTTGATGGGAGAAGTCCCTTTTACTGTTGGGACCCAGTTATTGACTTGCAGAGTAGTTTCTCAACTTAATTTAGATTAAATGTAGCCATATAGGATCGGCTTTCTGGAGATGCTAGACGGTCTCCAAGGAAGGATGAGTAAGGACTGGTTAGTCATTTCTCTACAAGACCTAGCAGTCACCCTGTGAAGCAACTGCTCACAGCTTGAGCCATATGGAGAAGGCTTTATGCACAAGATGTAGATAAGATATTGAACTCTTTGACAGAGGAGACTTCTGAGAAGGAAAAAAAAACAACAGAAAACTCAACACAACAAGCACCAAGCTCTGAGTTACAAAGAGACTAGAGATACTCAAAGAGGGTTAATAGAGAGAATTACGTATTGAGTCAAGAAAACCCTGAGCCACAAAATATTTAAGATAAATAGGATAGGAAAGTCCATACCCATCTTAAATAGCTTGATCTACAGCTTTCCTAAAGTTTGGTTTGCCTTGACTACCTGCTTTGAGTTATGGCCTGGGTAGGATTTGCAGCTGGAGACCCAGCACAGCTGTAACATCCACTCCAGTTCCAGCATCCATGTGTTGGATGTATGTCCCTAAAGAAAGGCCTTCATCCCCCTGCTCCTGATCTGCCCCAGCTCTACAGCAGCATCAGAGGGGCACCCAGCTTGGTCTTAACGTCACTACCAGCACAGTCTTCAGGTTACCCTCATAAGAAGGTACAGGAAGGTATGAAGACATCAGCAGGGAAGTCCTCCCAAGCTTAGGGACCCACCCTGGAGCTCTTTTTCCAGGGCTTCCATGCTTCTTTATACCCCACAGCTACTTTCCTGCAAGGAAACCCCACAGCCAAGGGCAAGGAACTTTCCTCGAGCAAGAAGGAAGATACCTCCAGCTCCTACCCCCACACACAGCTGTTGGAAAACAAATCCAAGCCCCACAACTACTCACCATGACTCTGAACCACCAAGGCTTCTCACCAAAAACCACAGCACCTACCTCAGAGCATACCTGACCTCTCTCTTGGGGCCTCTTTTATAGAGAGGTAGAGCCAGGCTTGCCCTTAGAGGGCTCCCTCCTGGCTTCTTCCCCCTCCTCTTGCACCTGGGGGCAAAGTGTTCAGGTGTTTCTATTCCCAAAGGGAGGTGAATGTGGGGTAATTAGGTGCTTTGAAGGACTTGCACCTGCAGACCTCGGAGATCTGGAATTTCTTTGGTCTTTTAAATTTTCATTGCTGGTGGGAAAGAGGACTGTTATGTGCCTCAGTTTCCCTCCTTTTAAATAGGGGTAAGAGATATGGTATAGCAAAAATTGATCAGAGATGCTAAGGCTATTGTGGGATTGATGGGTGTCCTAGAGGACCTGAAACAGCTGTGGGAGGGGTGATGATACATGGTATAACACCAGGACTGAGAGGCACCAATGAGACCATCACGCTGCAAATGGAAAATGCTTTTATTTTCTATACAACATACACCAAAGCAAAAAACTTGTTGACATGGGATGTCCCAGAGGCCAGAAACAAGTTTTAAAATGTGAACTACACCCAAGGCGTGGGGACTGGCTCTACGAGGGCTACTAAACCTTATTGTATGGTCCCTTGGACATAGTTTGGTCAACCCAGCAATGGGGTTACCTACTTTAGGGAATCTGCTGTAGCAGGGGATTGAACTCAATCATCTTTAGAGGTTTCTTCTAACCCCTACAGTTCTGTGATCCTGTGAATCCCCATCTCACCACCCTTTCTGGGTTCAGCAGGAGGGTTGGGGCCTGTGAAGGGGGAGAGCAGAAAATGAGGTGTGATGGGGAGGTTAAGCAGCTCTAGGGCTCCCAAAAAACTGAGCTTTTCCTCAAGGAAAGGCCAGGATGTGGCACTGGCTGCAAAGGAGGAGGACAGGTTTTTGGAGTTGTCGGTACTTGTTAAGAGTGAGGGAGTTTCTCATCCTTCTCAAGAGAGCAGGGTTGTCTTATGCACCTTGATGTCCTCCTGCCCATGTCACCAGATGTATTACAGGGGATCCATGTGGGTTGCTGGAGTTGGCTCTTTCCCTGGTCACAGCCCCTCCTGGCCCAGCTCAGAACAGGACAGGACATCCCAGTAGCAGGATAGGGCATAGAGGAGTGGGACAGAACAACTCACAGATGGGATGGCACGTCCCAAAGAGCAGCATAGGGCAGACAAAGAGGTCAACCCAGGACAAAATGGGATATCTCAACAGTAGGATAGGACATCTCAGAACAAGATGGGACATCTCAAGGGCAGAGAAGGAAATCCCAGGAGGTGGCTTCTGATGTATCACTATACAAGAACACCATGTCCCTGGTGTTCTGTGTCCCCTGTGCTCTGTGTTCTGAGATACATGGAATACACCTCTCGTGGTCACCACTGGAAATCAGCTTGTTGTTTTCCCAGCCAAAACCCCGTAGGTGTGAACATGGGCACCTTCCCACACAGCAGGAGAGTAATTTTGGCCAGATGCTCAATGCTTATTACATTATACTGCCTGAATTCCTTCCTCAGCCAGATGGGCATGGGGCCTCCCTGGTTCTGGGAAGGGGTTCAGGACCTACTGTCCTTGGGGAGTTGCCAAAATCCCTGCAACATCTCTGGTTTGTGTTTATGTGATGAAGGAGCATTGGCATGTGGAGGAGGAAAAGGAGGGTGAGGGGGATCCTGGAGGCCAGGGGATGCCT
The DNA here is from genome assembly GCF_002078875.1 of Numida meleagris. Classification (NCBI taxonomy): domain Eukaryota; kingdom Metazoa; phylum Chordata; class Aves; order Galliformes; family Numididae; genus Numida; species Numida meleagris. Next base: position 1,388,855 of record NC_034409.1, read on the forward strand.
GGGGGAAAGGATTATATAGAAGCTGGAAGGGAGCTGACAGTGGAAACAGAAGGATATGACGGTCTGAGTAACCCCACACTTGGCTGCCCAGCAAAGTGCAATCAATACCTTTTGAATGCAACACCAGAATTTGGGTTCCATCCCTGCACAAAGTGTGGCAGGAAAGACCGAATCCTCACCCAGCTTTTAGGAAACTGCACATCTCAGTGCTGTCCTTCCTAACCCTTGGCTCCAATTGCTCCCAGAGCCAGGTGGTGGCTGATGGAGATTTCAGCGCTCCTATTTCTATCCCACTTCCTTGGGAAATCCGGCTCCTCTGACCTTCGCCTGCCTCTTGGCCCCTATGATCAGCCTCTGGCCTCGCTTGGCAGAGGCTGAGAAGAGGATTAATTTTGGAAACCGGTGCTGGTTGTGGGTGAGGGATGCAGCTGGAGAGGGAGGATCTCTGCTTTCCCCATCACTTGCCATCAGCTGGTATCAGCTTTGCACTTGTAGGCACGATCTGGTGCCAGTAAACACATGTAGACAGCTGTAGACAACCCTATGCTTTGGAAAGACAGCCTGGACAGCCTTGGGACATCTCTGGCCAAACCTACAAAGGGACAAGAGCATATCTGACCAAGTCTGACCTTGCTTTGTCCAGTGAGATGTGTGTGAGCACGCGTGTCTCAGTTTTCCATCTGTAAAATGGGCACAACCACTGTGTACCACTGAACAGCTCAATATACTCATGGGGGATGGACATGTAGATTGCTGGGCCCTAAAATGCATAAAGCTACGCATATATTTATGTAAAGATCTATATAGACTAAGGCTGTAGCAGAAGGAATAACCTCACCGGTCCATCCTCAGCTCCCGGGTGGAGGCAGGAGGGGGTCATTGCACAGAGATGCTGTGGGCACTTTGGTGTGTTTTCTGTTGGAGATGTGCGTTATGTGGGGAAGATGCTGGAGGAGCTGTGTATTTATTTGATGTTTGCTTTTCGGTCAACTTCCAGTTCTAAGGCCCTGGGCTGGGGGCCCTGGGCTGCCCAAGCATGGTCTCTCTGGGGATGAATTCAGCTGTGCTGCCTCCAGCTATGTCCTTGCAAATGGCTTGTGGGTCCATCTGCCAATCCTTCAACCAAAGACCTGTCCTCTGTAATATCCCACCTGGAGCTCCCTGTAGCTATGATGTGGATGGGACTGGTGGGAACTGTTTTGCTGCTCTTGGTAAATTTCTCCTGGAGAAAGAGGGCCACATTTCTCTCAGTCTCCCAGTTTTCTCTCCATGTGCTGGGATGGAGGTCAGGAGAGGGCTCTGTCTTGGAACTGGGCTGTGAGGTGAAGAGAGGAGGGGATTGAGAGGAAAGGATATATAGCCCAAGGTAAAGCGCGTGCTTGGTGAGCTGGGGCTTGATGGAGAATGGGTGAAGGGAATCAGAGTGAGCAGGGATGGTTTGGCCAGGGATATACATTGGGAATGAAGCACCTGGATCTGTATGAATGGTGGGGATGTGGGTGGGGGTATATTGGACAACATGGACCAGCCCCGCAGGTGGGTCTGGAGTGGCTGGAAAGTGATCTGTGACTCTTGGGGTCCAAACTCACCTTGAGCCATGAGAGAGAGGCAAAGCCATGCTGCATTCTGTGGATGCTTGTAAATGATCATTTGGATGAAAGGTGACGGTTTCCTGGCTGAAGGTGCTGGTGGGGAAAAAAGTGGTTGCAAAATAACCTGAAAATCTAGAGTTCCCATCCGGAGAAATTGGGAAATGCCTCTTGAGATCATAGTCATAGAATCATTTGAGTGAGAAGGGACCCATAAATGTCATCTAGTCCAACTCCCCTGCAACGAACAGGGACATCTACAGCTGGATCGGGTTGCTCAGAGCCCTGTTCAGCCTGACCTCAGATGTCTCCAGGTATGGGGCACAGTCCCCTGACCAGCTGAGGTTTTCCCTTCCCAATGTAGTTGTGACTGTGTATGGGGACAACTTGTGTTTGGAGATTTTAGAGAGAGCATGACCAGGGCTGTTGTAGGACAGGTTGAACTGGAGGGAGCTTTTGGAAAGGCTATGGACCTGAATGAGCAGTTGCTGGAGGTGTTGGGAGAACCAAGCATTGGAAACTCAAGAGATTGTAGCTTTAATAGGGACCTTTCCAAACCAACATGTCCCCCTGCCCTGCTGAGGACACCACCCTCATCCCCACGCATGGAAATGTCCAGGAGGAGGAATAGGGGAGACTGGGAAGGAAAGGAGGAGGAAGAAGAGATATGAAAGTTAGGTAGCTCTATGGGTCAAAAATATACAACACTGATATCGTACACGGCTGTCAGTCCCCTCCAACCAGCAGGCTGGGGCCATGTGTTGGCCCCGTGTGGCCATCCCTGCTCCAAGTCACCCCCTGCCCCACGAGCATCACTTCCGCCGCCCAATTTGGGCCATGAGGTGTGCATTGGCGGCAGCCTTCGCCCGCAAGTTCTTGGCTTTGGCGATGTTGAAGAGGATGTTCATGATGTTGGTGGGGACGTCGAGGGACAGGGTGACCTTGGTGCGGCGGTCGCTCTTGGCACGGTTTTGGTAGGTCTTCCCCTTCACCTGCGCCTGGGAGGTGTATTTGTAATGGCCTTCCCCTGGGAATGTCCTTTTCCCTCTCTCTTCCTCTGCCTCCTCCTCCTCCTCCTCGGATGCTTCCTCTGCTGGACGGTAGTCGTAACCACGCTTGTCCAAGACGGTGTTTTCCTCTGGGAGGCTCTTCTGGGCCTCGGTGAGGGCCGCGTTGAGGCAGCTGAAAATGGAGGCGGCGTTGTAGAGGCGGAAAGCCCTGCTGGTTTCTGTGGCACAGAGGAGGGCGAGGAGGAGCAGCAGCTTGGCGTGGGGCATGGTGGTGGCCTGCCCAGTGGAGAGAGCGAGAGGAGGGCAGAGATGGGCATCAGCTTCCCAGGGAGCATGGGGGAAAGCACCATCATCCCCTCATCATCCCATGTCCCAGACACCTGGGTTCAACTCCCAGATCCCAAAATCATAGAATCATAGAATGGTTTGGGTTGGAAGGGATCTTTAAGATCACCTAGTTCCAACCTCCCTGCTATAGGCAGGGACAATTTCCACTAGACCAGGTTGCTCAAAGCCCTATCCAGCCTGGATTCACCTGGGTTCATCTCCCATGTTTCACAGTCTTGAGTTCACCTTCCATGTCTCAGAGTCTTGGGTTCACCTCCCATGTCCCACAGTCCTGAGTTCATCTCCCTCATCCCACACTCCTGAGTTCACCTCCCACATCCCAAAGCCTTGGGTTTACCTCCCGTATCCTACATTCCTGGGTTCACCTCCCATGTCCCAAAGTCCTGGGTTCACTTGTCACATCCCAAAGTTCCAAGCTCACTTCCTACATCCCAAAGTCCCAAGTTCACCTCCTACACCCCGAAGTCATGGGTTCACCTCCCATGTTGCAAAGTCATGGGTTCGTCTAACAGGTACCCCCCAAGGTCCCATCTAAATGCTTATGGCAAGTGAGAATGAGTTGCTCCGGGACTTCTTCCTCCAAGGTTCAACCCCCAAACCCTTGGTTTTGGGGTACTGGGTAGGATGGTAAAGGTGTTTTGCAAAATTGAAGCCTCTGTGGAAGATTTGGCCATCTCTTTGTTGAAATCATGGCACAGTAGCATCACTCACTACTTGAAATATGATCATTTCGGTGTCCCAAAATCTTCATTAAAATAAGGTTAAAAATTTTGAGATAACCTCCGTTCTGCAAAACCTCCCCATCTCCACATCCGTAACTGCTCCCATCTGCTCATCTAAAGGTCTACAAAGCATTTTCCAGGCGGAGATTCTTTCACATTATAGACCAAGGTACAAGCATCCCCATAGCCAGCCCCGAGGACGCCCCGACCCTCCAAGCACCTGGAGGTGGACTGCCATTCCCAATCTTCTGGCCCCATCTTGTGGCAAGAGCATCGCACGGCAAGCTCTGGCCAGCGAGACGAGTCCCCATTGATGGCAGGAACATTACTTGGGGTCTTCACGGTGGGTGGGTGTCCTCCAAAATTCAACCAGCCCCCTTATCCCCAGGAACTGTCATCCTGGACCTGTCCTTCAGTCAATGTGACTGTGAAATTGATGTCACTTTGACTGCCCTTTGCTGTCCCTTTGGAAGAGCAGATCAGGGCAGGTTCATCCCCTTAACTCTGCCCTTCCTTTCCCTTGCAGAGGGAGATCAGGGCAGGTTTATATCTTAAATCTGCCCTTTTGCTGTCCCTTGCGGAAGGGGTTAAGTGTGGATTTATCCCCTTAGCTCTGCCCTTCATCCAGACAAAAGAAGGATGCAAAGCAGCTGTGTTATGACCCTGGCAGCACTGTCAAAACTGTGACTGCAGGATGGCGAGCAAAACCCTTCCCAGGCACACAACCCCCATGTGCATGTGATTTGAGACTTGAAAGTCTCCTTCCTTCAGCCCAAAATCAGACACTGAAATCCCGGGGCTTAGGTTTTGCTTACAACTCCTATCAAGACAAGCATCTTTCTCCCACCCCAAAGCAGATGTGTTTCAGCCCCGGATGATGCAGCCACCCCGGCAAACTCCTAGCAGAACGGAGGGGCTCAGGGCTTCATGAATGTAGAAACTGCCATCCTTCCTCAACCCCTGCCTGCTACCCTACACGTCCTCAGGCTGCTATCAGAATAGCAGGAATAGCTCTGAAAATGCTCACACAGCCAGTGCAGCTGCTGGCTGTGAACTGCACTGATATGAGAAGCTGCTGCTGAGCATCTCCCTGTCTTCTTCACCTCCCCTTGGTATTTCCCAGCTGTCTGAAATGGGCTGGTTTGGCTCCGCAGCTGAAAAAAACTCTTTGGGGACCTTGGCTGAGCAACGAGAAAGGCAGGACAGAAATCAAAGCAAAGCAGGGAGGAAATGAAGCATCCTGATGAGCAAATCTGATTTTTGATTTTTAATTTTTATTATTGGTATTACTGTTATTTTGCATAGGGGTTTTTCTCCCCTGCCAGAAAGTTTCTTTCTTTTTTTTTTTTTTTTTTTTAACAGCTGGAAATGGGTCACCCCTTCCTAAAAGCAGGAAGAAGAAAAACTGCAGCAAATCTGAGAAAGTCGGAGCAAAATCTGCCACTGGCGGAGGGTGACCCATGATTGGGAATTGCTGGGACTCCGTGAGTGGTTTCCAGGCATTATAATGGGACGGTGCCCATCGATGGACAACTCTACCTCTCGGATTTAAAAGAGAAAAGCAAATCACCGCAGCACGGCAGCTCCGGCAAAGTGGGGACAGAGCTGTATCATCCACAGCAGAGGAATAGCATAAAGCTGATTTTTTTTCCCCATCAGAAAAGTAAGTCTGGAATAAAATAATACTGCAGACGAGACTTGTAGACTTTCAAACTCTTTCTGTCTGATGTTGCCTCCACTTCCCCAGTGAACCTCTCCTGGGGACGCTGATTCCCAAGGGCTCCAAACCCATGCTGACCCGGTGGGGATAAGGCTGTGCCCTCCTCTCCTCCCTTTAACCACAGCAGTGATTTATATTCCCACTTTTTGATTTCCCAACATTTCCAAATCCTTCCCCTGCCTGATCTCCCTCCAAAAATTGCTATAATAACCCCCAAATCTATTTATTCTGGAGAGACTCTTACTACTTTTCCCTATCCCATTTTTATTTTTCTTGCAGAAAGGCGTGGAACCTGATCTCCCGAGCACTGAAATATTTCAAGTTTGTGCAAACGAAGCTGGTTAATAAATGAAATCCAGGCACTCACCTGGCAGTCCTCGGTGCTGGGATGGGAAGGGGCTGCTGCGTGCGGCTCTCACTCCAAGCAGAGAGACATCAGCGCCTTCCCCTCAACTTCTGCACCCTCTCTTTTCTTTTATTGTTATTAAGAGGGCTGTGATATTTTTTCTCTCTATGGAAACGCTTTTCCCCTCCCTCGTGTATATATAAAAATGAGCGATCACGGGGTTTGAGTCGTAACTCCAGACGTGGAGCCTTCGTTTGGGCATGATTGCATTAAAATGAAATCAGAAGGAGCTGGCGACGTCACGGGGCTGCAGTGCCTCTCCCCATTCAGAAAGTAAAGAAAAAAAGGGGGAGAAAAAGACCTCTGAACCCGATGAGCAGGTGAGACTCACCTGAGAACGGGGCTGTCGTCAGTGCTGGGGCTTTGCAGGGTCACATAGATATGTTTCTCCCACTCCTCCAGGCACTCGGTGCAAGGATATTTTAAATGCAAAGAATTTTTGTGGCCACTAAGGATGCCCGTCTAGGTTTTCAGCAGTGTTATCCCAGTCATTTCTTTCTTTTCAAAGTGTGGGGCTGGTGCATCTTCTTGGCTGGGTTTTGCCTTAGGGCAGTGTCCACAAGCCCTGTCCACAGCCCCTCAAGCTCCCCAAACCCACTGAGATCCAGCAGAATACATTCAGATTGCTCTAAGGCTGCAGCCAAGAAGAAAACCTCAGTCCATCGCCCCAAAACTCCTGGTCCCAGGACTCATGGTGTAGTCAGTCCATCGTCCCAGCACTGCTTTAATCCTGGTGTAGTCTTGGTGCTACAAAGAGAGTGAGATTGGAGGTCTTCCTTTCGGAAATGAGGATTGTTCCATGTGGTCCTGGCATGAGACACCTCAAAAAGTCGTGTTTCTGGGAGAGGATTCCTCCAAAACCCACCACAGATTGGATGGGCTGCAGGCTCCTGAATGGCTTTAAAGCCCTTTGACATCTTGGAAAAGAACAAATCCAACTGAGCCTGGGGAAAGCCCTGAGTCTCCTGCCAAAAGTCTTGTCTTCCACAAATGGCTCTGAGTGCTCTGAGTGAGGATGAGGAGACGTTCCCACTCCTGGACCACACACCTGCAGTGGACACAGGTGCTCCTTTGGAGAAATAAAGCTGTGGACCTTCTTGGGTGAAGATCTTCGAGCTTTTCGCAAGGCCCTTGAAGTTTCCCTTGAAGTTGAGGTGCAGCCACTGGTGACAGCAAGAGCTCCCCATTGCCTTCCATCCCAGGTAGAGCATTTTCCCCTTAACCACCTCCAGCTGTTGGCTGAGACACATTGGCACCCACTGCTGCAGCAATCCATTCCTCTTTTCATCTTAGTCTTCCAACTTCCAGTTTCCATTTCCCCTCCATCACTGAGACCTGGAAGGCAATTTTGAGATCCAAATCCTTGGAGCCACTGGTTGTCACCACAAACCAACCTGCCTGCAGATGTCAATGCAAGGACCTGGGTGAGAAACTCCATTGGAGGGACTCCTTCCTAGCAAAGAGAAAGGGAAAACACCACCTGACCCACGATTCTCACTCTCCAGAAAACATTTCCAGCCTCATTTATTGCAGAGGGATGAGCTTTCTCTAAGGGCTGCACGATCCCCGAGCTGCTGAAATCCTTCATCTCATGCTTTGTGAAGGTAGTGATGGATGAGAGCTATTTCCAACCCATCCCTCATGGTGGAGCTCCATTAAAAATGATTTCCCTTTGCTCTCATTGCAGACATGGGAGTGCTGAGTCTTGGCAACCTTTGGCTTCCTTGGGTCATGTCCTCAACCTTGGTGAGGTGAGAAGGGCTTGGGTCAGCCCTGTTACCTGATATCTTATTTATCTATGGGGGACTGAGTGACACCATAAGCCTGAAGCTTGGCTAAAGTTATCTAATGCTTTTTAAAATTTATGCAATTCCTTGGTTGGTATTAAGCACCTCAACTGAAGTTATTCAACATCAGCTCAGATTTATCTCCTTCTGGGAGAAGGTTTTTGTAGAATCAAGGAATATCCCTGGTTGGAGGGGTCCCATAAGGATCATTCAGTCCAACTCCTAAGTTTTGTGCCTGTGTGAGTGGTGAGGGCTTGGCTGGGATTTATATCCCCTTGTGCCTCCTTAGAGAGACATGTTTGGCATCTTCTTGATCCCTGAGGACTGTAGATACTGGCTGTGGTCCTTGTAAAAAGCTCAGGAGACCCTTGGATCCTGTTGGGCTCAGACCACTCACAACTCCACGTGCTTCGGAGTGGGTTAGGGAAGATCCACCCACTTCCTTCCCCTGATTTTTTGGGGCTGAGGTTGAAAGAAGGGAGTTGAACCTGTAAAAGCATGTGGGATGGGGGCTCTTAGTGCCAAGCTGGCTGATGAGTGCTTTATGAATGGTGTGTGGGCACCCCTGTCCCCCTGCCCATCAGAAGGAGATGTCACCATCCCATGTATCACTGGGATAGAGGTGTACATTAAAAGGGGTAGGGGAACCACTGGAAATCTTCTGCGGGGCATTTTGGATTCAACAGTCTGGAGATCAATGGGGGAACTCTTTCTTCTAGCATGAGGTGTGGGTCCCATGGACCCAAAGGTGGAGACAAACTGCTACCCTCAAAATCAAAGCCTGCTGTACCTCTCTGACACAAGGACCTCGTGGCCCTGATTGTCTCCAGGAGTTTCAGAACTTCAGGTCAAAACCAAAGCCCTGCCATTGCCAAAACTTTGGAACCTCAGGTACATGGGGAAGGGGTTATAGGATAGGGAGCAGTATGATGTTAAATTAGATTAACTGAGCCATCTTAAAGCCCACTTCCTCTCAGAGGCGATGGGGCCTTTAACTCATTTCAGTGCATCCCTAAAGTGAATTAAACTGTATGAAAGCTGCAGTTTGGGAGTGGATAAGGTCTGTTCAGCTGCTTTCACAACGGTGATGGGTGCTCCACCTTTTCAATTGGTCCACTCCTTGTGATGGGGTGGATGCCCTCCCACACTGATGTTTTCTTGGGGCTGAGTGTGTGATGAAGGGAGAACATGTCACCTTGCAGTTTTTATCCATTGCAATTACTTCAGGCTGTGCCCATAGGTCATGCATGCTTCAAATTGTTGAGAATGTGGTGGCCAGCTCTTCTTGGTTAGTGGCAATGGGCTGCCTTGGGGACATTGTGAAAGGGCTGCCTCTATGCCATGAAGCCTTGTGGGACCCTGAGGAGGTGTTTGGCAGTGCCATCTCTCATCTGAGCTCTTTGGTGTCTGCAGCTTCGCATGGGAGGGTGACAAGCATGGGTCCATCGGGGTTGAGCACATCCCTGTTTGGGGAAGTGTGGTGCCAGCGGTTTCCAAAGACCAAAAAGCAAGGAGGGAGTTAATCATTAATAAACTGCTTTCCTGGGCATCCAGACTGGAGATGGATCATTCCCTTGACTGTACAGCTGTTGGGTGAAAAGCAACCAAATCCATGCTAAAGACACACTACACTGGAAGGAAATGGGGTATACACATGGGTCTTGCTCAAAAGTCAATCCTGTAGTCCAAATAACCCATATAATTCTGAGTTGTTGTGGATTTTTTGCTTAGTTTAGTTGGTTTTTTTTCCCTTTTTTTTTTTTTTCCTCCAAATGATGAAAACTACCTAGGAATGAAGCCAGACCATGGGGATGAATGCACTTGTCATCCAGCAGGTACTGGTGGAGCCATGTAGTGAAAGCCATCTCCATCTCCCATGCTGCCAGCAGATGATGGGGCATATTTCTGCAGCTATTTACCCATAAAATGCTTCACTGTTGAGCAAGGAGGCAAATCTGCACGCTAGACATGGAGTCTTCAGGGTGATTTTATTAGAGGAAAGCAGGAAAGAGAAGATAGTTCCTAAGGAAGAGAGATGAAAGAAGTCAAACAGTCTGGTTCATCTCTATTGGACTGTTTTAGCTGTCACCGTCTGGCTACCGTGGCTCGCCGATCCCTGCTTTGCTCTTTGCTTTTTACAGAGCTCAGAGAGAAGATTTTGCTGTACAAATCTGAAAATATCAGAGCACAAAAATAAACCTTGGGAAAGGGCACTCCCAGGACCTCGCAGGTGGCAGAGGGGAGCATGGCCCAAACTCCCCAAAGTTTCTCCAAAAAATGACCTAACTTTGAAAAATGAAGGCTTTGTCATGAGTGTCCTCTCAGGTCTCCCATGTGCGTCTGTCTCTCTAGGAGCAGGACACTTTCCCACTTCTCCACAGCCTCTCTCACTCTTGCCAAGCTCAATTTCCTTCTGTGAATCATCGTTTAAATCTAAACGTGGGCAGCTGGAGAGGATCTTATTAAAATTTCATCACCACAAACGTTCCACTACTGGGAAAAATAAGACACAGTGTCTCATGGTCATAGCACACCAGAAGCTTTGGAAGCACAACTCACATCCCAAATACCCCTACAAAAGTTTTGGCTTGCTCAGGGAGACTAAGGCAATGTGATGTATGATCCTGTTTACTTTACACCAGGATTTCATAGAGAAGGGGGACATGGATGCTCTGTAGGTCCATAGATGGGCAAAAAATGATTTTCTGAGTTGCTTTGTCCCACTTTTAATAACCTCTGAGACTCAATTTGCATTTTCAGGGCTGTGAATGTTGTAGACTCAAGACTGCCCATTCTCCATCTCACTCTAACCCAATGGCCAAGGACTCTTCCTCTCCCACAAAGCTCATTTTTGGTGGGATCCTCCACTCCATGACACAGTTCTGGGGGTGGTTTTTGCTCCTGCTGACAGCTTGGCATCTCCAGAAGGGATGCAGAGATTGTGTCAATGGCTTGGAAAGTCTCTGGCCTTAAGACAGGACCTTAGTAGAGTGAGTCAAACTTTTGTTGACCAAACCACTTTCTCAAGAACTACCAAACTTCACCACCAACAGCTTTTTGGACATGAAATAGATCATGGTTCTTTCATGACTTCCTTCCAAAAGAAGAAGAAGAAGAAAAAAAAAAGCATAGGAGCAGAAACATTTATCTTAAATCTTCCAAACAGTCTTCACCAGTGGTTTTTATTTGCTATCTCCATGTTGCGTTTCCTACCTGTTCTCCAAATAGGCATTTCATATAATAGAATCATAGAATCATTAAGACTGGAAGAGACCACTAAGATCATCTAGTCCGACCACCAACCCATCACTACCATGCCCACTAAACCATGTCCTGTGCACCATGTGCACGGTGTGTGCCTGTAACTATGTGGGTATCACATCACCAGTAGGAAGCAAACATCTGAAATGAAGAAAAAGTGCAAGAAATATGATGGCTGCATGTCTATGGTTGGGTTATATTGCTTCTCCAGCACTCTGCTGCAGGTGTCATGGCCAAAGGCTTGCCACTTGGTTTCATGAGCCACATGGCACTGTACTCAGGGTGGCTGTAGGAGCAAAGTCAGACATATGTGGGGGACATGGAGACGTGGTGGTGGGGCTCAGAGTGCTGTGTAGGAAATGCCCAAGGCAGGAGATGGGTGAACCAAACCCTGAGGGATCAGAAGAGATTTTCTGGGGTGGTTTTTGGGGTGAGACCAACGCAGCTCTTGTAAATCACCCGCTCCTGGACAAGGAGTATTTCTCCTTGGTTTTGCTTCTAACCCACACAGTAATGATGCTGGAGGCGAATCCATCCCAGTTTTTGCTCTTGCTCACCCCAGCTCAGAGCTGCCTGCCTGGCATCAAAGGATTTTGAGGATTTTTCAGTAGTTTTCCTCCCTCTCCACAATGCCATAGCCATTGGGTTGCAATTCCACCCTCACGACGGGCAGAGGATGGTGCTCACCAACAGCATTCTTACCTTTACCAGCAATGCTGACAAGTGGGTGCGTACATGAAAGCAGTGACATAATGATTGCTATTGCTCCAAAAATCAATGTATATCACCCAAAAGTCACCTCCACCACACAGACCAGATGAGGAGGATGGATGTTTTTTGCAAGATTCATCTTGCTGATGCATGGGTCCAGCCCTGCATTAACTCCATGTCCAATTGCATCTCCAGAGCCTAAATTACTCCCGCTCTAAAAATACCAGGTAATTAATTTACCTCGCTGGATGCAATTCAGACTGGTGACACAGTGGTGAACTTTTCTGTTGCTTTTGACTCTGGCTGGAGTGAAGATGGGGACTTCTGTCAGCTCCCTCCCAAGCAGCCTGTCTGCTCTCATCTGCCAGCAAGGCCAGAGGATGCTGGATGATGCTCAGGGCTGGGCTGTCAGTGTCGTGGGCATTTCAGGGACTGTATCATTATTAAATTACTCAATTACTCCAGCCCAGCCTCTTCATTTCTCGCGATCCATTTTCTTTTGTCAAGGTTGCTAAGGAACTACCTGCTGACTTTGGATGCCTCGATTAGGCAAGTTTCTCCTCCCTGCACCTCCTTGCAAGGCTTTGCTGGCCAGATGTGCCAAACAGAGCTGAAATCCCAGTGCAAAGGGAATGCGTGTGCTTGAGCTACTGGTGCATGTATGACCATATATATCCTATGGGCTCAGCTCTGCAGCTACAAAAGGAGCAATGGGGCCACCCATGCTCTGAAATCAGCCTGCACTTTGCACACTCCACGAGGATTACTGAAGCTGCTTTACGTGCATTAAAACCCAAACGTGCACCTCTCTTCCTATGCTCAGGTCTCAAAGCAAAGCTCTTCGCTTTTTATGGCCATTCTCCAACGTGCGATGTTCAGGAATCTTCTGGCTTCGCCCTGTTTGGAGCAGCCCCAGCTCCCTGCACCTGGAAAGCCGACGGCTTGCCAGCAAATCATTCGGCCCTAAAAGTCTCCCCGACCCCACAATCAAATCATTTCAAGAAACTCAATTAGAGCAACGTGACATTTCCAAGGAAACACCGAGGAGGCATTCCGGTAATATTTCGGCCCTGCCAAAGAGGTTCAGATGGCAAATCAATATTAAACGTTTAAGGTTAGATGTATTAAAAAAAATAAAAATCAAGTTATCAATTTCCCATTATGCCTAAGCTCCCAGAGCACTGATGGGAAATTCAAGCTGCATTTAATACACCTAGCAGAGGACCAAAAAGCTTGGTCTTATACACTTGCCTGCAGTACTGGTTTCCACTCCCCAACTCTTCCAAGCTGCTTTGAAGACTGGATTAAATCCCCCAACTCCCTGGTGAGCTGCTGCTTTGGACTGTCTGGTGAGCATGGTTTATGGTGAAGGGTCCTGAGCCAAATCAACCCCAAGAGGCTCTGCCCCTCTCCTTAACCATGAAACCAGGTCGCTAAATCTGACCACCAAACTTTGCTTTGAGATACGCTCACTCCTGGCCAAGCATGGAACCCAAAGCTGCCAAGAAATTCTGCATGTGGGGAGATAAAGCCCTATTTAAACTGATGGCAGTGGACTTGAAAGTAAAAAAGTTGTCCCATTCCTTCAGTGTCCTGGGAATAATGAGCCAGAAGGAGAAATTCTGGGAATTCTTTGTGTTCTCAGGTGGGTCCCAGATCTTGTGTCCATGGTCCCACATCCATGGTCGCAGGTTACCATTGGCTCACCCACGGCTGTCTCCTGACCATCTCCGTCCTGCTGATTCACAGCCATAAAAATTATCTTCATGCAATTACCATTGCTTATCTTCTCCTCAGACTTGATGTCAACTTAACATGCCTGCCAAGTGCTTTGCTGGCCCACAGAAATACACCCTCCTCTTCTCTAATGCCCTGGTAAAATTGATAGGTGGACAAAGAAATGTGGGCCTGGGGCCATTGGGGGAGCAGCCAAGGGATGGAGGAAATCTTCCTGCCTTGTTTTCAGTCTGCGCATATAAATATTTTTTTTTCCAGTCCAGCTGTGGGCTGGTTTGTATCAGGAAGGATCATTCCAATATCCCTGTTCATTGCAGGGAAGTTGGACTAGATGGCCTTTAAGAGTCCCTTCCAACTCAAATGATTCTGTGACTCAGGGCACGGGATGTTGCAACCAGAGACATCCCAGCTCAGGTCAAGATGGATGAACCATTCTGGAGGTGCCCTTCCTGTGTCCAAGTCCCTTTTCCCCATCTCTTATAAGGCTCTGAAAAGTTGTTCGCCCTGCAAAACTGTGGCATCTCAACATCTTGTTCCCCTTGGCAAGGTCCCACCTAAATACAGATTTTCCTACCTGTACGTGGTGCTTGCTCTTTTTCAGCTCAATGTCTCCTAGGCTGCAGCACCTGCACAGCCAGGCACCCCAGAAACATCACTTTCTTTATGCTGTGGCCTCACCTGGAAACACAGCAAAGCTTTATTTTGGATGAGGCTGCAGCCAATATTTTGCTCAGCCAGGAACATTTTGTTTCTTCTCTGAGGGAATTTCTTTTTTTTGCTGTGATGCAGTGCCTGAATGTTTTTGTCTTGCTGAAGTACAGGAGAGATTGGAAATGCTGGTCTGAAAATGTCACTTCTCTTGTTTCCAGCATTTACCAAATCCTATATATGTTTTATTTTTTATTTTAGTTGCAGAAGGAATGAAAAACCCAGATTTTTCTGCTAACCTCTCATTGGAGCCTGGGACACTGTGGGCAAGGGGAATCCTGCTACCCTACCTGTAGCAATGAGGCAACCCTGCTCAGCCAGGGAAACCTGGGCTCACCCTTTTAATAAACACCCCTGATAATTTCCTAATTATCTCCCCCAGTTCCTCTCCACCACAAATCCTCATTGAACCATTACATTCCCACCAAGGCTGCTTGGAGGGAGAAAGGCAATCCCCAGTGCAATCCTTGAAGACACGATGCAATGAGAGGTGTCGTTTTTAGGCACTGCATTTCCTACCTCGATGCATCATGACAGTGTTTTTTTCACTTGTGCAGAAGACAGAATCTTTCACTTCTGTGGTTTCTTTGGCAAATTATGAGCATTTGAGGACATGGGAGAGACTTTCATGCTATTGGAGCTGCTGTGGCCCTTCCAGGAGTCCATGCAGTCCCATGATGTGCACTTGAAGGAGATGTTGTTGGACAGGACCCCTCCAGTCTGGGTCCACAAGGTCACCACAACCCAGAGGTTTACCCTCCCACTTGATCTCCACATCTCTCCTTGAAGGCTTGGAGGTGGCATTTGTAGGGAGAAGTCCATTTGCTTTCTTACTATACAGTCTGGCACAGCTCTTTTTCACTTATCCAGGGAATGGCCAAGTGAAAGAGAAGTTGGGCTTGCTAAAGGAATTTGTCTGGTTATCTGCCATGGGACAGGGCTCAACCTGCCCATCTGATTGGACACGGGGCAATGGAAATTTCCACTTTTCCATCTGCTTTACTTAAAAGGGTCACTGGTCCCAAGTTGAACTGTGAGCTAGAAATGATACTCAGCAGCATTAACACACTTTTATTTTACAAAAATAAACTCAAGGGTAGGCGTCACCTGGATTTGCACAGTCATGCTGCAGAGCAAAGGGTACAGTTGTGAGCCTCTGGGCTTTCCTGAGCACTCAGATAATTCCCTCTCTTCATACCACTATGTTTCCTGATCATCATTACAAGTATTCCAACATCTTTATTTCCAACGTCTTTTTCTTCTTCATGTTAAATGGTTTGTCTTGCTTGTTGAGCCTCCAAGATGTCCCAGAGAAACTTCTTGCAGCTTCGTTTATCTTTGATTTATGCACAGCAATTGAGGCTAATCACCTCCCTCTGACTGGTGCTGGAAAGCAAGGAAAGAGAAAACAAAGGGGATGTTGGAGATTGGCTGTAACACGGGCTTCGTCTTGGACCTCTCATGTCTGGAGAGGCTCAGGAGGTCTCTGACACCATGGGATGTCCATGCCTGGTCATGTCATGATGTGCCAGACGTTGATACAGCAAATATCCTGATCCAGGTCGGCTTTGGGAACTCCTTAGGGTCAGTGAGGAGAAAACATAAAATCATCGTAGAATCATTTGAGTTGGGAGGGACCCTTAAAGGTCACGTAATCCAAGTCCCCTGCAATGAACAGGGATCCCTACAGCTTGGTCAGGTTGCTCAGAGGTCTCAGCCTGACCTTGAATGTCTCCAAGGATGGGGCATCTACCACATCTCTGAGCAACCTGTTCCAGTGCTTCACTACCCTTATGGTGGTCTGTGGAGGGGACAGACCTGGCCTGGGTTTGTAGGACTAGCACTCCACAGTGGTTGCTTCTCTCCACAAAGGGAGATATGGAGCTGGAGGTATCTACAGCTACTTCAGGAAGCCTATATGCTCATTTAATGCTCATGCCCCATGCTTGCAGCATTGGGCAGGAAGAGGCTCACTTCTTACCCAGGGATTTAAAGCACTGAAGGTGACTTGCCCAGGTGTGGTGCACTGCAAAGGGGCAGACCACTAAATAAGAGCACTAGCCAGGCTAAATGGGCCAACTAGGAGATGAACCTCATCAGAATTATTATTATTATTATTATTGTTATTATTTGTTTCGGAGAACTAATACAATTCCTCTGCTGCCCAGAAGAGTTTCTTCCATTTAGAGAAAAGGCTGAGAGAGGAGCACCTTTCTAGGAACGCATTTTAGCTGCAGCTCATGTATTGCTTGGCAGCAGTAGCATTTGCATTACTGTCAGGGCCAACAGGAGCTAATTTCATAGAATCATAGAATTGCTTATGTTGGAGTGGACCTTAAAGATCATCTCGTTCCAACCCACCTGCCATGGGTAGAGTTGCCAACCACCAGATCAGGCTACCCAGAATCCCATCCAATCTGGCCTTGAATGCCCCCATGGCAAGCTTCCACTGGTGCCTGTATGGACCCTCATCATCTCCAGATCAACCCTGTGTTTCATCAGTGGATGTAGCCTAAGGGAGGTATTTAGGAGCTCTCAGGATAGGCTGGAGGGGATCTGAGTGAGAAGTGCACTGGGAACAAGAGGAGAAGTAGACCTTGAAACTAGAGGCACCACTCCAAATGAAACTTGGAGATATGGATAGGGAAGGTTATGGGATCGCCTGGGGGAGCAGGGTATGTCAAAAGCCACAACAGCTGGGCAGCCCATCCTGGAGAAGTCTGTGGGCAAACGGGCTTCCTCAAGGTCTTTGCTGCCATCCAAAGTGGCAACTCTGCCATGAAAAGATCCCTTTTCCCTACAGGTAAAAGGAACAGCTTCTCCTCCTTCTCCCCTTTTCATTTGACCTCTCCACCTTCCTCCCATCCTGCTCCAAATCATCCTTCTATCACCCAATCTTATAAAAAGAAGCAGAGTTGCCCTTGTCCTGCTGGGGCTCACAGCCTGGTCCTTGGTGGGACACCATAGGGCAACGGAGGTGGACAGATCCTGGATGTGTTTTCCTGCATCCTCCTGGTTGGAGGTCAGAGAGCCTGGGGGATTTCTCACCTGCGGAGGTTTTGCACCGCCGTTCGCACTTCTTCTTGGTTTCAAAGCGATTGCTGTTCCCTTGGCACCCGCCGAAGATGAAGGGTCGACAGGCGTTTGCTGCTGGGTGGAAGTACCAGCGCAGGGTGTAGTGTCGGCAGGAGCCCTCGTCCATTGGCTGTAGGCAGGAGGCTGCAGGGAGACACCCCACAATGACTCACATGTGGGATTCAGGTGGGAAAAGACCACCCTGGTCCCACCTCGGACAAACACATGGGGGTGGTGCAATAGCCCCCATTGTCCCATGGTCATCACAATGAGGTTGGAAGAGCAAAGAGGGCAACAAGGACCAAGGGTGGATTCTAGCAGTGGGATGAGCACAAAGCTCCTCGTTGTGGGGTTGGTTGCTTTTGGGGGCATTGCACAGGAGACTCTCACCACGCACTTTTTTTGTTTTTGTATGGATGGACAACACAGAATGGAGTGAAAACATCCCCTAGTTTTTTAACCACCGGAACAAATGCCGCTGCTTTAAGCCAAGTGTGAAGCTGAGATTTGAACCTCTGCTTGCAGGCATGTGTAGCTCTTTCAGCCCCACATCCCCTTGATCTCAAAGCCAAAAAGCACTTCCCACCCGGGAAGTGACTTCCCTAAATGTCACTTAATTCAGTTTATTTTACCTGGTAATTGATTGTGAACTTCTCGGCGCTTGTGCAGAGAAAGACCTGTTATTGACTGCACAGTGGAAGCTGCTGGGGAAACAAATGGAAATCACACATAATAAGGGCACGCAAACAAATTAGCCATCATTTAAATATTGATCATTGGAGCCTTACATGGCTTTCTGCTGGCTAACAAGTTCTCTTAATAAATGTCATGGAGCTACTGGCGAGGCAGGGGGAGGAACCGGCGGCAATAAAATTCTTAATGGTGTTAAACAACTCAGTCAAAAAGGTTGGGTGTTAGTCAGAGAAAATGGAAGTATTTGTGGTTGCTTGCAGGAGATAAATGTCAGGCCGGAGTTTTGTAAATCTGGAAGCTTTGAACAGCCAGGGGCGATTGTAATCTGGCAGTAATAACCCTCCGATTGCAGAATCCTGTTAACATTTCGAGCGCCTATCGGCACTCATCACTTAGTGGAGCGATTTATGGGCCCTCCTGCCTCAGACCTAGGCTTTAATGGGATTGTCGGCTGGCGACGGCGGCAGCTGTGATTCAATAACATGTGGTACGCTCTGTCGATCTCAAACCGCCCCAATCCCAAATGCTGCCTTGATATAAAGTGAGTTTAAAGCCAGATGGATGACGTCTTCCAAGCGCAACACAGATATTAGGTGAGAGTTTGAGTGATGGGCAGGAGGAAAGCGGAGACGGTTGAGGCCAACTCCAGGTTCAGCTGGATATGTAGGGATTATTTGTTCCTTACAGGATTATATGGGGAAAAAAATGAGGTAATCATCATTGGTTTGACTTAAAACTCTTCCCAAAGCTCAGGGAAGTACCATCATGGGTAATAAAGATGAAGATATATAAAATGGAGGTCAATGACTTGTATAGGCTGCCACTTGTTTTGTGGTTTGAAAGTATGTATTATTGGAGTCTCACTTTTTAAATATATTCCAAAGTAGCAGAATCGATTGGCCAACTCATGTGTCAGTTGGAATGCATCTTGCCCTGTGAGTACCTCTTTCTCTGAGCTGAAGCAGTGACTGTCACCCTGCCCATACCAATGGCTGCTCCATCCATATGACTCAACTCTCCTCCTCCCATTGATGAAATCTGAGCAGCCACAGTGTAAACACCTGAATTTCTGGTTTGCTGAACTGGAATAAATGAGACTCAACTCTCTCTCCTCTTGAATTCTGCAGTTTCTTGCAGTGCGTTTGGACTTTTAGTACGGAGTGAAGAAAACGCTTCATAAGCAAACCCATAATCCCCCCTATTCACGTTCACCAGCACTTCTGCACAATGCTTTCACTCTGTATCTCCCAAAAATCAAGACTAAAAGGCAAATGTCACAGATGAAGTCAGAGGGACCATGAATGGATGTAGAGTGATCTGAAGATGTGATGGATTTGGGGGAAGGTGGCTCATATGGGTCACACTGGGTGGAGGTAATTTCCATCTTGCTGCCAAGACTCAGGGCAGAAATGCCCAGAAACCCCTAAAATCAATGATATCAAAGGTACATCAGATTTGGACACCATCCCAGTTAATCCCAGGGTGGTTCTGCACCGAACTGGGGATTCGTCCCATCAGCTGTGCCTGCAGACCAGGCCATAACCTCCCTCCAGCCCTATACAGATAGGACTGTACTGCATGCATCTGCAGAGCAGGACCTTGGCTGTTCTGTCTCCCCCTCGCTCTTGGGCAACATAAAGGGAGAGAAATAGAGCCAGTTGTTTTCCCATTAGCTGCAATCAGGAGTTTTACCCATTAATGTGTTCATGAGGCCCTGGGCAGAAATAGTCTGTAATAGCTTGACTGTTTGGTCTCAGAGATGCAATTTTTGGCAGGTAGAAAGCCTTGCTAGAAGTTGCAAAGGACACGAGGGGGACAAAAACAGCCTGAAAACATTGGCTACCTTCTTCCAGCATTTAGAAATGTGCTCTTTCATAGGTGGTGATCACCAGTGGGTACACGTGTGTTTGGCTTTTCCCTCACCCACTCACTGGGAGCACTGGATTGTCTCACCACCGAGCCACAGACAAGCACAGAGGATCTCATGTAGGAGCCCTTGTTGGAAATCCCATATCTGCACCCTTTCTACCACAAGGGAAAATAATTTAGCACTGGGTTCATGCTGTGCTCTGGGGGAGGTGAGGACATCATCTCCCATGATAGAAAAGACCAAAAGCAAGCAGCCAGGCAGCTGTACTTACCTGTTGTAAGAGAAGGTGTCTCCAGGAAGGACTCTGATGACGTCATCCATGTGGTCATGCTCTGGGTTTTGTTGGGCATTTCTTCCTGGTTTTCACCATCCCTTCCAGGGTGTTTTTGAGGCTGAAAATGCCATTGGAGCTGCCTCTTGAGTTCAGTTGCTTCCAGGCCTGTGGATTTAATTGCTGGGTCAGCGATGATGAAATCTGGCACCACAGTTTGACAACTGAGCTCTCTTGCTTAGAAAAATAATTGTAGTTCAACAAATTTACTGCCAGTGTGGGGGAAAAATCACAATTCAATGTTGCATCTGCAAAAACTCACAGACCACAGGAATGGGGTCAAGTTAGGAAACCATTTTCCAAATCATATACTCTCTAGAGAAGGTCAAGAACTTATGGATAGACCATAGTGTCTCCTGTGTTGTCAAGGAAGGCTGGGATATGCTAAACTTATTCAGAATTAAGATTAGTTTTAAAGGAAGCAGCTTTCGAAGAGTGTGGTGGAACTCATTGGTACCTCCATGGCTGCATGGACATGTTCACAGTGTCACTTGGGATGGAGTTCTGATCAAAGCTATAATTAAAACTCTGTGGGACCTGTAGCATCTTTATGACATGGATACACTGAAGTGTTGAGCTGTGCCAGTCTTCATCTTGTTGGATGGCAGCACGTTAGTGGGGCAGATATTTTAAGAGTTTTGGCTTTAGGTACGTGCAGGGTTGGAAGTTACAGGATAGTAGATCTGATGGAGCCTGGCTGTGCGAAGTTGACCCAGAAACATGTTTTAAAGCAGTGTGGACCAACAGACTGAATCCATTCCATATTAACTCTGTAGCTTGTCCACTGTGGTTTTGATCTAGCTTTGCAAACTTACTGCTAAAACGATGCCTGGAACATGAGTTGGAGACAGGACCATGTGCTTCTGGCAGAGCATCTGGATAACACGCAGAGCCCTTGGGTAATATCCGAGTTATGAATGCAAAACATTTCAGCAAGATTTTTTGTAGGAGCACGAAGGCTTCTGTGTCCAAGAGCATTCAGCACGCAGGATTCGTTTGCCCTGATTTATTACAGCAGCAAGTAGAGGCCAGTGCAAGGGCAGGATCCCAGGGATGGGGCCAGGGAGAGACAATCTCAACCCTGATAGATTGGCTTTCTAAATACACAGCAGGAGAGAGGGAAAGGACTATATTGTTCCTAATGTAATTGGGAATGTCCCATGCCAAGGGAGTCCCCAGCTGCTCCGTGTGTCTGCAATTACATTGGCTCAGTATGACCAGAGCAAGGTTGCTGCCAAGCAGCTCAGCTATTTGCTTCTTGACCTGCCTCTCTGTTCAGTAAGTCCCTGGCTTTGTGAAATGCTCTGCTTTCATATACCATGAAATAATGTGTTATGAAGGCTAAAAAAAAAAAAAAAAAAAAAGTTATGGAGGAAAAATTAAAGCAAATCAATTCCTGGAGAGCAAACATTCATTTTAGAGGTGAGTTGCTGCTCCTCCTTTGATTATACCTGTTTCAAGCACTGAACAGGTAGGAAAAGACTAACTACAGTGGCTGCAGAGAAGAATGTCTGGTGCCATCTAAGTCAGTAATGTCCTCGTGTTACAAAGCCCCAAAACATCCCATGATGACATACAGAGTGTAAGATACATCCACGCATACCTTATCTGGGGTTGAATGCATCCCCTTGGGCACTGCCCACCCAGGAAGTGACTCTTGTAAACGTCATTTAATTCAGCACAGAGGATGAGCCCTTGGCCAAATGTTGGAGTTGGACTCGATGATCCTTATAGGTCCTGTCCAACCAGGGATATTCTATGATTCTATGATTCTGAATGTGGGGTCTACCTACGTATCAGCAGATTAACCATCCAGACTACACAGACCATAAAAAGTAGGTCTCCATAGCAGGAGATGGAATGTTGTATTCTGCCTCACAGAACAGGGTGGAAGTTGGTAACCTCCTGGTGTCCCTCTTAACCCTGTTTCTTTGTATTTCCCTCAAGAAATAGCCCTCCTAAAAGCAAGGACCTACAAACATTCAGTGATTCAGGGACATTTACCGTGTTGGAACTCAGAAAATAGCATTTATTCTTAATGACATCTTTTCACTCAGTTTGGGGGTAAGGAGAAACATCCTTTAATCCACTGCACGTTCCCATGTATTTCTGTATGGATATCAGCAGACTTACCCCTTTCCACAAGCATCCTTCCCAGCTCATCTCCACAATCTGCAAACAGAAGACAGGGAAGAGTTTGTTTGCTGCTTCTTTTCTTTTGGCTGTTGGAAATACATCCAATTTTTTTAAAAATGAAATGATTATTTTTATAGGCAGCACATGCTTTCATGGATTGTATTCAGTTTCCACCCTTTAAAACATTCAAATGCTTCCTAATGTCTCTAGGCAGATACAAGCATGACTCCATGTTAACCAGCTTGGGTTTGGCAAGGAATGCTCTAGGGAGTCTTGCAGCTCTGCTGGACCTTTGCAGGGCAAGGAAACAACAGCAACAAAACCCAAAAACCTTGGTGATGTGAGGATTTGGGGGTAAAAAAATCCCCAAGTATGGTTTTCCCCACTATTTTTTTGTTACCCTTGTGGTCCTGGTCGACAGATATGGAACAGGCTGCCCAGGGAGGAGGTGGAGTCACTGTCCCTGGAGGTGTTCAAGAAACCTGGAGATATGGCACTGAGGGACATGGTTAGTGGGCAATACTGGAGGACAGTTGGACTGGATGATCTTAGAGGTCTTTTCCAACCTCACTGATTCTATGATTCTGCTTTCACTGAAGAGGTGTCAAGAAGTGCCCGTGAAGTAGAGAGGAATTAAAGTGTTGTTATCAGGCAAAACGCATCTCCAAACATTCCCCCATGACCCAGTGCCTTTCACCAATCAGTGGGGAAATGGAGATGAACGGGGAGGAAAGCTTTGCTGACAAAACCACCGGGGAAGAAATGGGAAGACAGAGGGTTTAAAGGAAAAGAATTAAGAGTTTGAGTAGGAGGTCAGGGCTACAGCAGAGACTCTGTGGCCCAGAAGCCCACACTCATCTCCAAGTGTAGTGAGGTGACGCATCTCTGCTCACTGCTAATAGGGTGATATTTGCTGTGTTGAGCGAGCATGTGCTGCCACTCAAATTACTCCAATTTAATCGCTGCCAGCAGTCAGAGCGGTGGCCCCGAGCAGCTTGCCAGCTGACTTACCACATTGGCCTCTCATTTCGCTCCTGACCACCTCCTTCACGTCTTCCTCCTGTGCCGCGGGGAGAAATAAGTGATTAATTGAGATTTTCTACCCCTGCTCCTTCTCCCTCAGCTTTTTCTTTCCCATTCTGCTGGTGCAGCCTTGCCTTGAGTGCTCTGTGCAGTTTTGGGTGCCGCAAAAGACATAAAACAGTTGGAGAGCACCCAAAGGAGGGATACAAAGATGGGGTAGAGTCTGGAGAGCAAGATGTGTGAGGAGTGGCTGAGGTCACTTGGTTTGCTTGGCCCAGAGCAGAGGAGGTTGAGGGGAGGCTTCATGGTGGCCTACAGTCACCTCATGGTGGCCTACAATCACCTCATGGCGGCCTACAACTCCTTAATGGTGGCCCTACAGCCTTCTCATGTTAAGAAAACTTTCTGCACCAGAGGGTGGTGGGCTTGGAACAGGCTCCCCAGGGCAGTGGGTACAGCCCTGAGCTGCCAGAGCTCACAGAGTGCTTGGACACCACTCTCAGACATAAGGTTTGGGTGGTCCCGTGTGGAGCCAGGGGTTGGACTCAACGATCCTTGTGGGTCCCTTCCAACTGGGGAAATTCTATGATATCCCTCAACCAGACTTCAATTCATAGAATCATAGAATTATTAAGGTTGGAAAAGACCATTAAGATCATCTAGTCCAACCATCAATCCATTGCCACCATGCCCCATCAGAGGTGGCCTCTGCGATGTTAGCTTTTTTTGGCCAAGATCTGAGACATACATTTGGTGTCACAGGGACCTGGGTTCAAGGGTTGTGGCTCGTCGGGAAAATAATTCTCTCTGCAAATTTTTGGCCATCCTGTCATCATGGAGACCTGAGGACCATGGGACACCTCAAGCCCAGGCTGGCTTTCCAGTGAGCATCCCCATCCTTTTGGCACTGCCCCTGGACCCATGGTATCTCAGGTGTCTTCCACCTCTGAGAACCTTCATCAACTCACCTACATCCACGCAAAGAAATCACACTGCAGGCTTGAGCAACAAAGATGGACTGTAGCACTAGATGAATGCATTAGATGAATGTAACTAGCATTAGACGAAACTAGCATTAGATGAAATGTAACTACGCCTCATTTTGTTCTTCTCTTTCCCTTTGCTATCTAACAATGTTTCCCACAGAATGAGACATCTGGTCTCATGCATTTTGGTTCTATCCCTTGCTCTGAAGCTAAGAGTTAGGGTTAGGGGATGGGGATAGGACGAGGGGAAATGGTTCAAACCAGAGAAGGGGAGATTTAGACTGGATATAAGGAAAAAGTTGTTTACAATACGGGTGGTGAGGCACTGGAACAAGTTGCCCAGAGGTGTAGTGGATGCCCCGTCCTTGGAGACATTCAAGGACAGGCTGGACCAGGCTCTGACCACCTGATCAAGCTGTAGATGTCCCTGTTCACTGCAGGAGAGTTGAACTAGACGGCCTTTACAAGTCCCTCCCAACTCAAATGGTTCTATGATTCTATGACTCTGAGTTGAGCATCCTCCATGTCCAGGGGTAGGCATCCTCATGCAGCTTTGTATGATATGGTCACTGTCTTTTAAGGATGACAAATCTTGAGGCATTTACTGCGTAGAGAGCTTGGCTTAACTCGGTACCCCATGCTTAGGACACCCTTGCCATTAACACAAATTCTAAAACTAATACTACCAGGCATCTACACACTGAAAAGGTGAAAATACAGTGTTGTATCAATCCTATCTTCCAAGCATGAGTTTGAAACATCAGAGAAAAGATGGAAGAGGAGAAATGTGTCCCAAACTTTGGGTCACTGTTTGCACTCACAGCTTACTGCCTGGCACATTACTCCTGCCTCAGCCCATGCACATCTGACATCTCTGGGTGACAGCCAACACTCTCATTTCCCAGATATTCTCTGCATGAATTTGTTTCTCATAATTTCCCTCCTCCCTTCCACCTCTTAGGGGCATTTTGCCCTATTTTCTCTATTCGGGCCTGTGTAACAGGATGTCATCTTAGACTAAGTACTCACAGAAAGACCAGGATCTCCTTTTTCTCCTTTCTGGCCAGCTGGACCATTTTCACCCTGTTAAAAACACTTCAGTCATTACAAAAGCTCAGCAGATTGAACATTAAACGCTCCAAGAATAAGTGCACCTTAGAGAGGAAAGGATGCTCTAGAAATGGAGATGGGGAAAAATGCTCATGTTGTTTTCCCATAAATTTAAGGGGTATCGGTGAGCAGGAAGGAACGGTCTCATCCACAGGCAGAGAAACAAAGTGTATTTCAGAGGTCCAGTGCAGGCTCCGAGGTTTTTTAGGCTTATTTTTACTTTGCTGTTAAAAGCTGATGATTAAAAATACCTAAAAATATTAAAGGAAAAGGAGCACAGGAGGAGTGATCTATATTAAAGCCTTGATGGCAATTTTTCTCAATGCCTGCTCACCTCACTTACAGGTGCTGGAGTGCAGGGAGAAATCACATTACACTCCAATGATATATGGGGTTAATACAATGCCACTTCCTGATGTAAAAATCTTTTGACTCGGTGTTGGTAGAAGCAGCAGAGCGTAGAGACTGATCCAGAACATGGGATGCAGGTTTGTATTAAGCCCAACATATGATGTTTTCCCAAAGAAGCCTAATATAAAATAACTGGCAGCCCAATGGGCATATGGGAGTTGTCCCATCTGGAGAGACCTTCAAGCAGATACACAGACAGCACTGTCTGTGCTCTTCCTGTTGCATGATTTGGAGAGCAAAGAAACCCCACACAGAAGAGCTAGGGCTCATCCTGCCCTTTATGCAGAATTCTGCAGCGCTGTAGGGTAGTGAGGAGCCTCACCAGGACATGAGGATGGCTCACCCTCATACTGACCATTACTCCTTTTTGACCGTCCATGCCTGGAGGACCTCTGAGGCAGAGCTGAGGTCTTCCTCTTCTCCCTCGTGGACCCTAGAGAAGATGAGAAGAGCTCCATTAGCAGCACTGGGGGAACCTCTGGAGATCCTTCATGACACAACGTGGGGTATTTCCCCTAAAGCACAACGTGGGCATCAGTAGAAGAAGATACTCAGAGCCCTCTGGATCTCCAAACAGGTCAGATGCGATGAGACAGAGCCCTGGGCTTTGCACCATCTGCCCCATGTGGGCAACCACAAGGATCTTCTTATGGTCCCACCCTTCAGAAAGGACAGATGCTACGGGGTAGAATTTTTCTTTCTCCAGCTCTTTGTTCAGCACTAATTTAAGAAGAAGTCTCAGCAGGAGGACTTGCGTAATGAGATGACACCCTCCCACATTAGAAACGGTTCAAACCCATGGACTTTCCCTTTTAATTTAGGGAAAAGACAAGTAGCAGTGTGGGTGTAGAAAGCAGCATCTCACAGTCTCTCGTTAATCAGTGTCCAAATGAAAATCATTTATTATCTCATACATGGCTTTCTGAGCATGCAGTGCTTGTAAATGCTAATCTAAAAACTTCCAGCCTTTTTAAACATACATGAGGGGCTCTTGTACTTTCGGCTCCTTCCTCCCTTGTGTGATTCTTTAGATACATTTTTCATTGCAAGGTGCAGCCTGGGGAGTGAGGAATGAAAGAACAATGGTCTGGGGCTGGATCTCGTCCATGTTTTAGTGTTCTAGAAGGGGGTTTCTACACCTTGCCCGCCTTGGGGACAGTCCTTCCAGTAATCACCCATGGTTTCATGGTGAAACACAGGGTGGCATCCAGCTGTAGCTGCTGAGCAATGCTGGAGTCCCAAAGCCTTCGCTGTGCTCTTGTACCATGGAGCAGATTGCTCTGGGTCAAGCCCTTCTTTGAGGTCACAAGACAAAGTACAGACATTCAACCTGATTATCACTGCAACATGGACCTTGCTCCACCACCTTCCTTAATTCTTCCCTAGGTCTTAAACCCCAGTGTTGGGTATTCCTTGTGTTCTGGCTCCAGACTTTCTGAACATGTGATGCTTTTTGTTAATAATCCACAAATCTACACAGATACCTTTACACCAATCCTCTGCTAGGCTCTGTAGGACAGAGAGACCTTTGGTCTGGTCCAGAAGAGCTCATGCAGTCATAGAATCATAGAATCCTTTGAGTTGGAAGGGATTTTTAAAGGCCATCTGGTCCAACTCCCCTGCAATTAATAGGGATATCTACAGCACTATCAGGTGCTCAGACTCCTGTCCAGCCTGACCTTGGATGTCTCCAGGAACGGGGCATCCACCATGTCTCTGGGCAAACTGTGACAGTGCTTCACTACCCTTATCGTAAGAGTGGTAGTGAATCTAGTTGATCTAATGAGGTCCAGACTCATTTGGACTTCATACAAAATTGGGTCTGACCAATCCCAAGTTCTACCTTTGACAGCAAGAACATTTTTCAGTCATGTACCTTTACCAGCACAGACCTTAAATGTCAGATATAACTGCTCATCAAATGAGTTCTTTGTGCTTTTAAATGTGTTTTAATTTGGCACAGGACCATGATGCAGTGGCCATGACAGTTTGGATTATTTGGCTGGAATAAATCTGCAGTACATAACAGATTAAAGCCAGACTTCCTACTTCTTTTCCTCATTTCCAAACTACAGTGCAATCTACTTCCCATCTGGCAGCAAACTCAAGTATTTTCTGGCATTTGGGGATATGTTTTAGTAGGAATGGTGGTGATGGGTTGATGGTTGGACTTAATGACCTTAGAGGTTTTTTTCAGCCTTAACGATGCTATGATTTTACAGACAGTATGTGTACATATGTCCTCTACATACACAGATACACACAGATTACATCCTCACAGATACATACACACAGATTAAATCCTTAGACATACTTTTATAAGGACACATCACTCAATTAAATGTGAGGCATGTCACACCAAGTCAGGCTGGCACGAGTTAAAACAAGGCTAACTCTGAGATGGCTGATATGACGTAGTTGATCTTTCAGGTAGTTACCCAACTTCACCTTCTCTTTTCTTCTCTGTTCCTTCATGTTAATGTATATATTCTTTCATCCAAGCCTAAAACTCAGCCAATTCCACCACTTGAAAAAGGTATTTTCACTTCCAGTCCTCTTTCAGTTGAAAAGTTTTTCGTTACTTAATGGATGCTACCTAAGTGTGGGTGATTAGCATTAATCTCTAGTATTGTCCCTCTGCATTGTATTGGCAGCAGCAAGACACCCTTCATTACCACAGAACCTGGAGGCAGCATGTTCCTACTCATAAACAGCATTATCATGTCTCATTTCCAAGTCTTTTTGTTACATTTCAAAAGATGCCCAGCATGTCTTGCATGCGAAGACACCTTTTAAGAGTGGGCTTCAAATAGGGTTTGAAAGCCACTAGCTCCTTCTGAAGCCTGGGCATCCTGTTCCCTAGATAATTAGCAACAGGAGGGGTGCACTTGATGCTAACTTGAAATTAGCAGCCTTCCTTCCTTCATTGAGAGGTCATGTCTTGCACTGCAGATAGGAAAAGAAGAGAGGAAAGGAAATGACGTTTCTGGGGATAAATACACCAAGAGATGAAGTATGTTGATCAAGATGCCACAGAAAGATAGCAGATGTTTCAGCCATCCTTTCTCAGTCTGGGAGACCTCAGGTGCCAGTTTGTAAATGGAGGACATGTACGGAATCATGGAATCATTAAGGTTGGAAAAGACCTCTAAGATCAAGTCCAATCATTGACCCACTCCCACCATGCCTACTAAAATATGTCCTTGAGTGCCACATGTCCACAGTTCTTGAACACCTCTGGGGACAATAACTCTGCCACCTCCCTGGGCAGGCTGTATATATGGTGATTTGGGGGGACACATCTGGGGTTCTGTGTCATGTGAGGGTGTGAGAAGTGACCACTTGGACGGCAATTGGAGAAGAGACTTCTAGCAGAGCTCCTCATTGACAGTAAATCCATAAGGTCTAGGGCAGCATCTTATCTCCTCCTGCTCTTGGAGGAGCACAGCTGTGTGCGGATCCTTACCAGAGTTGCTCTGTAAGCATTGGTATATGGGTTTCTAGAGAGCAGCGGTGTCATGGCATTGTTAGCCCACACAGGAGGCCCAGACCTGGCTGCATGGGAGCAGAAGACTTTTCTTTAGATGGATGTATGGCATAACTAGAATGGTAAGGAAGAAACTCATCACCTGGAAGTCACCTTATTAGAGTATGATTAGCTCTTTACTCAGATCAGATTCCATCACAGTTTACAACATGCTAAGAACCACTTGCTGCTCACCTGTGGCCCTGGTTTGCCCTGGGGCCCTTGAGGTCCATCTGGTCCCGCAGCTCCGGCCTTTCCAGGCCATCCCATTTGTCCTTTGAAGCCTCCCAAACCAGGAACTCCCTTTGACCCCTAAGAATCAGCAGGAGAGAGCAGTTCAGAGATTTTACTAAGCACAGGTGGTTTTAGAGACAGGCCAATCAAATATCACCCAAACGTTTTCATGGGCCTTGGCAATTCAGTGAGATCCTTCAGTTTTGCTTTCCACTTCTACTCTTCCAGAAAGCACATCACTGCTTGGTGACATGGATGTCCGACTCCTCTAGGATGATGCCCCAACAACTTCTAATGCCCAACTCCCTTTAAATATGTAATAAGATTCCTTTAGTCTGTCTTTTCCCACTCCCATGGCCAGAGTGCCTAGGAGGCAGCAGGGTTACCCATTTTCTCTCCCCTGCAGCATGCCCAGCACCCTGGGTATGGTGGTGTTCCAATCAGAACCACAGAATATCCTGAGTTGGAAGGGACCTATAAGGATCATCCAGTCCAACTCATCAAGTTGAATGAACTCTGACAACTCATCCCACTTCAAGGGCCTGGATGGCTTCTCCTCATGCTAAGCATGCACCCTCCTGAGGTTTCATGCATCAGCAGGTGGTGAATTTAGGAAGACCTCCTTCTCGTGCCCTTTCCACCTGCAGTCCCAGCCTTAGTGCTCCAGACAGTTGACATTTGACTGCTGAAAAGGGTACCTATGATGCATAAAGTGCATAATGTTGTTAACTTGACCTGATGGATGTGGGATTCATTCTTTTATAAATGGCAGCTCGATGCAGTGTGGCAAGCACTAACCTTTTCTCCTTTCTCCCCAGGAATCCCAAAGGCACCGTCATCACCTGGTGCTCCTTGTTCACCCTGGAGGAAGCCAAGATAAAATTACAGCCAATGCAGACTTGGCATGGTTGCAATTTTTTGAACGAACCCTCTCATCTTCACGTTACAATATTATATATAAGTGTAACCCATCAGAGTCTCTCAGCCTGTGCACTAGTGGTACTCAAGAAGACTGAAAGTAATCTTGTTAAAAAGCCCCATTACTTATCACATGTGATAGTGCATGAGAAGCATCTGTGCTGGGGTGGATGAACTTGGCTGAGTTGAGCGAAGAGATCCCTCACCCGAGATGTCCAAGAATTTTCACCCAAATATATGTCAGGCTATAGGATTAGATACAGAATAGCCCTATCTGTGCTCTCAAAAAGAAATAAGCACATTACAGAGGCCGTTTCCTGAAAGTTTTAGGCAGCTTCCCATTTGCAGGCAGATGTGCAGATTAGATATTCACCTTTGGTCCATATGGTCCGTCTGATCCTGGGATTCCTGGTTTTCCAGGACTGCCAATTTCTCCCTGTTGGTGCAAAAGCAATGAAGGGGCTGTAAGCACACACGCAACCTCTAAAACGCTGAGAAAACTAGCTCCAAAATGGCAAGGTGAGAAAGTGGTGCTGTGGAGGGTATAGAAATAATGACACTCCTGGTAAGAGAAACCCGAAATACAGGAAAATTCCTACTTCAGACCGATGTAGACTTTAGACTGCCCCGACTTCATAAACACTTACATGAAAGTAGGTGGGAGATTCACTGAACAGTACTTAATTTACCCAATAGGCCAAAGCAGATGAAGGAAAATATTAATAATAAAAATATATCCCATTGCTTCAGCTGTCAAGTGCTCCCCTACATCTTATTGAGGTTTTCAAAACCCTTCATAAAAAGACCATTAAGGGCCATTATCCCTGTTTATAGAGAAAGGACCATTGGTGCTGGCAATCAGAGCGATGTGCCTGGCAGTAATTGCAAATCAAGTGCAGGCAGTTGCTAAGCCACAGACCAGAAGGATATTTCGGAAGGAGTTCAGATCGTAAAAAAAAATTGTGTCAATCCCCAGACTGTGACCACATATCTCTATTCTGCAGCCCGCAGCTTCAAGCCATAGAATCATAGAATCATTAAGGTTGGAAACGACTACTAAGATCATCTGGTCCAGCCATCGATCCATCACCACCATGGAGAGGATCTTCTTCTGCATGAGCTAGTGTGGCATCTTCAAGAGGGGTGTTACCCTGGGGATGAGTAGGAAATAGGAAAAACTGCTGGAAATGGGGCAACTAGAGCAGGAGATAGAGGTAGGCTGAGCTCACCTTGATGCCCTTGGCTCCTGGAGCACCAATACGTCCTGGCAGCCCTCGTAAGCCCTGGGGAGAAAGCAAATCATGGGAAGTGATGTTGTATCAAGGTGAAGGCAAGTAGGATGAAAACTGCTTGTGCACTTGGTTAGCCCTAATGCATGAACATCCCTGACCCACATATCCCTCCCCCATCAACCCCGTCCAGCCTGGAGACTGAGTTCTCTTCTCCACTTGTCCCAACCTTTGTTTCACAGAATGACAGAGTGGTTGAGGTTGGAAGGGACCTCTAGAGGTCATTTCATCCAACCACTCTGCTCAAGCATGGCCATAAAGAAACGGCTGTCCAGGACAACATCCAGACAACGTTTTGTATATGGAGATTTGATAGGATCTCACCCAGCCCCTACCTTTGTTCCTTTCCGCCCAATGTCACCAGCGATCCCAGGATCACCTTTTTCTCCCTAAAAAAATAAAATAAAATACAAAAAAACCCATATAATACACACCCCGACAGGTTAAGAATGCAGCCCCGGTGATAGCATCACTTTGCATTTATATTCTCCTTTTAACCCCCAGGGACTCCTGGAAGATTTGCAGATCATAGAATCATAGAATCAGTGGATGATTTGGGTTGGAAGGGACATCTGCTTCAACACTTCTCCAAAAGCAGGGATCTTTTACTAGATCAGGTTGCTCAAAACCCCATTCAACATGACTTCCAGTGATGGGGAATCCACAGCTTTTCTGGTCAACGTATTCCAGAGCTTCACCACCCCCATTATAGAAAATTTCTTCCTTATATCCAGTCTAAATTTGTTCTTTTTCTGTTTAAAACCTTTGCCCCTTGTCCTGTCACTACTGGCCCCAGTAAAAAGTCTTTCTCTGTCTTTCTTATAAGTCACTGTTATATATTGAAAGACTGGAAGAAGTTCTCCCTGGTGGCTTCTTTTCTCCAGGTTAAACAACCCTGACTCTCAAGTAACAAAGGAAAACTCATGGTGAATTACATGGGAGAAGTTAAAACTCTATCACCAGAGACACAGACAAATTCTCTACTGGCATCTGGAGAGGTCTCCCCCTAAAAACTGGGCTGGGATGTGCATTAGAGCCTTCTCTAGAAGGTTTAGGCAGAAATTTCTTCTCTCCTTTGGAAAGAGTCACCCTGAACTCTTGTTCCTAATTCCAGTAACGGGAAACACAAGGTGTGGGAGGAGAAATGAACTCAGGTTTGAGAAAGCCAAGGAGCCTCTTTCTGCCTTCCAAACTAACCATGTCCTTTCCTGCTACTCACTGGCTTCCCCTTCTGTCCCTGAAGACCTCTGTCACCTTTGGCTCCCTTGATTCCGTTCCTCCCATTGAGGCCTGCTGTACCCTGCCAAAGAGGAGCACAATGAATTTCTGTGTTAGCTTTTGCAAGGAGAGCACAGAGTGCAGTCATCAGGATGGAAATTCAATAGAAAGAGCCTGAGTAGCACAATCCAACAGTCAGAGATCAGAAGCCACCCTAATATTAGCACCGAGAGAAGAGGCTTGGGTTATCAACCATTCCCCATGGACTTGGCAACCACTAGCAAATGCAACCCAGAAGTTGGCTTCTTTATAATCACAGCTTGGGAAACTGAGGCACACAGTGATTAAAGAGTAGTTCTGGGGAAGAAAATTGGGATGGTGGTGGTTGCAGGTGAAAGCAGGGGCAGAGACACTAAGCAGGCAGCATCCCACTTTGTGTGTTGCTTTGTGGGTTGATCACAGTCCTGGGCACTGGGTCAGCACCTCAGTTTCAGACCCATTCAGTCAAGGGAAGAGGTGCTAGGTGGTGAAATTCAGATTGTGAACGACCACTCTGCTTGCTGTGTGCAGATCCATGTGTGGAGTTGTTTACTGTTTCAGTGCAGAGAATATCTCCTATCTGGGGATTAAAGAGATTCTCATCCAGCACAAACACATGGGCAACATGAGACAGAGGTACTCCTCCATGAAAACACCACAGCATTGCAGTCTGGAGGTCCATGAGCCATTCTGCAGCTTAGCTCAACATGGGACGTATGATATTTCCTCAAATCCCTCCCCAAGCCTGGATGCCTTTTATGTTTTGGAGTAAAGGGAGTATTTGAGAACAGACCACGTGCTCCTCCATGGCTCTGCTGGTCACATCTGGATCGGGTAAAGTCCATGCTCCTAAAGCCCTGCCTGCACGATCAGGTCTGAACACCTCGTGCATGATCTTTATTTACTGGTAACTATTTATTGAAACAATCAATATGAAGCTCTTGCTGAGGAAGTAAATGGACTATAAAAAGCACAACTAATTAGAATTTTTGTTTGCTAGGACAGATTGCATGTTTGGAGGGTAATAAACCTTTTGGTTCAATGGTTAAATCTCAAGAGCCCAGGATACCTTCAATTGCCTGGCATTTTTCAGATTGCTCTGAACGAGGTACAGATCCATCTGGCTAGGGATTTATATATATTCACCTGTACCCAAGGGGATGGGCTAAGGCTTATTCTTGTAGACTGCCTGATTCTGGAGGAACTTGACTCTAGTTAATAACTTCCCAATTAGCTCTAATATCCCTCTCAGCACCCGAATTTATTCATCCACAGGGGCTTCTTTGTCAAAGAGAGACCTTTCCATCTTCTCTTGTGCTTCCCCACCTTCCTGTCTCCAACTCATAGCTGTCTTGTAATCCTTAGACTGCGAGGTGCTTCTTGCCTTGAACCCAAAAGGAACCTAAATGGCTTTAGGATGAGTAAAGTTCAGAGTACATGCTGTTAAGTAGTAGGGTAGATGGTCAGTTGTGCCTACTCAGTACTCCAATAAATTACAGAATCATAGAATCATTAAGGTTGGAAAAGACCTCTAAGATAATCAGATCCAACCACTGACCATTCCCACCATGCCCACTAAGCCATGTCCCTCAGTGCCAAATCTTCACACTTCTTGAACACCTCCAGAGACGGTGACTCCACCACCTCCCTGGGCAGCCTGTGCCAACGCATCAACACTCTTTCAGAGAAGAAATTGTTCCTAATAACCAGTCTGAACCTTCCCTGGCACAACTTGAGGCCAGAATCATATAGATTGGAAAAGACCTCTAAAGTAATCAAATGCAAACAGATCTGAATAAGATTTTGATCTCAGTCTTATCTCACTACAGGTAGTCTTCTATCCATTACAGACTGAAGAGACTTTGTAATATGTAGCAGAAGTTTTAAAATGAGGCTTGAACACAACCTGATGCTTTTCAAGGCTGTTTTTATTCAGGGAAAGAAAATGAATGCTGGGAAGAGTCAAGAAGGAAGAGGATTTAAAAACAAGAAGGAGAGGAAAATGTGCACTGAGCAAGGAAAAGGAGCTGAATGGAAATTTGTTCCCTGAGATTTACATTCTGTGTTTTGCCAGGGCAAACAAAGGCTGGGCAATAAAAGCTAGTGAAATGGCAGTTTAAAGGCAATTACTGGTGGACTACTGGAAATGGCTTTCGCTATTTGGTTCTGTTATTAAAGCGTTGCTGGAACAGGCTTCATTTAACTGTAAAGACACCAGGTTGCACGAAGGCACGGCAACGCAGAAGCTTAGTCATAAGTCCTGACGCAAAGATGACTTTGAGCTGAGGTTCTCTGCACAAATTCCTGCAAAGATTTGGGCTGGAGCCAGGGAGGAGCCTGTGTCGTCACCAGGCTCATCGTCTCCATTCAGATGGGGAGCTGGGAAATTAGCTCGGTCACCCTGGGAGAGCATCAAATCCATCTGCAGAAATGCATTGCATCCTGAAAAGATCAATCCGAAGCAGCAGGGAAGACACATCAAAGGTCTAATGCATTTCCAAACCACGGCACAGGCCTGCCATGCCCCACCTGGGCGCAGGGAGGGCAGTGCTGTGCAGGGCAGACTCAAGTGATGGCAAATAATTGTATGTATTTTGATACACTGGCTAAACACAGCAAAGAATACGCCGCTGTTCTTTCCATTTTGATTAAGGAGTTTGAAAACAGGTTTCAAGATTGCAAAAAAAATCATGAATTTATGTTTATGACACAATTTTCAGTCAAGATCAATACAAGACCTGCAAGTTTTCAAACGGAATGTATAGAGTTGCAATCGGATATGCAACTCAAAAAATCTGATCATGTCTCTATACCAGACTTTCATTATCCCTCCCTTAGCAGAGGAAAACATCCCTCGCTTCACAGTCGCACCTTATTCTTGTGCATACTGCCAAAAAAGCAATGACATTAGTGAACAATTGTCAAGGATGAAGTACAGGAAAAGGAAAATTTCATCAAAAATCTCTGATGAACACCTTGAGAACTCAAGAAGAATTGCAGCTACTTGTACTGACCCAGACCGATTCGTTAGTTTCACAAAATCAAGGTCAAATATCCCACTAGTTTTATGTTCTTGTTCCTCTCTTTTTTTTTTTTTAACGTTTTAAGAAAAGTATTAAAAATTAAAATGTTTTGTCACTTATATATTAAGATAATGTATAATTTAACTAGGGTTGATCCGAAAGTAATGCCTCTTGTTTTATTAAGTTGGCCCATAACGTCAGAGGCGGATGTTGGTCGTATGGAAGTTAGAGGTAGAACCTTCCCACCAATATCCCATTACATTTTGTTGCTGTGTGACAGACGGCAGCAGAGGAGTACACTCTGACAGAACATCATCTGACGTGGAAGTGCGTATGAAACGAAGCTGTGTCACTAAATTCATCCACACGGAAAAAATTGCACCTAGTGACATTCACCGACGCTTGCTGAATGTTTATGGAGACCAAACAGTGGGTGTTGCACAGTGAGGCAGTGGGTGGTGGATTTTAGCAGTGTCAGCAGCGGGTCACCTCTGCTGGTGTAGATTTTCATGAGCATAACATGCAGGCTCTTCTTGTTTCTCACCAGTGAAAATGCATAGCTGATGGTGATGACTATGTTGAAAAATAGTGTTTAGTAGCTGAGAATTTGCTCTATCAAATAGTGTTATTGTGCCCTTTGTATCTGTTGTAGTCTCCATGGAAATAAATAGGAAGCATTTCTTTCAGAGCAACTTATGTTTATGTGGCCCAAGACAATTCCCATTCACTCAATGCAGCCCAGGCAAGCCAGAAAGTTGGAGACTCATGGAGTAGGCTGTTACCTTTGCTAAAATGTTTCTCACCTCCTGGGCTTCAGTGCTTAATATTTGATGGGATGACACATCTGAAGTAGCGGGAAGTCTCAACCTGAGAGCTTCAGCTGTGTTTTAATCCCTTCCCTGAAGTGCCTTGTGTCTAGACGCCAAGTTATTTGGGCAGAGATTTCCACCTATGGCTGGAAGGTCTGGCTGAGTAACTTCTTGACCACCTCAGACTTTCCAGAAATGCTCATGGCACCCTCCTGGCCCCAAATCATGTCAGATGATGGCTTTTCCCACTCTAAGTAGTCAGAGGCACATTTTTTCAAGCCCAGGACAGACAACCGCACTGCACTTCTCTTCATCTCTGGCTTGAAGAGACCCACTGCTTAGCAGGCAGGAGAACTGGGTTTCCAAATGGGTTCATGCAGCCAGTGGAGGGAGGTAGGGTTCTCATGTTGGTTCCCTGAATAGCTCAATAGCTCTATCTGCTTCAAGAGCTCAAGTGCTTTTAAGTTGTCTGATTAAGTCAAATTCATATTGGGTATTATCAAACCTAGCATAGTCTTGAGTTAGAGGGCCTTCGTTATAATGTAGTGAAGAGGTTTTCTGCACAAATTCCTCCAAAGATTTGGGCTGGAGCCAGGGAGGAACCTGTGTCATCAGCCATTTGGCTTCCTGAGGTGTAAGGCAAGGATCCAAGAGCTGCTGGGCAGCTATAGAGCCCAGTTCTCCAGAGGACACGGAAAACATTTGTAAAGCTAATGAGGAGGACTGCAAACCAGGATGGAGAGGGCCTAGGAACACTTGTAATTGTAGACCCTGGAAACACAAAATAGGGAGTAATGGCAAGAGACAGGGAGAAGGGTATTTGTAAGTGAGCTTTATGGAGACTAATGGGTTAATCTGCCAGAATTTTAATGCATGAAGGATGAGACATATAGAAGAGGAGCTGGAAGCCTTAATACATGATCAAGATTACACCCTAATAGGCATAACACAGACTAGAATATTAATATCAAAGGGTGAAGCAGGGCAAGAATATAAATGTAAGAGTGCAGTGCTTTTAGAAAAGAGGAAAAAGGAAGTGTCTTGAATACCAAGAATGCACTCATTTTCTTTGAGATCCAGTTGTAAAGTCATCTAAATCCACTGAAATTCTCGGGGCAACAATTATAGGGAGAGGATAAAAATGCTGTCACTTTGTTGGGAACTCCTACAGATCACCAAATCAAAAAAGTAAATGCATGAGACTTCTTACAAGCTGGTTTACAAGAGTGATTTGTGGCCATGCTGGAATTTTTGTCTCCCCAGATATCAGCCAGGAGGGGATTCAGTAGGACGGAAAGCAATTGGCGAGTTTTTGCAGTGCGTTGGTGGTAATTTTTTAGATACGATGGATGGAATTAGAGAGGGCTGAAGGAAAATGAAGATAACAAGCCACTATCTTTGAGGCTTTGCATAGAAGAGATTGGGTACAGACAGAGTGGACCAAGTAGTGTCTGCCTCCAAGAAAAAGGAAAAAGAAGACTTGAGCAATGACAAATCAAGCAGCTGAACCTCCCTCTCCCTTAACTTGGGAGAAAACAATCAAAGGATCTGCGAACACTTCGAAGATAAAGTGAGACGCCATCAGCCTGGTTTTGTGGAGAACAAGTCACATCAGGATGTCATGTCCTACCACGGATGTCTGAAATAGATGATATGAGTCACGCTCTGAGAGTACCCTAAAGCCATCTATTAAATAGTCTTGAGTCCAGCGTGCTCAGATGCGGAAAGCGAACACGGCAGACATCTAACCTGAGGTCAGATGAATTTCATCCAGGCTAGCCGTATATTATGGCTCTTCTGTCACAGCCCTGGCTTTGATGTGAGAGTTGCAATTTTAGAAATTTAATGAAAAAACAAAGCCAAGCATAGTGTTCTTAGTCTAGCTCCAAGCACAGTAGGGATAGCGTTCCCTGCACCAGCAAAATCCCCAAATATTTTTCAAAGAAGGATTACTTAGCTCTCCTCGGATAATGATTGACAAGATACCAATTTCTGGTCATTAATTGTATCATGAATTGATCCCTGTGGGTGCTGGTAGAAAAATGCACATCTCCCAACCACAAGTGGATGGCTGCTGGTCAGGATGGTGAATTCCCACTGGAATTCAGTTGGGCTTCCTTTGCTGCTCCACAAATCTTTGTTCACCCCTGCACTACCAAATTTTAATGCTAACAGTTGTCGCCTATGGATTCAGGTGCCCACAGTGAAGCACTTTCAAAAATGCACTCAATCCAATGTCTACACATGGTGATCAGAGGATTATAGAATGGCTTGCTTTGGAAGGGCCCTCAAAGATCATCTAGTTCCAACCCCCAGTGATCAGGGGTGCAGCATACTGATGTCTTATGCAGTCCTCATTTCTTTGGTAAATTGCTCAACAGTTGCTTGCAGTCAAGCAGAGGTTGAAACACTTAGTTGAATGAGGGCATTTTTCCTAGTGAGCAATTACCAGTTTGGATCATGAGCTCTTAAGTACTACACAACCGTCACCAGTAATCAGCTGAGTAACATCATCTGTTCACATCTGGAAATGCCCCTAGAAATGCTAAAGGCATTACAAATAATAAGTAAACGCATATTTCATGTGTCTCCTGATGCAAAACACAACATCCTATTACAACTTACCTTTGACTTTGGTCCCTCTTGCCCAAGGCTGATTTTCCAGCAAAACCTCTCTGAACGTGGGCTTTGTGGAAAAGCTCTGAGCCAACATCACCTCATCTCCCCCATGGCCCCTACATGTGGCTGTAGGGGGAGATGCCAGCCCAGCTATGTGCCCAAAGACAGAGAAACATGCTCCAACTCACGGCAGAGCCCAGCAGGCCTGGTTCTCCCGGCTCCCCCTGAAAGGAAAGTGATGATGAGTAACCATGGGAAAGTGCTGCATTTCCTCTGGAATTGGGGATTGCTGTAGGACGTACCTACAGCAGCCGGAAGGGGCAGATAGGATCCCTTAAACATCTCAGATGGGCAGCTGAAGGGAGCCCTGTGTCTCCGCTGAGTATAACTTAAACAGGAATTCATACCTTGCATGTGAATGCTGACATTTCAGCAAATCATTACTGACTACTAGTTCTTGCAGAAGATTCCTTAACATAGGTGCTGGCTGTACTCACCTTCTGTCCCACTGGTCCTCTTGTTCCAAAAAGCCCCATGACTCCCTTGGAGCCAGCTTCACCTCTGATTCCCTAAAATCATAGAATACCTGTCAAATATATTCTGAGTATGTAGTGCTCTGAAGCAACCCCTCCTGAAGATGGAAGAGTGAAGGACAACAAGAATCATTTGTATTGCACAGTTCACCTCTAAGGACCCCAAAGATCTTTATGGCAGCCAGTGCCAGAGAAGGAAGCCACTAGCTGCAGAAATCTCATAGCCCTGTCCTGAAAGAGAATTAGTGCCCAGTGATAGGGGCTGAAGAAAAATAAGCAGAGAAGGGTCTCAAATATTTTAAAGAAGTTGCCTCTTTGCTAACACTGAAGTACAAAACCCTGGTTGAGTGGCTAGTAGTGGAGATACTACACTGGTGCTCCATCTATAGTCACTCAGATATTCAGCCAAAAGGTGCTGTTGCTTTAGGAGACGCTTACATATTACTATTATTATTATTATTTAATAAGAGAGCAGTCTGACAGATATTGTGTGTGGGACTTAACTCATGGGACCATCTCCATGTCACTTTTACAGTCACTGGGGACTTAATCAGGGATGCTGCTGTTGTAGATGCTTACACTGATTCTGCACCGTGTAAGACTTTTGGAACAAAACCCATTAGCCTGATACAAAAATAGGGACGACTGGTACATGGAGATTTAATTCATGACTCAGTCTGAGAGTGGGAGAGTTATGTGATTCCTTCCAGTGGAGTGATGGGTTGAGACCTGACATCTCCACAGGTGTCAAGGATCCAACCACAACCCATCCCCACCATGCCCACTAACCGTGCCCCTCAGTGCCACATCTCCACATTCCTTGAACACCTCCAGGGGTGGTGACTCCACCACTTCCCTGGGCAGCCTGTTCCAATGCATTTACCACTCTTTCTGAGCTTCAGGGTTTGAAGCAGCACATCCAGCTCTTGAACAGAGAAGGAAAAATGGGACTCTTCCAGTGCTATGTGTCTCTGTCACACGGGGAGGTTCATACCTTTTCTCCTACAGGTCCATCCTCTCCCTTCTCGCCTTTGTCTCCATCAAAACCTGGCAAGCCTTGTTCACCCTGAACGATAAGACAGAAATTAGAGGGGTTGTGCCTCTCTCCTGGAAGGACCCAGCTCTCAGTCAGAGGGTTTGGACCAAAGCACTGGTTTGCAATGGATACCCAAGCTGCTCCCTGTGCTGAATCACAACAATAGTAAAACTTATAGAATATCCTGAGTTGGAAAGGACTTACAAGAGTCATCAACTTACAGGATCTCCTTTACTGCCTTTATAGCCTTGGGGTCCAAAACCAGTCATGGGCTCACCCTAGAGAAAGGAGACATAGAAGAGATGTAGATAACAAGTGTTACCTGAATTCATGGGTCCCACTGGATAGAGCCACACTTGCTATGATGGGAAAAACAGAAAAAGGGTAACAAACATCTGCAATGAAGGCAAGCATTTTCCAAACTGTGGTCCAGGTGGAAGATAAGGGTGGACAGTATTAAGCAAGTTTAATTTATTCTCAACTAAACTTTAGGTGATGAATATGCACA
Source organism: Numida meleagris (assembly GCF_002078875.1). Taxonomy (NCBI): domain Eukaryota; kingdom Metazoa; phylum Chordata; class Aves; order Galliformes; family Numididae; genus Numida; species Numida meleagris. The sequence goes on from NC_034409.1 coordinate 1,430,241, forward strand.
GAAGATGACAGGTTCTGAATTTTGACAGTGACCTCTTGCTCAAGAAAATGTTGGGGCCCAATGGCGTAGCCACAGTCTGGAAGAGAAGCTGTGCATGGGAAAGTGGAACCCTGAGGTTCAATTCCCAATCCAAAGCCATCAGTGATAGGATGGGTTCATATCTGACATGGTGGCTTGGCTCCATTACCATACGTCACTTGGGATGTCAAGGTTTGCATCTCCTCTCATGCGCAGGACCTGGTTGTAGGCTCATGGTGCCCTGATTTATGGACATGGAAATGGAGCTAAGGTTGGCAAGTGGCACTTAAGGCACCCATCAGGGCTAGTTTTTTGTACATCAGAAACATTGATTCTGCAAAGCCAGGGCACTGTGACCAGCTGACAAGTACATGCTTCTAATACGCTGCCCCAAAAGGAGCCCACAGAGTGCCATTAGCATCCTTGGGAGACCCTTGGGAGACCCTGAAATTCTACATAGCAACAAGGAGGATAGGTGTGGATGCGGCAAGACATGGAGGCAGGACAGACCCAGCAGGGAGGGTAATTTCCTGTTACAGAGGCAGAAAGGAGCACCTTTCTCCTTTGGAAGATTTTTACATCTGATTTGGATGTAGAGTGCAGCCTGCAGTTAGTATTTCGCTGTCATTGTTAGCAGCGTGCAGCACTGATTTATTCATTTTTTTTCCTGAAAGATAAATTAACTCCTTACAGGCCGGTAATTCTCCTTGCTAGCCCCTATTGGCAATCGTAGCCTATTTGAAAAGGCCTCCCTTTTTACCAGCTTTCTCCAGTGCTGCAGATATCCCTGTTCAGGGAGACTCTGCTTTCCTGCTAGACTCTTAACAAACATCCACGAATCAACATTCCCCAGAATTTGACCATCTTTTGCAATTTATACAACGATCATTATCAGTTCCTGCTCCAAGTCTAGCTTCACATACTTCCTGCTTTCCTGCTTTCGAGTGTCCGTAATGGAGATGGGTTGGGGCTTGATCAGTTTTGCAGACAAAAGGGAGCATAAAGATTCTGTAGTTTAATCCAACACATAGTACAGGCCCTGAGAAGCACGCAGATCCACTTGTATTGATGGAGAGAGAGTAAGAAAGTAAGTTAAACTGTAACCATGGGGAATGAATCCAAGCCAGTCATCCCTCTCCCCCAGTTTTTTCTCATACGCCTCCTTATATTTTATTAAGGTATTCTTTGGAAAATGCATTACACATTCCTTCAACTTGGGAAGTGTTTTGGGGCCTCCTCACGAAGCAGATCAGGAGTTGATTTGTCTCTGGAGCAAGTCCCTTTTGAAAGCAGCCTCCTCAGAGACAAATTGGCCCTAATCATTTCATGCCGCATGACTCAAAGGCAGAATCATCATGTAGGTTTTCGAAAACTCATTTTCTTACAAGCCACCTCAGTAAGGGAGGAAGTTAACAAAACACTAGGCAGAAGTTCAGCATTTTCTGTTCACTTTCCGCACTCAGGGTTATTTTGCATTACCTGCTATGAGCCAGACTGGGGTATGCTTTGGGGTGAGCTGGTTAACAAAAATCAGTGGAAATTTTCTTTCTTCCTTTACATCATAGGAAGCATTTTTGTGCCCCAGAAAGCAGCTGCTGGAATGACTTCTTTTTTGCTCCTATCGACAATGGCTGTTGTAGGATCCCATTAAAGCTATGGTGCAAGCTCCACTCTGAGCACTGCATAGAGTGCAAGCAAGACGCTAACAAAGTGGACCGAACCCACTGGAAAATCCCATGAAGGAAGCAGGCATCTGAACCTTGCATTCTAGTGCATGGTTTTATAATGTAGAGAGGATGAACCCAAACTCTTCTTGGATATGCATACTGAAGGGACCAGTTGTAAACAGGGAAACACCCGTTAGACAGAAGGGAAACACTTATCAGATTTCTTATCATTTATGTCTCTACCTTGTCTGATCACTGAATCGTTCAAATAACTGTCCATCTGCTCACAGGTAACTATAAAACCCTAACAGCCTTTTACCCCATCTGCCCCAAAAAGTCACAATCTGGAACGTCCTTACTCTTTCTCCCTTGGGTCCCTGAAGTCCCCGATCACCCTGAAAGCAAGAAAGAAATAAAGACAGTGAGTGATTCCCTTTTTACTCACTCTTTCTGTGCTACCCAATCCACTGATTTGCACACCAAGCCCATAAATCACAGCTGGGAGTCAGCTCCTCTGGGCACTCCGCCAAAGCTTACCACGGGAGATTGCGCACAACTAAAATTCATTGTGCTGACCGAAAATAAAGACCTGGGACTGACGTGTTTTGGCTGACTCCATGCTGAGTACATCCACAGCATGGAGCTATCATTGGATTTCCACCTTCTAGTGGGGCATGGCCCCTCCAGTAATATGCCAGTACTACACCAAGCGTGGGAGGTATCCTGTGTTGTACAGGATTTCCCAAATTTCAATCTTAAAACTTGTATTTTGTACTAAACATGTATGAAATATTAGCTGTTCCTCAAAGTTTTATCTAGGAGGTGGGGTATGAAGCTGAAGGGCAGGATTTGGTGCTGATGGCATCTCAAACCCTTCTCCAGTGCTCACGACTGGCAAAGTGACAGCAGAAGGGAGAGCCTAGAAGGACCAGGTGGGTATAAGACAGCAAAGAGAGACTATAAAACTGCACTGAGTTGCTTCTGAGTAGCAGCACTATATGTGGTTGCCTTCACTCCTGTGTCTCATTGCACATCCCTACATTTGGACAAGATTTATTCTTCTCATTGCTGCACTTCTCAGTTTTCCAGGTACTGCAAAAGGGAAATGGCAGAAGGAGAGCAAAGGGATTCTTGCTCATGGATGTAAAATGGATGGGTATGTTCTGTCTGGAAAGTGGTCTTCATCCTGCATGTGCTGCAGGTAAGCTGCTCCTCAGCCCAGCCCTGCACACTGAGGGATCAAATGGAGTACAACAGGAATCGCTTTCTGTCCAAACTCCCAAATTTCCTCCCTTCCCACCCTCCTAAAAAATATTTTAAAAAGAGGCATGCAGAAAGATAGCATGCACCCTGATCTCAGCCCAGCCCTTACAGGGGACTGCTTATCACTTCACGCTTCCATACATTGATTAAAGTCCCCTCCCATTCTGTCCCAGAAAGATTCCCCACAGTGGTGCCCTCCTCTGCAGGAGCTGCAGAGGAAAAGGTGTCAGTTGCTTACTCTTTCGCCTTTCACACCTGGAGGACCTTTTAGACCCTGCAAGAACATAAAACAAGATGTGAGGGTAAAAACAAGTGGGGGAAGATGTTAGGAAAGAAAGAGCAGCCTCCACTCGAAGGTGGAGCTGCCTCCAAGGAGAGGATCCAGCACGGAGAAGCTGCTGGTGGGATGGGTGCAGAAGATAGATTGGCCAAGTTGCCCTATTTTGCAAGCCTCACGCGGAGACTTTTGTATGCTTAACATCAACAAGACACAGCCACAATCTCTCAGAAAGCATAGGGTTTCTCCCAAAGGCCCCTCTAGGTGGAGGTGACAGGAATCTCCAGATGTCCCTTGTCACGGGAGTGGGCAGGGACAGGATAGACTGGGATGGAACACAGCCAGATGGCCAAGAGCATAAAGCAATTACACTTGGCATGACAGCTTATGTCTCACATCCGGCTACAGGATTTACACTCAAGCATTCTAACACAACATAACAATGTGGGTTCACCATGTTTCTATTTCCCACTGGAGGCATCAAACCATTTACATTTCTTTAATTGCTCATAGGGACTTTTTTTTCCAGCCCTGAAGCTGTCCATATCATAAAAATCAAGCAGCCCTGAAGTTGTCCATACCATAAAATCAGTGCTACAATAACACTCACCATCATACCAATGGGGCCCTGGACTCCCATGATCCCCTCGTCACCCTGTTAGGAAAGACAGATGTAGTGATGGCCATCAGCAGACTAATGCAATATGCACAGTCCCAGCTCCACAATCCATCCCATGAAGGACAACAGGAATTGAGTATGCAGAAGCCTAGATCCTTAAATGGAGTATTCCAGCCTTGTTCACTTATATGTCTACATGTATTAGGTGTCTTAAGGTTCTGGATTAAAGCACTTATAGGGCTCCATACCACCATCATGTCATTGCAGTTGGACAATGCACTCAGTATTTAGAGAATAATACTCTTGTCAGCTTCAAGCTTCAGCTTCTCCTCAGCCTTCAAGGGAAACACATCTATAAGATGATCTGAACCTGATTTAGCATGATATTAATCACTCTAAAAAGTGCCTCTTCTCTGTTTCTATAGGGAGGCCCTGTTTGGGCTGGCATAGAAGAAGCAACCTAAGGTTGTGTGATCTTGTGTCCCTCCTCAAGCTGTATTTACACATGACAAAAGCATGGGCAGCAAAGGGCAGAGGTCTGAGATGTTCCTGGTGTCCCAAGAGAATTCTCACCCTCAATCAGAGGGCTCCGTAGCATTTATGTGCATTCATAACTCGATTTCAGTAGGACTCACCACAACAAAAATGTAATCAGAAATTCATCTGGAACCCACATCGTTGGCTTTCAGAAGGAAGATACCACCAGTCAGCTGTTCAACTCATGCCTCTGGAGACCAATGTGGGGCTTATCTTCACACCTAGCTGTTGTTTCCAGATGCCAGAGAACTTCTTAATGTTCCTTCGAGTGTGTTATTGACTCTTTTTAAACCTTTCTACAAGGGATGGCTGGTGGATTCGTGAAGTGCTTCAATGACCACACTGGGTAGAACTCACAAGACGTACATGTCTTTGAGATGCCTAGACTTGGGCATCATCCTGCGAGGCCAAATCTCTCCTATGTAGCCAATGCAATCTGTGATTCTCTCCAGATTTATGCTGGAGTCAGAAGAGCAGAAACATTATTTTATCATTTCATTCAGATAATGAAGCTCAAGTGAGGCTTACCCCAGACCTTTCACAGCTGTTGACATTCTCATTAACAGTTTTGTCTCAGGGGCCTCACTGAACCATTCTGCTGGCAGATGGGGAATTTGTCTAAATGGATTGCAGCATAAAATCAGTTTATTCATGGAACAGCCACAGACAGAGCAAATTGAAACATGGCCCTTGATTATGACTCAAGAGGGTCTCCCGGGGGTCTTTGCCAGAAGACGACCAACACTTCTCAGCAGCCTGAGGGAAAGTGAACATTGCTTCCCCAGGGATGACGGGGGTCAGAGGGGAAGAGAGGAACAAGAGTAAGAAAGCTGGAGGTGGATTTCTGAAGGAATGATTTTGCAGGTAACATCCCTCAAACATGCAAAACGAGGTCCTTCCTCACTGAGTCATGCAGATATATGAATGTAGATGCTACCACTGAAGCTTCCATCTAGCCAGCAAGGGCACAAACATGTTGTTGATCAATGGAATGTGCAGTGCTTGAGGGTGTCTAACTGTAGAGGGGATGCTAATTGCAAACTGTAGAGAGAATCTGGTCAGTGCCAGCTCCAGCTGGATGTAACAGTGTTTATCACCTCCAAATCTGTCCAGTGAAAAATGAAAGAGGGGTCTGTAATCAGCTTTTTTGGCTGTCTTCTATGATAGGTGAGCAGACAGGGATGGTATAAAGTTGCCTCCAAAGGAGGGTAGCTTGCAACAAGCCAAGCAAGGAACATTTACAGAGAACCTACTTGAGAACCAGGCAATCCGCGGGGACCTCTTGGACCAGCAGCTCCAACCCCAATTTCTCCCTGCAGGACAGAAAGATGAAGGTCTAATTTGGAGGATGGACACCACATGCCATGACTACTGATCAGTTTGACCATAGAATCATTAAAGTTGGAAAAGATCTCTAAGGTCATCTAGTGCAACTGTCTACCTACCACAATACTGCCCATTAAACCACATCATCCATAAGCACCACATCTCCGTGTATCTTGAGCACCTCCAGTAATAATGAGTCCACCACCTCCCTGAGTGGCCTGTTCCAGTCCCTTACCACTCTTTTGGAGAAGAAGATTTTCCTAATATCTAACATGAAATGATTAAAAAGCCACAGAAAGAGTCAGGAGACTCCCTTCCATTGACTTTCTGCTGCCCTTTCTGGAAGATACCCCAACAAACTTGGGGAAGAAGGGCATGAAGGTGAGAGAAGAATGAAGTATCTGGATGGGATCAAAGATAAGAAGCCAGGAGATGGCAGTGGGCTGTTCCATTACTACCTGAGGATCTCAGCTACTTGTGATCTTCCTGGCAGGCTGGCACTCACCTTGTTGCCTTTGGGCCCAGGTGTCCCAGGAATCCCCTATAGGATGAAAAAACAAACAAACTTTGTCTAGCAAACCCTTGATGCTCTCCCATCCCAATGAAAGGATGAAAGCACACTCAGCCCAGATACCAGGGCCTCAGCCTCTCTCCCCAGCCAAGTCTCTACTCCTTAGAATACAAAGGGGCAGTGCATAAAAATCACCTCTTTTCCTGGGGATCCTGATGGTCCTGCAGGCCCAGCAAATCCATTCCGGCCTCTCTTCCCACTCTCACCCTTGAAAGCAAAATCCTTTAAGGAGGAAAACACCAAAAGGCAAAGGTCCCACTTCCCCCAAGCCAGCCTGAAAGCAGGAGTGTGTCCCTAGGTGCTCCTAGGAGTAATAGTCTGTGGAATGCTCCCAATGTGGGGGCATCATTGAAGACAGGCGGATTTCAATGGATTGGTGTAGGCATTATCAGGAGGACCACACTCATTCTTGCCTTGGGTTGGCCAACACAACATGCACAGTGCCCTCACACCACCTGCCTTCTGTCCTGGTGTCCCGGGTAGACCTGGAGCCCCTCTGTCTCCCTGTGAGCCAGGAGTGCCAGCATTGCCACGAATGCCCTGAATACCCTGGGCTCCTGGAGGTCCTGGGGCCCCCGGCTCACCCTGTTGAGTGAATAAGGAGGAATTTAGATCTGAGGTGAGATTAATAGCCCACCAAAAGTCTTGAAGAAAGACAGTACTGTTTCCTTGAATTCACACAACCAATACATAGAACTGGGGGTACCCCAATAAGAGATGTTCATAGGGATGGAGTAGGGGCTGTATCACGGCTTGGTAAATGCAAAGACCACGGGCAGACATTTTTATCCTCTGGACCTATTTGCTCTAAAGTGGTCACTTGGAGGACACAGAGCACTCCCTCCATCCCAAATCCTGTTACTGTCTTTCCAAGTTGGGTCTAGCTTCAATACCTTTACCATCTTCAGCGTCTTTACCATCTCAGTCACCACTGTGCCCCACACATAGACAGTGGAATGTAACACCCAGAAAAAACAACAAGTGAGATCCTGTCTAGAGGGAAAGAAAGATTTACCTTAAATCCTGGGGGCCCAGCCTGACCAACAGGGCCTCTGAGCCCAATTCCTGGTTCCCCCTGAAAAGAGAAAAAGGTCAGGAGAAAGCAAGACCGCTCCTTGCACTGTGGGACCATCAAAAAGCACGAACTGGAACACAAGAGATTCCGTGTCAGGAAGCATTTCTTTCCTGTGCGGATGGTGGAGTGCTGGAACACATTGCTCAGAGAGTCCTATATCTTCTGACATTACACTTAAATAAAGTGTGCCCTGTCTATATGAGCCAACAGCAGTCCCTACATAGGAGGGATAAATAAATGTTGGGTCGCCCAGTGAGTGTTCCATCCCAGCTATGCTGAGCCCACATCTCAGGAATTTACCTGGACTCCTCACCTTGAGATGGGAGGTTAAATATTGGGGAAGGTAGAAGAGTCATGGAGGAAGAAGAGACACCAATGGTACCAATGCTGTTCTTTACCTTCTGACCACTTTCACCACTGTCTCCTTTGGTGCCCTGTGAAATGAAGAGAGAGTTATCAAGCCCATTGGAGAGGTCGTGTGATGTACAACCTTACTGGAACCCTGAACAACAGAAAAAGTTTCCAGTTCTGCCCACAGTCTGTGGCAGGATGGAGTAACTGGCAGTTCAGGGACACCTCTAACGTCCAGTTCTTTTCCCCAGAGAAGGCTGGGAGTGGCTGTGTGACAATGAAGGAGCCAAATGCCCTAACACAGGGCCACGCTGCTCCTGGTGTGGTACTGGGCACTGGGTCTACTGGGCTCAACACAGCTGGTTATGGGTTCATGCTGGGGCCAGGGATTTTGCCTCTCTATGACAAACCCCAGAGCTGGATTTGTGCCACTTAGCTGGTGACACTGTCCTGTGCCAATGGCTGAGCCTGACTCCACATCTCACCTTTTTTCCAGGCTCCCCCATCTCTCCAGGCTGCCCCTGCAAGACAAAAAGATCCATCTTCCAGCCACCTCCCTTCTCATGCCCATGGTTCCTGCCCAAAGGCATTGAAATTTATGGTAACCCATGCAAAGTACCCTCTGTCCATTGGACTGTGAAACAACCCTCCCTTGTCCACCTTTCTTTTGAATATCTGGGTCGCAACCCCTCAGATCTCCTGTTTGTCCCCAGTGAGAAGTGTTCATGAAGCAGCACTTTGTGTGGCTGAATGCCTGTTTTGGTAGCAGCTGATGCCGTAAGAAACTTGGGGCTGGGTCTGACCCTTCCCTCCATCCCTATTTACATCAGCACACCCACAGACCCTGGACATCCTCTCCATTGGCATGTCCCAGCTTCTTCTTTTCCAGACCCTATTAGCACAGGAAGCCTTCTCCAAGTCCCAGAGGCTCACAAAAGCCCTATTGCTACCTTTTCTCCTTTGTTTCCACGGGCTCCTGGAGCTCCCATTTCGCCCTGAAAAACAACAGACAGCCCTTTCAGTTCAAGTATAAGGAACTTCTCCTTCCCTTTTTGGTCATGGTAGGTGCTGCCTTCATTCCTGCATCGTGTTTTGGCAAACAGCAATGGAGGACCATCTCCTTTCCATTGCTTTTCTGATGGATCACCTGGTTGGGCTATCTCAACTAGATCCAAACCATAGAATCATAGAATATCCTGAGTTGGAAGGGAGCCATAAGGATCATTGAGTCCAACTCCTAAGTCCAACCAGAGTCCAACCAGATCAGGACTGTCCCTGAACCCTATCCTGCACAGTGGAAATGCACAGAGAGAAAACAAACTGTGGAGTAATTGTAAGACATGAGTGGTCTGTGAATCTCCCTGGCCAAGAATACTGCAGATATATTAATATAATACTGCAGATACCATGAGTTTGAGGGAGAAGGGAGAAGTTCACAGAGGGGAAAATTACTGAGGAGCCAAAAAAACACTACAAATATGTCTAAAACAGATGCGAAAAATTCAAGGTAGGATCCTCTCCTCACTTCCAGTGGTCCAAACCATTGGTTGCTAACTCTTGAACCCACCAGCCTGGCCAATTTTTACCCGTGATTCTTCAGCCTCTAAATTAGACTGCCCTGGGAGATGGATCACCACCCTGGCTCCCCCCAGCACTATTGGATATTTGCATTACAGGTGAAACAAAAGCACTGACCTTTTGGCAATAGTAGGGTGGATCTGGAGGGCCCGTTTCCTCCTTCTGTAAGAAAACAAATGCATGTACAGAAGGGGTTTGTACAGAATGGATTAGTCACATCCTCACCACGAACAGTGGTGGTGAGAAGAGCCCTGGGCATGAATATTATACCTTAATTCTCCTCAGGCGCTGAGGACCTGGATATGTCTTGAAGAAGAAAAGAAGAAAGCATGAGAGCAGGTGGGGAATGTTTCCCCTCTTGAGCCATGGAAAAGGTGTCTTCAAGCAGTGAGATGTTAACACAGCAAATCACTGCATTGTAGAGGGGGTAGAGGCATCTTGTGGGGAATCCATATGTGGTCAGGGATCATGAGATCCTCACTGAAACACTCCTGGTTGGATATGGGGTGGTCTCCAGGCTCACTCTGAGCCATTCCAGCCTGGATAGGATACCTGAGATCTGGTTCTGCCCATTGGAAATGGGCTGTAGGATCCACAAACCACGAAATGCCTTGGTACCAGGCTTCTGGCAATGGCACAGTCATCCCACCATAACCCTGACCCTCTACATACATCTACAGAATCATAGAATTGTTTGAGTTGGAAGGGACATTTAAAGGTCATCTAGTCCAACTCCTCTCCAGTGAACAGGGACACCTACAGCTAGATCGAGTATGAGAAACAACATGTCTCCTTATGGCACAGACAAGCTTAGCTCAGTGCTACCATAGCCCACTGTCAAGGACAGGGCAATGGTCAATTACCGCTTTCAAGTAAATTCATTCAAACTCAGAGGAAATCTAGATCTATGTGTTCATAACCACACTCATATATTTACATCTTTACATATACCTACAAATATCTTCTATACTCTCAGGAAAAAAAACCCCTTTCTTCTACTACGAATCAGGTTATCATGTTCCCTCATTGATTAAGTTTGATTTTCTCCACTTTTGCTTTGTGAGCATCACATTTCCCGTGCCAAACACAGCGAGAACACTCTGCTCTGCCAAGCAATTCAGCTTCATCAGCAGCTGTTCCTTGCTTTATTTATTAATATTTATCACTAACCTTTCACACACCCCCTCTACATTCATCATTGAGAAGAAGCAAATTGGGCTTCCCTTGCATCCATGTGTTTGAAGACAACCTTGTATCAGGTATTCACTTACCATGGATCCAGATGGGGATTTTGGAGCTCCTGGGGCACCGGGAGGGTGAACCTATGACAGAGCCAACAAGGAATGGTCCCTGCTCCCTTATGACTCTGCTCTTAGACATTGCCAGCCCAAAGCTGTTGAGGTGTAATGGGGCTTTACCATGTGTATGTCATGCTGGGTTGATCTCCTGGCTCTAGGATGCCTTGGGAGTGCAGAGCCATCATCTGAATCCATGTTTTCCTGCAGGAAAGAAAGCAGCATGATAGAATCACAGAATTATTATGGTTGGAAAAGACCTCTAAGGTCATCTAGTCCAATTGTCCACCTACCACCAACTATATCACACAACCCATCCCACTGAGCGTCTCTCATCATTATTTATTCAGTACCGTGCAATTAACTTACTATTATTTCAGAGGAATAATACCTAAAATACTGCAACTTTCAACTCTACTTTCCTCCCTACAACATCCATGTCTGGGTAATGCACGTGATATGCATTTATTGCACCCAGTGTATCTGATTGCAGTAATACAACTGTTGATGTTTGATCACTCTACTCAGTAATCCTGCTGATATTTGCAATGCACATGGTTTTGTTTGATACATATTTAAGACACACAGCATAAAGCTTGTACAAATAGTTACTGGCCTGGATTGTAAATTGGTCATAATACTAGCAACAATAATTTATCTGCTTGCTGTTCTAAAAACAATCATATTCTTAGCTCAGTATACAACAATTATTCCCTGACCCACATGGTGGTGAACTGCAGAGCAGCTTTGGCAAATATTTTGATATGAAAGCAAAAAAGCAATGGAGTGGTTCACAACAAAAGAAGGCAGGACACCTCCTCGCACTCAGACCTCAGCCCTGAGCCCTGCAAGGAGCATAGGCAGAAGAGGAAAGTATTAGGACGAGATGCAGTTATTAGGCACTATTTCCATATTAGTATTATTATTATTTTCAGAATCAAAGACCTAGACTGACCTCAAAATTTAATCTGGAATCATGTGTTGAGACTTTTGGATAGCTAAAGTTGAGGGAAAGTAAATCCTAACCAAAGTACTTCCAATAAATGCTGGTTAGTCCAATCTGGACGTTATATTGGCAGGTTTGCAGTGACGATAGTTCTGTTTTGATGGAGTTAACTAACTGGATAATAGTTTCATTTACTGGCTAATAAACCCAGGAAGATTCTGACTCCCTAAAATACATAAGGAAAAAAAATATTTTGGTCCAAAGAAAACGGAAATTCTTTACTGAAACACGGTGAGGAGCAAGAAGGAGGAGGAAAAGATTCACCAGTGATGTGCTGGCACACATTGCTCAGGAGTGCTCATTTGGGGTGGGTTCTGCCCACCCTGCACTGGGTTGCAGCTGATCTGCATGCAGAGCAGATGCATAATGCTGCTGCTGTTTTGCTATGGGTCCATGTTCATTGCGAAGAGCATCACAAGGAAAAGGCAAGGCAAGCCCATGGGTTGCGAGGACCTTGCTGAGGTTTTATGGCAACACGTCTGCATGCAATCTCATAACGCTGCCATTTACAGGGGTGGTGGGAAATTGCAGGGGGTAATAACACTCCTTCATTCTACAATTCCTCCGCAATTTTAGCAGTTTCCAGCTCCGAGATGCCAGCAATAAGGCACCTCAAGAGGAAGGAAAGAGGCTGCTGCTTTCTGAGGCAGTGATTTGCTGACAGTGAGTAGCAGTATCAGGAAACAGGAGAAGGGAAAGGAAAAAAAAGAGAAGAAGAAGAGAAGAAGAGAAGAAGAAGAGAAGAAGAAGAGAAGAAGAAGAGAAGAAGAAGAGAAGAAGAAGAGAAGAGAAGAAGAAGAGAAGGAGGGGAGGGGAGGAGAAAGGGGAAGGGGAAGGGGAAGGGGAAGGGGAAGGGGAAGGGGAAGGGGAGAAAAGAAAAGAGGAGAAAAGGAAAGGAAAGGAAAGGAAAGGAAAGGAAAGGAAAGGAAAGGAAAGGAAAGGAAAGGAAAGGAAAGGAAAGGAAAGGAAAGGAAAGGA